>NC_083328.1:74821574-75171469 GCF_963455315.2 Globicephala melas
CGCAGGGCGACTCAGTCGACTGTGAGCTTTCAGTTTTACTGGATCTTTACACCAAGGATGCATTAGCTTGAAGCTCTCTAAACTGCTGTCTCAGAAGAGAAAGAAGAGAGAAGGACCACTTACTTGCTCCACCACATAAAATGCAAACTGTAGGCGCTGGCGTTGGAGCATGGGAATCAGGTGTCGGAGCAGGACCGGGAGGTGCTCATGGCGGTTCCGGAAGGGGATAAGGATTGCCACCTGCAATGGGTCACAGCAAAAGAGGCCGCCCTGTTGGTCCCCTCATCTGTTGCTTTGCAGCAGGGCACTTCTGCAGAATCGGGGACCAGCTCTTGGGGAGTTCTGGGAGCTGTCTTATCCTCAGCTTCTCTAAATGAAGACCTATGGTGGCAAGTCGACCCTTGGAAGTAAGTGGACCTCGTTCTTACATGTGCCATACCATGTACACAGTGGGCCTGCAAATGAATTCGAGACCACAACCCAGAGAAAGACATACATTCATGTTCACTGTGACCCAGTACACAAATATAGAGACATACAACTAAAACACGCTTCACAGAACAGTACTTCCCCTTAAAACATGCAATGCACTTTTATATATATACATAAATTTTTTTAAATGCTGCTCATTAAATTGATTTTACAACCCAGTGATGGGCTGGAAACACTGATCTGTTCCAGACGTGCTTTGATCACTGCTGCACCACAGCATCTCATAGGGCTGGCACAGAACAGGCACTTTACTAAATACTTGTTGAAAGAATGGACTGAAGCCAGTGCCATAAGCTTGATCCACACTACCGATGTCTCCTGATTAGAGTCACGCAGAAAAAAACTAAACAATTCTCAGTGTCAGGCTAGATAACTCCACTTTTTATTCCACTAGACTCACGGCAACAATGCCAAATAAGGCATGAAGCACTGAATTTGTGAAGATGGCTTCTGCAAATGTGTCACAAGAGACCTACCACCCCCTACGCCCTGCTTAGCCAATATTCCTGTAAGGAAGAAAAAGGGTCCTGGCTCAGTCATCAGAACAATGTGAATTTCTGTGGCTACAGAAGAGTCCTCAGGGAAATCCATTCCTCCAGTATGTTCCCATCAAATGCAAATATTTTGCATTAAGTAGTAAGTAGGGTGCAAATTACAAAAGGTCAGAGTGAAACCCATGGTGATTCAGATGATGGCAGGTAGGCTTCCAGCACTTGGGGTCTGACCTCACCCCCTACCTTCCATCGAGGAATGCAATCCGATGGCTTCCAGTGACCTCCGAGCTTGATGGTTGGGTCTTTAGAGAAGAGTTCATGGATGGCATCCATTCCAATTTCACTCATGTTTATGGCTATGGGGCCCTCTGAACAGAGGAGGGAAAAAAATAATAATTAAGAGGCCAGAAAATGGTATTCTTATTCCTATGTTCAGGGTTGTAATCTCTGGAGCAGTTCAGTGCTTTTTCAGTGGGTGGTGTTTTTAACAGGGATGGGGGTCCCTTCCTCTGCTTTCCAACTCATTGCATTTCAGCAAATCACTATTACTATTACTGTGTAAAGCAGCAAATCAAGAAATTGAGCCTTTGAGTTCTGCTTCTGCCAAGGGTGTACAGCAGCTGAACTTCTGAAAATGGAAGGAGGAAAGTAGCTGAGCTTGGCACCGTCGCTGTGTGCTCCTGAGGCATGTATAGACACACTATCCCAATTCATTGATCAGTGACCCCGACTGGTCACGTCCAAACTCAGAACTCTCATCGTCTCGGACTCAAGTCCAGAAGAGGACTGTCCAAGAAGCCCCAAAGTACAGAAAAGGTGTAACAGTACATTGTCATTGTTTCAGATTATACATGAGATTCTAAGAAGGAAAGGAAAGGAAAGGGGAAGAGGAAGGGGAGAGGAAGAAGAAAAAGGAAGAGAAAGAAAAGATCCAAGAATTTCCTAAACTAGCACTTTGTTAAGAAAATAACTTCCCTCATAGCGAGCAAGTCATATAATCAGTGTGAGATTTATACTAAAAGACAAAGCTGGTTGCCTACACTTTCTCTAGGACATCTTAACAGACCCCGAGTTACAAAGGAGGGGGGCATGTGTAAAGCAGAGAGTGAAAAATGTGGTAGAAAATGGCACCAGGAACACAGGTCACCCTACAGAAGTGCTGAAGAGGAGTCAGGGCACAAGTAACTTTCAGAATCCCCGTTCCCAACATCCGGGAGGCGTTTACAATCTCTGTGTAAGTAGACATCGACAGCTCAAGAACACTCTCCCTTTTAGTTTACTCAAATGAGAAGGCATCAGTTTCAAAAGCAGAGGAAGATAAGCAAGAGCTCTACTCACTCATGGAAGGGAGCCTTTCGGGGCAGGTATGGTTTGCAAAGTAGGTGAAGTCTTCAGGAAGAAAAGTTGTGGTTTGTAGGAAGGTTTCGCTGTGGTTCAAGTCAAGAGGATAATCTAGAGAGGTAAGAAAAAAAGGCAACTCAGACTGGTACATGTCATCACTCCTACAACTCTTCGATGCCTACCAAAGGAGTATTTTTCTTAGATATCATCTTTTGGGGAGGCAGGCCGCTGGCCTAGCTCTTCAGCTAAAATCTGAACCTGTCAATAAAAATGTTAACCAGATGATACTAGTTTACCAGTGTTTCTATTCTTACTGTTGTTATAGCTTTATATGCAGGCAGTTCACAGTCAAATAACCTTACAACGTAATTAAAAAAAAAAACACAGGGCCCCCTCGCATGTCTTTCTCTAAAGGAGCCGCTCTCACTTCCTCACCTACTACCTCAGCATTTATCTCCGTCAGCCTGCACACCCAACCTCGATGCTTCGGTTTTAGGTCCATCTGTTGACTTCTCACTGCGGGAGCTGAAGACTGCGCTCCCTCCCTCCCCTGCCCCCGCCACACACATACGCTTTCCATCCTCCAGTCTCCCTCCAGTCAAATATGATAATCGTGGTTAGGACAAACTTCAGTATTTATATTATGACGATCGCTGTAGCTGAGAAATGTGGAAAGTTACGATTACTTTTCCTTTCCTGCATAATTATTTTTTCCTGGAGCGACTGTCTTGTTTTCCCGTTTGCTTAGTTTTATGTGAAATGATGACAACTTGACGTCATGCCCTTTGCCACTTCATTTCCCCTGAAGACACAGGCATCAGGTCTTCCCTCAATTTCCTCTTCCTTAAGAAGGTCCAGCACCTCCCGATCCACTCCAGTTTGGACAGGCTTTCCTGTGAGCCTGATGTGCACATGCTACTCTGGGATCTCCCTTCCTCAGTGTCCTGGGGAGTCCCTTCATCTTCCTATAGTATCGAACCTCAGTTTTCCTAAGTTCAGCTTCTCCCTTGTTCTCACTTGGTAGAGCACATTCTTCCAGTGGCTTCCTAAGAAGGGGGAAAGGGCAGTGATTTTGAAACCCTGTATAGCTGATTATTTTCATTCTTCCTCACTTGATACACGGTTGGTTGGTTTTATAGAATTCAAGGCTGGAAATAATTGTAAAGGTGCTTTCCCACTGCCTTCTAGATTCCCCTGTGCCTGTTAAGTCCGAAGCCATTCCCATTCTTTATCTTTGTAAAAGGTGAAGTAATTTCTTTCTGGAAGTGTGAAGAACTTTCTCTTCAGGAAATTTCACACTGGTGTGCCTAGCCCACCGTGTTGACCTTTCGGTGGGCTTTTAAAGTTTGGAAATTCATTTTCTGTTCTCAAATTTTGGGGTGAGGAGGAGGTATTACTGTGATGATGATTTCCTCCCCTCTGTATTGTGCTACCTTTCTGGAGAACAGAAGATAGGACTCCGATGCTGGGCTTCCTGGCCCTACAATGTTCTCATCTTTTCTAACTGACTTTCCATCTTGCTATTCTTCTGCTCTATCTTGAGAGATTTCCTCAAGTTTACCCAGTCCTTCTTCTAATTATCATTTTCTGCTGTTAGAGTTTTTATTTCAAAGTGTCCCTTTAATTTTCTGAATGTTCATTTTTTTTTCAATGTCTTGTTCCATGTTTGCAATCCTTTTCCTCTGACCCTTGAGAACATATGTGATAGTTAAGTTTTTTCCTCCCAGTATATTCTGTTTCTTTCAATTTGCTGCTTCTTATTTGTTTTGGTCTCTAGCACAGTGATCCCTGGCCATCTGCTAATATTTAGGAGTGGGGAACGAAAGCTAACTGGAAGGGTCTGGACTGAGGTTCTTCATCGGAGGGTGTTCTGGCCAAAAGTTTGGTTTGGAAACCTCCGGTGCCAATATCTTTGGGTCTTTCCTCTTGGTCCAGTCAGGTTCCCCAGAGAAGTCTATTCTAATCTCCTGCCAGAATCACATGCTCTTTGCTGCAAGCACCCTAAAACTGAGGAAGAGGAAAAGGCTAGGGTACCCTAAACCAAGCCAGGTCCCCCCGGTTGAAGGACCCTCTATTTTGCCATCTCTGGAGGTTATCAAGTCTCTCGTACTTTGCCAGGACGGGGGAAGGAATCTGGGTATCTGACTGCTTTCTAAACAGCTTTCAACCAACCTTTATCTTAGTTGCCACCTTTATTCTTATCTCCAAAAGTACTTGATGTTGCTGATTCCTGAGCTTCTGAGGGATTCTGGGGTATAAACTGCAGTGGTTGCTGGCTTTCCTTGCTGCCACATTAGCAGTCAGTTTTCTTGGGTCCATTAAGTCCTTTATCACTGGTCCATCTGCTTTCCAACTTGAAAAATTTTTTGCTGTGGTCTCCTTTCTTGTTCTCATTTACAGGGGTTTACGCCATTAAACACACACACACACACACACACACACACAAACTACTGTCATTTTAGTGATGTGTTAAAGAGTAAAGCAGAGGCCTTTTTCCTAGGGGGAGGTATGAAGGGGGTCCTCCAACCTCTTTATCTTTTGACAGATAAAGAAAGTGAGGCACCGTATACACAACTTGTACAAGGAGACCTGGCTAGTACATAACAGAGACCCGACTGAACTCTTTCCATTACACTGCCCTATTTTTTCAGAGTATGAAAATCTCTTTCTCCAGTCCTTTTGGATTCATGCTGATTCTATGAAAATTAAAACTTCCTATTCACATTCACTTTGCACCCTGGAATTCTAGAATCTTCAACATGGATAGTTTTTAAAAAGCACTATGAAAAGGCTTCCAAGAATCAAATGGCTAATACAGTGAGTCCTTTTATACAGACACATGGCTGCCTATTCTACAAGTACTCGGAGGACGAAACTCAATGAGAGGCAACTTGAAGAGAATTTGAAGTCTCTTTTTTTTATATATTATGAGTATTTATTATAAATATGGCTGAATACAAGGATTCATATATATATAATAGGTTTCATATCATCTCGTAAATACAATAATATTTAAGTCTCTTAACAGGGCAGGAAAGGACAGAATGCTTTCTGTCCTTTTTAGTTGCAGCTTTCCTGAAAAACAATAAGCTTGCATTTATATAAAGACATAAACCAAGTCAGCATGAACACTAAAGGTAAAATTACATTTACACAGAAATTAGCCCAAAGTCCTCAGTTCACACATGCAAATCCATCCTAAGTCCAGCCCTTTCTGAAGGTATTAACATTTCAAAAAGCTACATCAAGAACCTCCAATGCTAATCATTACTCTGGGTGATTCTCATTTTGCTTAATTGTATACATATATATACACACATATTTTTTTGTACATAAAATGATTCTTTTTAAGAAAAAAAATTAGCAGTTTTCATGTGTTCTAGAAAACGTGTATGTCTGTGATGTGTGCATGTGTGGAGGGAGAAGCTGGTTAGAAACGTCATCACAAAAATTACAGTCATCCTCATCAGTTCACTCAGTCCCATGTCAAATATACAAATCAATTTTCACTGCAAAGTAAAGGCGCTGTTACTGTGGAGGATTCCTGGACTGAATGTCAATATTATGACATAGTGTGAGTGTGTTTCGTGTTTGGTAATTGCAATCATTTTTGCTTCTGTTGTGGTCATCCATTTACAATGCTTGGTGTCAGTTTATTTATCTCTTGTAAAAATAAAATACAGTGTGTGTGTGTGTGTGTGTGTGTGTGTGTGTGAAATAAATACATACATAAATACTTTTTAAGGGAAAAAAAAAGAAACGGCATCACAGTAATTAGGCAAAGAAATTCCCAGAAGTATTACAACAGGCATTTTCATAAGCAAATCAACAAAAACAGAATAATAATTCTGGGCAAAGACAGAACCAAGCCTTAGAGCTACAACCTAAGTAGGGAACAAGAAGTTAAAAAAACATGTGGGAGAGGAGATAAGACACCGTCTAACCTTAATGATCCTACTTTGGGGGTCTGTTTGGGGACACAGATAAATTCCTTTCTACTTCCTTCCAACACTGATATATATATAATAGGCCTGGTAGTGAAACTGTGCAACCCAGATTGGGACTTGAACCCACTGTCTTTTGTCTTTTTTTTTTTGGCCACTCCCATAGCATGTGGGATCTTAGTTCCCTGACCAGGGATCGAACCCGCACCCCCTGCATTGGAAGCGTGGAGTCTTAACCACTGGACCACCAGGAAGTCCCATGAACCTACTGTCTTTTAACAGAGATCACACACCTGGTCTCAGGACTTACTGAAGCTCAGGTTATGTCTCAGCACAGAAATTCAAATTCGGTGACAGACAAAGTGATAAGTAAGAAGTGGATTTGTTTAGAGATACACATTCCATAGGCAGAAGAATGCAGTCCATTGCAAAAGGCGAGAATGGCCTTGGAAGAAACACACACCACAGACAGAGTGTGGACCATCTCAGAAGGTGCGAGGCCTCGAAATACGGGGTTGTTGTTAGTCTTTCTGAGCCGGGTAACTTCATAGGCTAACTAGTGGGAGGATAATTCCAACTTTTGGGGGGAAGGGGCAGAATTTCCAGGAATTGGGCCACCGCCTAATTTTTGACCTTTTACGGTCAGCCTCGGAACTGTCATGCGCCTGTGGGTGTGTCATTTAGCTAATGTATTACGGAGAGTATATTATGAGGCTCAAGGTCTACTGGAAGTCGAATCTTCCGCCATCTTGGACCTAGTTGGTTCTAACCAGTTTATGTCATATCCCAAGGGCTATGTCATTCTTTTAAAGGTTGTGCCCTGCTCCCTTCCCTCCTGTTTCGTTAGCAGCTAGCATGAAACAAAACACCACTTATTCTTTTCTTCTGGTTACTAAATTAATAATGTCATTTTTAAAAAAGAAAACCTGAAACACACAACTCCTAAGTGAAAGTCCTCCATAACCTTGCCCTACACCGTGGAGAACACCCACCCCCAACAAACACAAATTTCCTCATTTGTAATTTTAAATTCTTTACATAAAAATTTAAACAAAATCTACCTTTCCACTAGTAGTAGAAGCATTTTAAACTGGAAGAGGCAGAGGAAATTAATTGCTCACAACCTGGTAAAACTGTGCCTGGTTATTGTGGAGTCCTAGCTCTCCTCCAGCCGCCTAGAAATGGGAGGACTATACTGCATACTCTCTTCAGGGGTTCCAAACACCCATTTCTTTTTTTTTTTTTTTTTCAGTACGTGGGCCTCTCACTGCTGTGGCCTCTCCCGTCGCGGAGCACAGGCTCCGGACGTGCAGGCCCAGCGGCCATGGCTCACGGGCCCAGCTGCTCCGCGGCATGTGGGATCCTCCCAGACCGGGGCACAAACCCGCGTCCCCTGCATCGGCAGGCGGACTCCCAACCACTGCACCACCAGGGAAGCCCCAAACACCCATTTCTTAGTCTTCTAAAGCACAACCCTACTGAATGAGGGAACTGCTGAGAGAAAAAGCCAGCCTGCTGAATTTCTATGGTCACGGTTTTACTCTTTAATTTAAATCTAATCCATTTCGAATCAGGACATGTTCTTCCAGCAAGGGAGGTAGATGGCAAAGAAGGCAGCTGCTTTTACATTTATAACATGGGACCACAACAGACATCCTTCCTACCTGCAGATCCAAATGGCCTGCTCGGTCAACTTTGCTTTACATCAGTGGTTCAGCAGCCTTGGCTGCATACTAGAATCATCTAGGAAGCTTTTTAAAAATCCTTATGCCCAGGATATACCCCAGACTAATTAAATAAGACCCTCTGGGGGTCGGGGGTGGGGGCAGGCATCAGCATCTTGTAAAGCTGCCCAGGGGAGTCCAGTGTGCTTCCAGGTTGACACGGCTACCCCAGTCCACGGTGGTGGGAAAATTCTGCTTTCTCCCTCAAATTACCAAATCCAGCTGAGCGGGGACTGAAAAGTGCTGAGTAACAGATGCCAGGAAGAATCACTACTTTCTCCTCCCATTTGAGAAAAGGCCAAACCCTTGCCTCTCTTGACTGAAAAAAAGTGGAAATATATATATATTAGAAAGATGCCATCAGGACAAGCATTTGTAAAATATAAAGAATTTGCATTCTTCGAGAGTTAGCTCGCTTAAGGCTGACCACCTGCTGGGAGAGGAGACGAAAAGACAACTATGGGCTGAGCAGGCAAAAACCAGAGAGAAAGAGGTTAAGAAAGAACATCGACCTCACGGAATAAAGTATGAAACGTACTGGCAGTGACTCAGTTCATTTTATTTGTCTACCACAACAGACCTGTTTTGAAGGATGTGGGCAACAGGATACTTTCCTGAGTATGTGACCAGAAGGGGACTGAGGCCATCAGCACGGGAAGGTTTGTGTGCATATGCACGTGAATACAGAGGGAAGAAATCTCCCTCTGGGTAAAAGTGACTGCATAGAATGACACCTGGAAATTCGTACTTAGGAATGAGAAACGCCAGGCCACCCAACCACTCACCTCAAATATACAACTAAGTGGCTGGACTGGATTAACCCAGGGATTCTCTTCTGATGCCAATATTCTCTTGAGCGTCTCCCCCCGGTGCTCTGGGTAAATTTTACAGGACTCACAATTTCACATACCAAAGGCTTTCAGTGACAAGAAGCTTCTCCAGGTCATTATTTCAGGCTTAATTCCAGGTCACAGTCCTGGTCCCTCAAAGTACTTTCTTTTTAGGCAGTAGCCATTTTAGCTTTCAAGGATAAAGAAAGCTAGCATTACTTAAACGACACACTAGCTTTTTAGCTACCCTTGGCCTCCTGAAGGCCTTTGAACATGGGTGTGTGCCACAGCACTTTTTTTCCAGAGCGGGGCAACACAGTTCATGAACTACCTCAGTCCAGGCTACTCTTACCAAACCCACGGTGCTCCTGGCGGGAGTGGCCGGGGTCAGCGGTGGTGGTCATCTGGCTATCTCAGCAGCTTTAGGCCCCAAATGCTCTTTCTGACTGTGCTAGGCAGAAAATTACTTTGAAATGAATAAAAATAGTTGGTTTTTACTGGATAACTTCCAATGAAATGATGTTTCCTCTTCAACACTTACTCACCAAGGATGTGCCAATAAAATAAAAGCCAATCAAGATGGTAATCTCAGAACTAGGTTACAACACTTAAAATGTGTTTTCTTGTTAAATCTATCCACTCACACACTCAAACATCATTTACTCTATGCCTCCTATGTGCTAGGCAGTGTACCAGGTACCAGGGGTAGTACAAAGGCAACACAGGCAATGAGGAGCGCTGCTGGGGTTCAGAGGTCAGCAAGTCCCAACCCCACTGCTGCAGAGAATCTTATAACTCCGACCCCTTCATCCCTGAAAGGGGGACACAGTCATTACCTTACTGAGTTCTTGTGAGGAGCCTATGAGATAATGCAAGCAAATCATCTACCCCAGGGCGTTTATGCTGACGGAGCGGAGCCAGCAGCGCCAGGATGGTGCCGCTGGAGAGCGAGCAGATGATGATAGAACTAATAAAGCCGTTCCAAGGAAGGGTTCTGTGGAGGGCTTTGAGTCCTCAGATGACAAGTGTCCGTTAAGAGCTACTGATGGGAAAAGGAAGATCAGCACTGTGGTGAGCTCCGAAGAAATGATTCAGTTTCAGATGGCTTGTTCAAGCCTACTGAGAGCTAACATGGGTGGGCTGGAGAAGGGGGACAAAAAGAGTAAGAAGAGCAAAGCAGCGCAGTGAAGGGCACCAGATCTCCCATTTTCACCAGCTAGTCACTGAATCGCTATTTTTCCTTTGGTTTTTACTTTGGGCCACAAAGCTGGGTTTCTGGTTCCCCTACAGTAACTGTTTTCATGTGAGATTAGGGTCATTTTTGGATGGAAGAAGGGCTGTAGTATTTACAAGAAGCCAGTTTATTTTAGATCTGGCTAAGTGATCTGTGTTGTATGGTTGTAAGTTTCTGGATAATAGTTTATAGTCTCTGTAGCTGTCTGTGGAGAGCACTGTATCATTAAACCTGTATTTATCAGCACTGACCATCTTTTATTCCTTTTCCCACCCCATAAAAAGTTTCTGGCAATAGCCCCTCATTCTGGAATGATGTGACTATGAATTGGCTTTAGGCCCTGTCTTATGGGTTACTGGAATTGAAACCTGACAATTTTATAAAAAGTTGTGTTATTTCACGGGTATTTTTCCCAACTTGTGTAATTTTATCATCATAGTTCCTTTAGCAAATTTGAAAGAGTTCTCATAGCCAAATTAGAGTTTGCTTAACCAAACTAAGGATAAGCTATTACAAAATCATAAAGAATAAAGATTCCAAGTTAAAAAAAAAAAAATCATCTACCCTATCATAAGCAGGCCCCGACAGCAAAGACTTCCGATTTATGAGGAAGAGAGACACATTAAACACAAAATGGATGATCAACTAGTCCAACCAGAGGGATGCTGGGAAGAATTATTTTAGTGTATGATAATTTGAGGATAAACACATGCAAATTCAAGTAACAATGGGTCCCTGGATAGGACTTCCAAGGGTGCAACTCACTCTCTGCTCAACTTCCAGGGACAATAACCCCTCAGGGAATTAGCATGACCTGTGTTGCAAGACCAGCAGTGGTGCAGGGATGGAGACCTGCTGCGCACCCTCTAACTTTGACAGAAAACAGGTTACCTCGCCAATGGCCCAGAGAGAAGCCCCAGCAACCTCTAACCTTGGAGAGGCATGAACACATGGACTGGGTAAAGGTCATGACAGCACACATGCTCCTTTATCTGGAGTGATACAGGGGAAAGAGCTCTGAATGGCGGTCAAAGTATTCCTGAGTTTTATCACCCAACTAGAAGCAGGTTCGGGCGGGGTTTAGGGAAAGTCACATGACCAAGCCACTCCAACACCCCCAAGATTACCTGTACATGTGAAAAACGGAAGTAACAAAATCCTGCCTACCCGATGGAGCCATATCCGAGTCAAGTGAGACAATGTGTGTGGGATCATCTGTTAAAACTGAACACCACACAGGATGAATTAGGAAACAAAAATCTGCTTGGCCTCCTCCCTTGACTTCAGGAGCTGCAGGGACTCCTCTTCCAGGTACGGTACAGAGCTCAGGCAGTTTGTCCCGTGAGGCCACAATTTGGCTGAAAAGCTCTGAAAAGTTGATCGTTCGCTCTTTGCGAACAAGAAGAAAGGAAGTAAGTACCAAAGCTTATGGGTTTGCTAACTGTAGTGCTTGGTTGCTGCTAAACTGGCCAGCAGGACAGACTGATAAATTAGGGCGTGGTCAGTTCCTCTCAGGATTTAACTTCCCTTTCAGAGGCAATGCTTTCTCTTGATATCCCAACACCCCAGAATAATTCTCACTTGCAACGGTTGCAAAGCAATTTCACATTCTACGGTGAGCTCTGGACAATCTTAGAACTTACTCGAGAAGAAAAAAGGATTGATTTGGAGGAAAGAATATTTTTAAAAATATACATATTTTATAATACTAGGCTTGAGTGAAATCACTAAGAAGCCACAGGGGAAGCACATTAGTCCTCAGTTAAAGAAAGAAGTGGCAAATCATGAATGCGAAGCAAAATGAAATCTCAGAATCTGTTTTCTAAATAAAAACCATCCCTGGCTGGAGACTGGAGAGGCTTCACAACAGACCCATTTAACCATCTGGAAATACTTCCTCTGTTCAACTTTTGGAAGAGTTAAAAAGAGAGACATAAAAAAGACAGCCTCCTCTCAAAGGTGAAGAACTTGCTATGTACAGTCTTTTGTAAAAGTAGTTAAAGTGAAAACTACGATTCGGGAACAAGTTCTTACAATATAATGTCGGGCAAAGCCATCTAACCTCGATGTTCTTTTCCCCTCTTTATATACTTAGTGCTTATAAGATAATAAAAGTTACAGGTAAAAGCTCCAGACTGAGGCAGAAATGTTCACTCCTGGGTCCATCATTACCGCTTAGCTGAACTCCTGGGAGGAGGCCCTCTGAGCAGACCACCTCTTTACTAAAAATATACCTGAGTCATTCACGCTGCTGTTCCTCTTGGCATAAGCGCTCCGAACCACCTGCTCGTAAACCTGAGCGCCGATCGTTCTCATGTTGTCCCGGATGAGAATGCCTTGAGCCTGCATCATGAAGAGGTAGGTGTTCACTGCAGGAAACAGACGGGGAGGGAAAAGAGGTTAATTCAAAAGCAATCAGTAATGTAAAACACACAGAAAACCCCACATAACTTTGGGTTTCTTTCTTTTTTATCCCCTTTTCTTTTTGAAACCTCTTTCAGTTCTAAAACCCTACAAATGCTGTAACTTCTATTTTCCATACTGGGTTCTATGTTTTCAGGACATCAATATTCCTTGGGTAGCTAGTAGAACTTAGGGGTATTTCTGTCCATATTCAGCAGTTTTAGAAAAACCATAAATGAAAAAAAAATTATATTCTACCTGGTCTTCAAATACCCAAGCTGTATTCTAGCACCGTTATGATCAGAAAGACCTTTATGGATCAGTTAAAACATTCTGAAAAAGATCTCCGCTCTCTTTAAGTTCACATTCTCAATACTCAATCGCTATTCTCAGAGAAAGGAAACCACCAATTGCCCTGCCTTCTGGAAACACTTAGATGTAGGTCTGGTCCTGGCTATCTTTCGAAAGTGGTGATGAAGGTTCCAGCTCTTTTTCTTTGCTTTATTTGGAGAGAAGAAGAAAATAACGAAAGAATGTTAGCAGTCCTCACTACCCACCCACCTCAGCCCCAAAGTTCAAAGCAATGGGAAAGGAGCAGGGGGCTTGGTCCAGGTGTCAGTTAAAACATATTCCCTTCATGATACATACAAATATCCAATCATTATGTTGCGCACCTGACACTAAAATAATGTTATATGCAAGTTATATCTCAATAAAAACAAAGCGAAACAAAAAAACCCATATTCTTAACCACATTAACCGCCCAATCATCGTCATCTTTGGAAAGCAATCTCAGGGGTGGCACATTTACAAGTCTAAACTCTGGCGTGTGCTAGGGATCATCTGAACACTTGACTGACCCCTAACCAGGCCCCAGGCAGGTATGCAGCAGAGAGGCTGGGCCACTCCTCCAGACTCAATACACCCAGCCTCGGGCGGTCCTGGTTCTTCAGCAAGACATATTTTGTGGACACTGTCTCATCATTATTATCACAGTGTCCTGCACATAATGGGCAGTAAATAACGACTAAATGGATGAAGCTTAGAAGTCTATTTACTTTATTTCAAGCTATTGTGTGTGGTGCTTGTACTTGTGATGGGGGTGGGGACAGGGACAAATCAAATGGCACAATTCTCAATGTGGAAAACATCAGGTGGCCCACATTAAACGGGGACATAAACTCTTTCAAAAGATTTCTAATCATCTCTAAGATAAATCCAGAGCCGTAAAATAATTAACAAAAGAAATCAATGTTCATAATGCTTTTAGAAATGAGGGAGCAGTTTCAGATTAGGCCCGGCTGTGACTGGAAGACAACTGCATGCTTAACTCCTGGCACTGGCTGAGAATAGATCAGATACAGTGTTTACTCTCTGTAGCAAGAAAAAGTTACAGGAAAAAAAATTAGCTTCAAATCCTTAAAGAAAGTACCATGCTGTGAAGCCTCTGAAAACAACAGTAGCATCTCATTTTCTATTTACAGCAGAGAGCACTGTGCCCGGTCATAGTAGGTAGGTAGGTAGTTAAGCCTAAGATTTAAACTTCTTCCAATATCATATTTCTAATATGGTTCTGTACTATATTTTTTAATCACTTAGACTTATGTATATTATACATATTATATTAAATCTTCCTTCTATCCCCAACATACTACTTAAACCAGTTGTCTTCAATAACATAGAAACAAATATTTATTGAACATTGTGTGTAAAGCTGTCAGGCACTGCAAAAAATACACTACCTCTTTTCTCCCGAATTTCATCTTCTCTGAGCTTTTTATCTTCTACACTGTAAAGGGCAATGTTGTTAGCCCCTCTTTTAAAAATTCCCTCCCTTTCTTAGTTCTGTAGGATTCCTCTAGGGCAGTTCTCAAACCTTTCCCTGCCTATTGCCTGGAGAGCTTTCTGAAGCCTGCTTCTACGCCTCCCACCCCCAGAGACCCTGATTCAGTAAGTCTGAGTGGGGCCCATGAATTTGCACTTGTAACAAGCTCACAGGTGATACCAGTGTGGCTGGTCAGAGGACCACACTTCCAGAACCAAGGCTCTAGGGAGACTTCAGCTACCTAATAAATAATAGTGAGTAACATTTATTGAGCACTTAATTACCTAATTCTTTATCTTGTTTAATCCTCATAACCTAAGAGGCAAGTAATACCATCCAACTTAGAGTCAACTTCTAGGCTTCAGTTTCTCCACCTTGCTTCACCAAGGTCACTGAGGGATGGATTTGAACCAGGTGGACCTACGCTCTAACCACTGAACTTAAGAACTTGCTCATCCATATTCTAGCCACAACCTGTCCCTCAAAGATTTCACACACCTACATGACTTAAATGATTGCTCTTAAGGAGATTTTTTTTTTTTTTTTTTTTGCGGTACGTGGGCCTCTCACTGTTGTGGCCTCTCCCGTTGCGGAGCACAGGCTCCGGACGCACAGGCTCAGCGGCCATGGCTCACAGGCCTAGCCACTCCGCGGCAGGTGGGATCTTCCCGGACCGGGGCACGAACCCGCGTCCCCTGCATCGGCAGGCAGACTCTGCGCCACCAGGGAAGCCCGGTGGATCTTTCCTAATTACAGATTTAGCCACACTGCTCCTCAAAAGCCCGCTACGTCTCTTGCCTGCATGCCTGGGCTTCTGTTGATCTGCAATGCTTCTGCTCTCCTTTCTGCCATCCAAATCTCATTAATCCTTCAAACCCCAGTTTATATAATTCTCCAGTCTTCCCCTTCTAGAATGTCTGTGGTACTGTTAAAGATTGTCAAAATTTTGCCTTTGGTTTACATTTTGTCTTAGTTTGCTAACTGTCTCGTGTGTTAGTCTTGTCATTCAATTAACAAATTTACACAAACCATGTATTATCAATGCTTTTTCTAATTATCCACAGGAATTAGCACAAGGCTGAAAAAACAAAAGGCTGAAGACATAAATTTTGCCAAACAAAAGAAAATAATCACAAATTCACAGACTCAGGGTTGGATGGGATTTTAAAGAACACTTTTCAATACCTCCTCATACACCACCCAAAAACTATGCCTTCCAAGAACACAGAATCATAAGTAAAATAAAGCCATCTTCAAAGAAAATTCTACTTTGGGTTGGGTCCAAAATGTTTTCCAGCCACTTTTACCCACTGGTTCTCATCCTGCCCCTTGACAGAACAGTAAAGTCCCTTTCCCACACTTCAGATATTGGAAGACAGGCATTTTCAACCTCCCCCCACCCTCACCTCTACCCCACCTAACCTCCTCCTGCAACCCCATGCTAGATAGCCCCACTTCCTCTGTGAGCCCCCTGCCCTTGCCATCACCACACCTTCCCTCCCCATCCTGGCTGCTGTCCTCTGAATACCCGCCCAGTGGTCTACACTTTGACAAAGAGTGGTGCCCAGGCTGACAGTGGTCCAGGTGCAGTCTGATGGGCCCAGAAACAAGCAGAACTACCAGCAGCCCTATTCCATCTGTTACCAAAGCGCTGTCAACTAAAGCCTCCTCTTGGAGATGCAAATGCACAATAACTCAAGGCCAAAGAAATCCTACAGGGGAGAGGCTGAATAATCTAATCCACCATTTCCCAAACCAGCCCCTTTTCCCCCACATAATATAACTAGTAGCATCAAGTGATTCTCTGCAGAACTCACTTTGGGCAATTC
The DNA here is from genome assembly GCF_963455315.2 of Globicephala melas. Lineage (NCBI taxonomy): Eukaryota > Metazoa > Chordata > Mammalia > Artiodactyla > Delphinidae > Globicephala > Globicephala melas. The sequence goes on from NC_083328.1 coordinate 74,837,691, forward strand.
TGTTTTGGGTATTTTTATTAATAGAATTTAAAACTTCCATTACATGGTAGATAATCGATCGATAATTGCTGAGTGTTGTTAGTAAATAGCAGTCACACCATATTACTGATTCACATTAAGCTTGCTAGAGGCAAAGTACTCAATCTTTTTAGCTGCTAAGCTACACTTCCTCTGTTCTGTGCTCATGCAGTTGGTTATAGAGATCAAACTGTAGGACCTTTACAAGTGTCCCTATTAAAAGTCTTGTTACTAAATTTAGCCCATGGTTCTGGCCTAAACTAGGAAGTGTATATGTGCGCTGCTTTCAGTCTAAATGATCCCATTTAAAAGTCACATCTTTGTGAAGTAGATATCATCTTGATTTCCTATTTAAGATAAAGATGTAAAGTCCTCCAGAAGTCATTTACCTAAGGTCACATGGTTAGTGAAGTCAAAAACAGAGAGAGGTGAGGTTAGGTGTTCCATACCACTTTGATGAACGTTCCTTTGAAAAACGGTACTTTCCAATAATGTGTTCCTGATCAAGTGTAGCTGAATCACAGAAAAAAAAAATTTTAATTGGCACATGGTTGTTAAATCCTTAATTGTGTCAACAAGTACCTACTGAGCCCCTACTTTCCTGTGTGCTTTTTATTTTTTTTACACACAATTCTAGGCCACTGTGGGCCAAGGATGAGCAGGACAACACAGAATAAGGTACAGACACAATTAAATAAGAAGGTATAATGCAGTGTGATAAATGCTAAAATAACATTTACTACCAATTCAGGCTTACCAGTAGCTTTTTTACACTTTCACGAGAAATGGTAATTATTATCCAGCCCCTGTTTCTAGATTGAGGCATCTCTTATGATCATAACTTAGCTGAGAAAAATAAGCCCCATTCAGGTTTACATAATTGGAAATTTCCGTCCAGATGCCAATGTAAGCAGCCTTGGGCCATGGCTTTAACTGGAGAGTTTCCGGGAGCAAAGCACCGGGCCTCCTAACAGGAAGGCAACCATCTCCTCTCTCCATCAGAATTCCAGTCAGCCTCCATATCCCTATGAATCAAGTAACACGATTTTCACTTGAACACACACATTAATAAATGACTCTGACTCATAAAAAATTCCTCACTAGATAATGAAATCTGACATTCCCGATTAGGAGCAGAATCATTTGACACAACTGAACCCAGGAGGAAATGACAATTAGAAGATTCTATATACTTGAGAGTTCACAATTTGTTTTAACCTAAACATGTGTATCCTTAATGTTTGTTACATCTGGCTTGGTAAGCTAAAACAGCATTAAGAAGTAGAAAAAGAAAGCCATTCCTTTCCTGAGCACTGTCTAAAATCTGTCTTAACACCAACACCCAGACACTCCCGGCTTTATTTTTCTATTACACCTTTTCTTATTTGTCTTGTTATCACCCTCTAGAATGTGAGCTCCATGAGGGCAAGGATCTATGCCCCTGGTGGCTAGAACAGTGTGTCTGGAACACAGAAGATGCACAGTGAACACTCGAATAAATGAGTATCTAAGTCAGGACAATGAACAGTGGAGACCTCCAAACTCAGCTGTGCCCAGGAAGGCGTGGATATGGGATTCCAAGCCTTTCTCTCTCCTTTATGAGAGGAACTCAAAATGCTTTGAGTTAACCAGCTTCATTGCACGAAACTGTTCTTAAGAAAAGTTCAGCAATTCCTTTTCATCAACCGAGCAGAGCTGCCAAATAGATTAGCTTTTCCCTAAAAATGTTCTCTGGTACTCTCACTCCTCATGAAGTTGTTTGTTTTTTTAATGTTCCTTAATATAACGCACAAGTTTATTCAAAACCTTGTGCAATATTATTTGTAATAGGAAAACAATGGGGAAAAAAACTAAATGTCACCCAAAGGAGACTGGTTGAATAAATTACTGTACATCCACATGGATGGAGTACCGTGAAGCTACACAAAAGAATGAGGAACCATTCAAAATAGCTCCAAACTGGCAAGAACCCAGACGTCCATCTATAGTAGAACAGATTAAGAATGTGTAGCCTATTTGAATCTTGGAAAACTATACAGCAACCGGAAGAGACAAACTGCAACTATATGCAACCACATGGATGAGTCTCATACATCACATGGAACAAAGACACCAAAGGGCACAGATGGCGTAATTCTATGTACACAGGGCCCCAGAAGAGGCACGACTAACCTGTAGTGTCAGAAGCCAGGGAAGAGTTATCTGTGGGGCAGGGGAGGAGAGTTGGAAAGGGGGCTTCTGGTCATCTTTTATTTCTTGACCTGGATACTGGTTTCATAGGTATATTCATTTTGGAAAAAGTCATCAAGCTGCTCACTGACTTGTGCACATTTTAATATGTATGCTATACTTCCATAACATTTACCAAAAAAAAAAAAAAAAGAATGAGGAAAATCTATGAACTAATTCCCAGGATATATTGTTAACTGGAAAAAAGCAAAGATCAATAGTATGTGTGTGTGTGTGTGTGTGTGTGCGCGCGCGCACGCATGTGTGTGTGTGTGTGTGTGTGTGTGTGTGTTATGCTGGCTGTTCAAGACATAAGGTGAAATTTTATACACATATTTTTATAGGAAGAAACGGGAAAGGCAAACCAGGTAAACATTCATTATACACCTATTGTGTGCCAGGAACTGCCCTTCACTCTGTGAATAAAATGATAATTATAAATAAGATACAGATCTTGTCACTATCTTCAGTCAAAGAGCCAGACAAGGAGACTGTAGCCAGTGCTGTCTGTAAGGGGGAACAGGAGAGTGGCTGTAACTCATATAGTGACGCGGGGGATCAGAAAATACTCCCAAGAAGAGGTGACTCTAGGATATGGTCTTGAAAGAAGAGCGCTGAAATAGGAAAGGGAAGAGCAAATGAAGGGGCACAAAGGGAGAAAATACATTTGAGGAACTAAAAGCAGTCGGGTATGGCTGGAATGAAGGGTATGTATGGCCAAAATGCGAGGACGCGGTGGGGTGGGGATGGAGTTAGAAAAGCACAGGGGCGCAGGAACACTAAGGGCTTTATGTGCTATACTTAGGGGCGTGACATGGAAGAAACAGTCCAGGATCAGATTTCAGGTGGGCCAACTAGTAGGAATCAATCAAAACAAGTGAATACACCCCTACTCAATTTCAGGGCTCCAGATAAAAGACTGAGCGTTTTAGTATCCAGACCCAAGTTCCTTAAAGGGAGAAACTTCTTTGGATGAACTGAATAAGGTGCTGTACGTAGAATTCCATTTGGTTACTACAAGCTGGGTGCCAAATCTTACCAAAGACTGTATTTTCGCTCTACATGAAGCAGCAGGAGGAATGCCCTGTCTGCCAAATCTTGAAGCAAGCAGATGGAGTGAAAGACATCAAGATATAAAGCCAGTACTACTGATACACAGCCGGGGAGAGCTGGGGCAGGGGCGGGCAAAGGTGGGCCTGGCATTCAGTGGGCCCATCAGAGTAGGTGTTCTTTCCTGGGATTGACTCACATCTGGTATCTTTGTTCTGAACACCCCCTACAGGCCAAACAATGTATGATTTCTAACAGGGTCAAGTACATTCCAGGAAAACAATGGAACAAATCAATGGACCAAGGATTATACACCATTCACATTCATATGATTTCAAAATAAAATAAAGGATGGGGAAAGGGAGAGCATATAAAAGGAACAGAAGTAGAAAAGGAATAAATAGAAGAAAACAGGAAGGCTGCTCACTCTCTCCTCCTGCCCCCATATATAAAATACACCAATGAGATATAATAAAAATCAAGGGGAAACAACGAACAGAATATGTCATAGGAATGTTGAAGTTTGATTTCTGCCATGCTAGAATATCTGAAAAACCTGCATGGCTTTTTTGGACCAATATTTTCTGAGAAATACCAGAACGTGAAAAATAACTGATCTCTACTCCCCAAATCAGAGATTATCAGTGTTCACTGTTCCGCACAATAGGTGTTCTGTAAAGAATGAACCCACTTATTCTGCTTATAAAGAGACAGATTCCTGTAAAAAGCAATGCATTTCTTGAGTCCCCTATGTGCCAGTGCCTTTCTAAATACCTTCTGCGTTATCCCATTTCATCCTCACAATAAACCGAGAGGTAGGTCATTACTCTCATTTTATAGATGAGGGGACTGAGGTCTGGATATAAGTAACTTCACTATTTGGAGCCAAGATTTCCCAACAGGTCTTTGTTTCCAGAGTCCAGGTTTTTAACAAATATGTTCTATCATCTCCCTGGTTCTGGATGCCCAGGAGTCCTGTGAACCCACAGCTGTCATCACCACACTCTGCTCGCTGATTCCTTTCATCTGAATCTTTACCTTGAACTCATACATGATTGGCCTCCAATATTCCACTTCAGTGGTGGTGCCAATGATCATGGTATAGTCTGGTACATCCCTAGAATTTTATTAAAATTTTATCAGTTTGAAGCTTTAGTATGAATCACAAATTTCTGCATTTCAGATCTACTTAAAATGTTGGATACTCATACTATACAGAGAGAGATGAAGACCCAAGGTGTGGGTACACAGTGACAAACATTGAAGAAAAAAAGAAAGCTGTTTGGGTTTTTTTTTTAAGATGCAAGGAATTTTTTGACAATAAATTTACACCCTTCGGCACATCTATTTTAACGTTCTGGAGCAACTGTGTGACAATTTTCACACTCCTCTGTACGAATGCTTTCTGGTGACACCTGTTCATACTAAGCTTTAATGGCTCTTTTCATGGCTTTTCCTGATATCATCCCACCCCCAAGATTAGAACTGTCTTGACTCTTTCCCAGCTGATAAACTCTTACCATGACCCCTATAAATGTGAGCCTATCTCTTCCAGCAGGCTGTAAACTCCTCACGAGTACAGACTGTCTTACTCTTTTTTTCATCTACAATATCTGATAAACAGTAGACACTTAGCTACTTATTAAATTACTGAATTACAGCTCAGCACACAGCATGCTGTTATGGCCATTTGGTGGAGGTGAGCCTTGTTTTCTCAAATGAGAAGTAGACTATTTTTTCTGCAACCATACAAGAAAGATTCTATAAGCCAGAAGACAGCATAGTGAAACTGATACTTGACTAACTTTTCTGGTGTAAGTGTAAAGTATAACCTTTTGGGGAAACTATTTGCAAATTCAACAAAGAGCCATAAAAATACCCGTATCCTCTGGTCTAGCAATTTCAAGGAAATTATCCTAAATATGAGGACATTCTATGCACGAAGTTTTTAATTAAATTATTCCTAAAAACAAAAACTTGGGAAACAACTCAAAAGCAACAATTAAAGAACAGATAGGTTAACAGTAATACATTTTCCTGGTAGAATCTTATACAACTTTACAAGCAAAAGCCATGAAACCTTATAAACAGAATAAATGTGGAACACCTAGCATAGACTATCATACTCTTAAGAATATGAAAAAAAGTTCTGTTATATTATGGTAATTATTGCTAAAGAATAAGCACATGCATAAAGCAAAAAATGACTAGAAGCAAATTTACTAATATGCTTAGATGGTAGGGGGTAACATTGATATGAATTGACTTTTCCTTCTTCTGTTTTTCCTATTTTCTCTGTAACAGCTTTTTGTTGTTGTTGTTAATATACAGTAGGGAAAAATAAAGGATTCCTCCAGCCAGACTGACTTTATCTCACATGACATTTATAAACAAGATATTCACAATTCCGTTCTTTGCTTGTCAGGCTAATGGGAGAGGGGGTAGGTAGGTGTATAAAGTGCGCAGCTGCCACACTTGAACTATCTCCACATCCACATTCTGTTTTAGAAAGGTTGCCAATAATGGCTGCCACATTCTCCTTAAGTCTTCCCTACCTTGAAGGCCAGGAGAGCTTCTTAGACTAGAATTGCCTACAGAAACCAAGAATTTACGCATGGACAAGGTGTTCTAGTTTTCTCTCTTGGGAGTAGAGTATATCTACACTGCACAAACAACAGACCTGAGGGGAAGGAGAAGAAACCCCTCATATTCTAAGGGAAAAAGGTAGAGGTTCGAGTCCTGTCCCTGGCTGGCTCTGTGGTCCTCTCCGGACCTTGACCACCCCATCTGTACAATGGCATTACTGAACTGGATACAGTTTCCTTATCCTTTTCTACCAAGCCTGACCCCCATCATTGATATACATAGGAGATCTTCTGCAAATAAAAATGTTTATATTTACACTGAATATCTTCAAGACATAAACTTATATAATATTGAATGTGCTTTTGCAAATCACACAAACCCCTGTAAATTCTGATTCTTCTCCCTTCCCTTTGGATCTTGAGAATCACTAGACTGCAAAGTCTCTTTCAGCTCAAAATACCACAATTATAAACTCACTGTCTTCTCCTCTCTTCATTTGGGAAAAACTGACTTACAAACACCTCAGATTTACATTTGTCTACCTTCTCACTCCTTCTTTTCCATAGGGAGTAGGGTTTGGCTGTCCTTACACCCCGGCCTTCCTTTCCAGAACAACGGTGCTTTAGCCCTCCTTCATGATAAAGCTGGGAGTGGACCCTGAATGAGATGGGAAAGCACATTCCCAGAGCCACTGCCTTCTCCATACACACTGGAGTGATCTAGAGGGAACATGGGTCCACACAGGGCTTCTAATTCCCTATATTTCCTCTCTTCCTCCCTGACCATGTTGAAAAATTGCATTTTCATGATGATTTAAAAGAAAACAATTCTATAGTAAAGAGCTGAATTTCTTTAACTCAAATGCTATCTGCCTACAACTCAGTTTCTTCTATCCCTTTGCAAATATATAACACAAGATTTTAGGATCAGGCTAAAAGTTGCTTGTCTAAAGGATTCAAAAGACTGACAATAATGAATGTTGGTGAGGATGTGGCAGAATAGGTGTCTCCTACCTTGCTGAAGGGAACATCAATTGATATAACCCATAGAGGGCAACCTGGCGATGTACTATGTCAAAGTGAAATGATCACTCTCTTTAAACCCACTTTCAGGTATTCATCCTAAAGAAATAACTTGACAAATATGAAGTATGTCCAAGGATGTTTATCTCAGTATTATTTATAAAAGCAAAACACAAACCTACCTAAATGAGCAACAAAAGGACTAGAGGAAAAAACTGTGGCAGAGTCATACCATGGAAAACTAAGCAATCATTACTTCATGAAAAGAAATCATATTGTGTAACAATGTATACGGGACATCACATTTGTGTTAAAGTAAAAGACACAGAGGAAAATACATGCATAAAACAATTTTGGAAATTGTACATCAAGAAGTTCACAGTGTCATTTCTGCTCAGTAGAATTATGGGTCTTCTATAGTTCCTTTGCTGTTACGAGGCAGCATTTCCATGACAGTCAGAAAACCCTTGTATGATAAAGAGAGTCTCTGTTCCAGCAGTGGAAATTCTTGCAGTAACCAAATCTGTTTGAGTTGATCCAAAATTTCAAAGTTTCCAGAATTACTAAGAATGCCTTTTTCACACAGCACCTATTTTTAATATCTAGGAACAAACTCTAGGAATGCTGCCTTAAGACATGGTCTTTTTCATTTTTTTAAACAATGATGTTTTCATCTTTTTAAACAATGATCATACATTTTTATATGGGGGAGGGACACAAAAACACATCCGAGCTTTTGCCTTCTTAAGGATCCCCCCCTCTTTACTGCTCCAGACCCCAATAATTTCCCCAACGCCAAACCATTATTCTACTTCCACCTACCCCCATATGATTCATAATTATCCTAAAACTTCTGGTGCTTCTAGTTGTAACTTCATCAAGCAAGTTTTCTCCATCCATCCCACGATCCCAAAGTATTTTTCCGTAGACAGCTCTTTAGTCTCCCTCCTGATCCTCTTTTGGAAAGGAGATTATTCTCCATGTCCTATGGGGATAATATATGATAATCATATTATTTTTACCCTAGAAGATTGTAACAGACTAATAGGGTTATCTACTCTTTAGGAAGTTAAGTGTTTCCAGAAGGCATCATTCTAGCTGAAATTAGCAACCCAGTTGTCAAACACATGAAATCAGAGCCATGATTTCTACAGAAAGACAAAAATTACTAAAGAAAGCACTTGAAAATGTCTTGACTCTGAGGCATAAACACTCAGCCAAACAAGGTCTTCCCTTAACACCCTGTGGGTATGAAACCCTCCCTCCAGACCAGATGGCTTGTCTTTAGCAAACATCAAACTGTAGTCCTAGAAAGGGGTCTTCTGAGCCACTCATTTGCTGTCATCTATAATATCGCTTTGCCTTTCACTTGATCCAGAATGATCAGACAATAACTCTTCTTTCTTCAGCTAAGTGATGCTCACATGTTACAGCAATGCAAGGCCCACCAAGTCCACAGAAACAGAAGGGCCAACCTACTCTACAAGGGAATGCTGTAAAGTGTAAATCGTATTCAAAACTTATAAGACTACTCTGGAACATTAAAAACAAATTCTTCCCACAGATTACTTGATTGCCAAGGGCAAAGTACACATTTACAATGGGGAGATTAGACAGGCATCCTTGACCAAGGGATCAAACTGGGCATTGCTAACATTAAAACAAAGTAACATTACCTTCAAGACAATTCCTGCCAAAAAACTTTTAACCTACATCTAATCAAGATTTTAGATCTCTGGTTTACAAAAAATACAGGGGATTAAGGAAGACATCAAACTCAAACCAGGCAATTCCACATTGTAGGACAGTCTATGAAACAATTGGCCTGGACTCTTCAGAAAGTTACTGGGGGGTTGGAGGACCGGGCAAGCAGCTACAGACTGAGACCAAAAAGACATAGTCAAATATAATGATATAATAATGTGAGTTGGGGGGAGGAAAGCTATAAGTAACATTTTCAGCACCACTGGGGAAATTGGGATATGGACTGGATATTAGAAGACATTATGAAAGTACAGTTAATTTTGTTAGTTGCAATAACAGTATTGTGGTTATACAGGAGAATATCCTTATATTTTAAAGAGATGCCTGCTGAGGTATTTAGAGTTAAATATCTTGATGCTGGGAATTCCCTGGCAGTCCAATGGTTAGCATGCCACACTTTCACTGCCAAGGGCGCAGGTTCCATCCAGGAACTAAGATCCCGCAAGCCGCACGGCATGGCAAAACAAACAAACAAAAAAAACTTGATGTCTACTTACAATTTAATTGTACATGGCTCAGAGGAAAAAGAAAAAAGAAAGCCAGAGTTAAAATAAATAAAGCGAAGTGGTAATACCTGTTGACTCTAGATGGAGGGTAATGTGTTCACTGTGTTATTCTGTATACTTTTCTGTATGTCTGAATTTTTTCATAATAAAAATTTGGGGGCGAAGTCTGATTTTGGATGTATCTCAACTGCCAACTACATCTAAATTAAAGTATACTAATGCTATACTAAGATTCTGTAAGTGGGTCAAAAATTATAATACAGGGAGTAAATACCCTTAGTGATGGTCACATAAAAACTTAAAGCATTCATTGGCTATTCTTTTTTTTAAATTTATTTTATTTATTTATTTATTTTTGGCTGCATGTGGGCTTTCTCTAGTTGCGGTGAGTGGGGGCTACTCTCCGTTGCGGTGCAGGGGCTTCTCACTGCAGTGCCTTCTCTTGTTGCGGAGCACAGGCTCTAGGCTTGCGGGCTTCAGTAGTTGTGGCTCGTGGGCGCTAGAGCACAGGCTCAGTAGTTGTGGCGCACGGGCTTAGCTGCTCTGCATCATGTGGGATCTTCCCGGACCAGGGGTCGAACCCGTGTCCCCTGCATTGGCAGGTGGATTCTTAACCACTGCACCACCAGGGAAGCCCCTCAGTGGCTATTCTATGCCCCCCTCCTTAATTCTTTACTTTCTTTTTGGAAACAAAAGTTGCATTTACTCTTTTCCTCAGGAAAGCTGAAGAGAAATTATAAATAAATCTTCCTGCTCCCTCACTTAATCTTTGAATGGCTTTCTACCACCTTCAAGGTCAAGTTCAAATTCCTCATGCTTAGCATGACTTTTGAGTCCATAAAACCTCTCCCCTGTCTCTGCAATTTCAGATCTTGCCACTCCCCAATTCCAGCCACAATGGACGTCAGCAGTTCTCCAGGATCTCAGACAACTCTGCTCCTACTGCCTGGATCTTAAAGGCACAAAAACAAGGAAGGCTTCCCAGGAGAAATCAACTATCACAGAAAAAGCATGTGCTTGGGATGAAAATAGAGGAGAGGAGAAAAGATTCCAGCGAAGACCAAACCCAGCTGTGCCTCCCTCTCCCTTCAAATATTCCTTAGGTTGGCTTGTTTGCAGTTCTCTTCAATTACAGTTGTAGGGTGGCCAAAAGAAAAATGGCTAATTCCTGAGATTGGATTTATTAACAGACAAAAGACAATTCCTAGGCCTGCACACCCCACAATCAAAAACACTACAGTACGTCCAAAGACCTTATGACACTGACCCTCTGCCGGCAACCATACAGCACTGAAATGTCAAAAAATTAAATTACGGTCCTTTGTAATAGATTTAGCACTTTATTTTTAAGTATTAACAAGACTGCCAGAGGGAGTAAGTTTATCAAGGGATAAGAATCCTATCAGAGGCCAATTAACATTTCTCACCACGCCCAACAACTCTGCTCTCCAGGGTTCAAAGTTGCTTACAACCCTGTGGGTTTGTCAGCAGGTGCCTCTGACCAATAACCTACTACGATGAATGTACTAGGGGCTCAGTGTACAGGGAGGAAAACCTGAACTATTAGAAATAACTACCTGAGCAAATTTAGAATTGCCCAGATTTTGTTTTTTGTCTTTTGCTGACAATCCACAATCTAACGCAGCCATTTGATTTTTAGTCTCTCTTCTCACCTTGGTTTTCCCTTCTCACAGTTATTTTTAAAATCAGCAAATGCCGGGACTTCCTGGTGGTCCAGTGGTTAAAAATCTGCCTTCCAATGCAGGGGACACGGGTTCGATCCCTGGTCAGGGAACTAAGATCCCACATGCTGTGAAGCAACTAAGCCCGTGCACCACAACTAGAGAGAAGCCCGTGCGCCACAACAGAAGATCCCACATGTTGCAACGAACATCCCGCGTGCCGCAACTAAGACCTAATGCAGCCAAATAAATAAATATTCAAAAAATAAAATAAAATAAAATCAGCAAACGCGTAACATTCATAAACTGTCGGTGGCCATCTGTGCTTTTCACAATTAGATCACTATTAAAGAGGAGCAAAATTTTCAGCTCTAGACTTTACTTCGACGATCGAGCAAATCATTAAAGGGGTGAGTGAGTGACTCATCTTTAGAGTAGGGTTGCTGTACTCTGAGGCCACCCTAAAACAAACCTAGTTCTTGAACTCAACTGTAGGCCCTGAGGCTTCTGGCTAGAGTTTTATTACTGCCTCTCCCCCGCACCCCAACTCTAGCTCCTCAAACAAAGCCTGGCACTTTCTGGATCCCTGCTCATAAAATGACTCAGTCTACTGATGGGGTCATTGGCAAATTTTTAAGGAACTGAAATATTATCAGGTTAAAAAGTGAGTTAAAAAGAAAAAAACTGTTCTAGGAGAGCTGTGAAGTACATAAGAATAATAGAAAAATTCACCTAAAAGAAAAAAAAAAGATCAGGCAGCACCAACCATAACCTTCTACCCACATGACCCCTCTAAGTGAATCCACAGAAGACTGTCTTGAAGTGTCTTTTGCTAATTTGTGGTTAGAGCACAACACAAGAAAATGATGCTCACAGCAGGACACTAATACTAAGTAATTTTATGAGATTATGCCTGTGTTTGTGCTAAATAATTTATGCTGGGAGCAGTAATAAAAGCGGAGATGAAGTTAAGCTATTAATTGAAGACTGTGCCAACCTCATTCTTCCCCCCAACCAAAAAGAGAGAGAAGGATGAATGAGTCCCTTCAAGACCCTGTGCAAATGTACCTGCCAATTGATCTCTTCCTTCTTTAAAAAGCCCTGCTGCTCTTCTGGGCACACTTTTTGCACTTGGCAGTTGTGCAGTGGCTGTGAAGTCTGTGAAGGTCTCCTGGTACTAGGACTAGAGCTGGCACACATAAAACTAGTAGGAAGCCAGCTGAAGGCAGGGGAGGCACAAGGGACAGAAGACTGTGAACGGCCTGTCCTGGCCCATCTCGAGGGAAGGACAGAGAAAAAACCAAACAATAGTTTTCACTCTTTAAAAGAATAAGGTTCAATGACATTCATCCTCTGTGTTTAACATGACTAGCTGCTGCTGCTTTCTGGTGAGTAAGGAAGGGGAGTCATCCTGAGAAACAAAGAGTTACTTCTGTGTTCCTCTACAACATAAAAGCCATCATCATTCTAATTATGGGACTCCGGTATCCTAAAAGCACCCTATGAGGTGTGTGCCTAGCTTTTAAAAGGTGCTACAGTGTTGATAACTTCTTTGTTCCTGGAGGCATTTCTGCAATCTTTTCAGAAGAACCTTAAGAGTATTAGCCAGAAAGTGCTACAACTTTCTGATGTCAGTCAGGGAGCATGGGCTAGAAGGGGAACCACAAGGCTTCATGGATAACCACAGCCTCACCACCTATCATGCAAAGATGATCCACACTCAAGTACAAGTTCACCCTGAGTATGAGAAGTCTTAAAGTAATCTCCCTCCCCAAAGTCTGGCCCTAAGATCACACCTTAGACACTGAATAGGGTAAGATGCTCACAATCTCCTTCTACCCCACCTCCCCCGACCTGCTCAGCACCACACCTCCACTCCAGTTTCCCCAAAGCAGCATTTCCAGGACAGCACGATCTTGAATCCACTGAAACTTCAACACTGGCTAAAGTGTACTATTATTTCTTTTTTTTTTTTTTAATTCCCTTTCACACCATTTAGACTGTAAACACACAAATCTCTAATCCCAAATGCTAGGTGCAAACCCTTGGTGATTATGTTAAAGTCAGGCTTTTTAAATTCTATTTGATCTTTATCTGATTTCTGAAGTGGAATTCTCTGCAGAGGAAAAGAGCTGAAACTGCTTTTTTTATGATGCAGCTGAACAGATAAAACAAAAATTAAATATAACCAGAACACAATACAAGAGTCATACTCTCCAAAATTACATATGGATTTGGCTAACGTGGTAGGTGAAATATCTTTTAAATCAAATGTTAGCATATGCTCTAAAGACATTTTCCATCTTAGGACTCAGGGTAAACAAATTTTATTTCTTCAGAGCAGAGGAGAATGGCAAGGTGGAGAATCAGATGACATTGGAAGAGAGCCTAGATCTCACCCCTCCTCAGATGCCAATCAGATACAGCCTAGGGCTCCTGGGCTAAATTAGAAGATGAAGGTCAACTTGGTTACTAATCTCCCAGAGACAGCCCAAGGGAAGCAAGACAGAAAAGCAGAACCAACCCTGGGACTCAAATAGGATTAAATGCATATCATAGCATTATTTATAGCCCAGGACAGGTGGGTAATAACTTGGCTGGACAAGAGTTTAGGCCCTTTCCTGAGTTATTCATCTACTGTTCAAAGAATGCAAATGCCTTCCTATTGTAGCCACAAGCTAGACACCAGCCAGGAGTCCTTAAGTGGATACACCCTCTGGTATAGGCGGGCACTACCTCTGAAGGACAAGACTTATAATCAGCTGGCCATGAGGTCTTGAAAAATGCCTACCAATGTGTACTTGATAAGATACATAATCGCTGAGCCCTGGAAGCCATCCAGGAGCTCACCAGGTCTTTGGAAGGACAAAGTGAGACAGATATAACAGTGTAACAAGGACACACTCCTCTCAAACTTCGTCCTAGCACAAGCCTTGATGGAGAAGAAAATTAAGAGACAAGGGGTTTCATTTAATTTTGATGAAGTATTATTATTTCCATTTTATAAAAAAACAGGGCTACCCTGGTGTCGCAGTGGTTAAGAATCCGCCTGCCAATGCAGGGGACACCGGGTTCAAGCCCTGGTCCGGGAAGATCCCACATGCCGCAGAGCAACTAAGCCCGTGTGCCACAACTACTGAGCCTGTGCTCTAGAGCCCGTGAGCCACAACTACTGAGCCCGCATGCCGCAACTACTGAAGCCTGCATGCCTAGAGCCCGTGCTCCACAACAAGAGAAGCCACCGCAATGAGAAACCCGCGCACTGCAACAAAGGGTAAAAAAAAAAAACGGTAGCCCCCAGCTCGCCGCAACTAGAGGAAGCCCATGCACAGCAACGAAGACCCAACGCAGCCAAAAATAAATAAATAAATAAATAAATTTATTAAAAAAAAATAAAACCTAGGGCCAAGACCCAAAGCCAACCACAATTCAAAAGGAGAGAACAATGGATACTTTGATCTTCCTTTTCAACTCTCATCACAGCTGACTGTTTTCAGCACTGCTGGGATGGCTCAGTGAACTATGGGAAATGACCTGAAAGGCCCACTGGTAATGACTAAACGGGGACTGCGTCTTGAAAAAGACTTCTTGCCTCCAATTTTGTTAATTTATTTTATTTTTTAACTAACAAAGATTTTTCTGCAATTGCCAGTCCCGAAGTGAAGCTGAACATTAATTTTCATTCTATCCTTAGTCATTCTCTCACTCCAGGCAGGAACATCACTGAGTCTTGCCTATGAGACCGAATGTTGGTTAAACAAACATCACCATGTTCACATGTCAGCTAAGGTTGCAGCAGACTCAATCCCCAAGCCCAAAGGAGAGCCAGATTTTTCCTCAATGCACTCACTGCCATAAACACTGCTGCTATCAAGCAGAGTGAAGAGGTTATTTAGGAGATATGGCAAATAACACTGTAATTGCTTTGAAGGGAGAGGCAAACTTACAGGACTTTGCCCCAAGCTCAGCAATTTGTCAAATGAGCCGGCGTAAAATTACGCTCCCCCAAATACCTCTCCGCCCTTTACCAGAAGGAATCTATTCTGACTTGGTTGCTGCCTTTAAGCTGCCATTTTTTCAGGTTTTCTATCTATCCCAAATGAGACAAGCTTATCCTTTGATTAAACATGCCGTATAATATCAGAAAATCCATCAAGTCATGTAGGCCAGAGAGTAAGTCATCCGGCTCCTCAGTATCAACACCATTGTTTCACTAGCTGCACAAGCAAGAAAGAAGGATGCATGGGCTGAAGAGGCACTTCACAAACTCTTAAAGCTTTCCAGACACACAGACCATGAGTATTTTGGGACACAAGACTGGGTTATTGAGGTTGCTCTGTAGCGAAGAACTCCTCTTAGAAATAAGACTCAGTATAAGAGATATTAATTATTCAAAGAAGTTTTAAAAAGTAATAAAAGCACTGACACTTGCTACAACATGGATGAATCTTGAAAACATGCTAAATCAGACACAAAAGCACAAATATTGTATGATTCCACTCACATGCGGTACCTAGAACAGGAAAATTCATAGAAACAGAAAGTAGAAATGTGATGACCAAAGGCCAGGAGAAAGGGGAACTGGGGAATTGTTGCTTAAGGAGTGCAGTTTCTGTTTGGGATGATGAAAAGGTTCTGGATATGGACAGTGGTGATGGTTGCACAATGTGTGAAGGTACTTAATGCCACTAGATTGTATACTTAAAGTGGTTACAATGGGAAATTTTAAGTTTGCTTATGTTACCACAATTTTTTAAAAGCTGTATGTAAAAACTAGAATTATAACAATAAAATTACAGGTGATAAATAATAAACCTAACCAAAGGGGCATAAAAGTTCTGTATTTAAAATCCATTTAAGATAACCAACAAGGACCTACTGTATACCACAGGGAACTATACTCAATATTATACAAGAAAAGAATTTCAAAAAGTATACACATACATGTATAAATGAATCACTGTGCTGTACACCTGACACCTACATGATATTGTAAATCAACTACACCTCAACAAAAAAATATTTTTATTAAAATTAAAATAAATAAATAAAATCCACTTAAGAGTCAGAAGGATCAACACTCCCAAAGCGCCAAAACAGTGCAGACAAAGCTACCGCTGCTCCCCTGCTTCTCTCATCCAGTCTCAGGACTTTACGTACCACATCTATGCTGATGACTCCCAGGTTTGTAAGGCCAGCCTGGACCTCTCCCCAAACACCCTGTCTGTATACCAACTGCATCCTCCACATCTCCACTTGGATGTCCAACAGTCCTCCCAAACTTAACTGGTCAAAAGCCAAATCACTGTCCTTCCCGCCCACAAACCTGCTCCACTGTAGTTGTCCTGTCCTGGTTAGTGGTAACTCTACCCTTTCACTCTCACCCCCTTTTACAGTCATTCTCAACCAGGCAGCCAGCAGCATCCTTTTGAAACAGAAGTCAAATGGTCTCACTCCTCCCTCTTCAAACCCTCCAATGAATTCTCATCTCTCTCAGAGTAAAGTTAAACTCTGGACAATGGCATACAAGGCTCTAAATCAGGAGTCAGCAAACGTTGGAGGCCAGATCCTGTCCACTGCCTATTTTTGTAAACAAAGTATTATTGGAACACTGCCGCTCCCACTGGTTTAAGTATTGTCTATGGCTGCTTCAGCGCTACAAGTTACAGGGCGGGCGGAGCTGAGTGGTTGCTATAGAGACTATAAGGGCTAAAACATTTACAGCTGGCCCTTTACAGCGTCAGTCTGTCTTCCCCTGCTCGCAATGATTTGCACCTCTCCTCGCCCCTTTGCCGGCATCTCTTTCCACTGTCTGCCTCACGCACTCTGCGTTAGCCACCGCGGCTTCCTTGCTGTTCCGCGGGTACCCCAGGCAAGCTAGCACCTCAAGGCCACCGCCCACACGGGGCTGCTCTTCCGCAGACAATGGCACGGTTTTGCTTGTGCAACTAGAGCAAAACCTTCCCTAACCCAACTATATTTCAAACTGCAGCCCTTGCCCCACCCTCCAGTTTATCTTGCCCCTCTCAGTTTATCTTTCTCCATAGCACCAATCACCTATTACGGTACGTAATTTTCTTTTTTGTCTGACTTGACCTCAGTACATTAGAATATTAGTTCCATGAGGGCAGAGATTTCTGTATGTTTTGTTCATGTATCCCAGTGCCTAGAACAGTGCCTGGCATACTGTAACAGCCCAATAAATTTGTTAAATATAGTTCAAAGAGTATGCATGGTATAGTTTGTGAGCCTAAGGCTAAATTCAAGATTTCTATTCTAATCGTAGGGAGTAAAAATCAAATGATTAACAAAAGAGATGGGAAAAACTAGGATCTGTACTTTAAAAGAATCTGAAAACACAATTTTGGCTTCTAACACATCCAAATACAGTTAAATTTCTCAATTAAAAAATCAAACACCAGTCTAGAGTTGCAATTAAGTAATAAATATCATATGTGCTCACAATGCGAAACCTGTTTTAAGCTGTAATCTCCAATTTATTCATATCCTACTGAACTTTATTTTTAATCTTCAAAAGTTGACATTTTAATTAATATTCGATACATTTCCTATTATTCTATTCCAATATCCCATTAATACTGCTTTTCATATTACCCTCTTAGCTGAAAAGACCAGAAGTAGTAAAAACAACTCCTGCTTTGATGAAGTAGGTTAAAGAAATGATATGTTTGCAAAATAAAACCAACCAACCATGTGCTAACAAAATTGGCAACTCTAGTTTTTATAAGCAATATTTTAAAGAAGAAAAATGTATCATGCAAGTAAAGTGAAGGATGTTAGAATGATAGTAAATTGTTTGCCCCACTACCAAGAATACCAAGAAAACCTGAAAGGAAATCTGTAAGAACTCCAGGTTTTGAATTTACCAAGTAACAAACCAGCCCTACAGGCAGAGAGTTTAACAAATACAATTTTGATATTTAACAACACTAGTATACCTGAAATGGCTCAGAAACTAATAACACATTAGTTTTTGTTTAGAAAAAAGCTTAGAAGAACATGTAGCAGGCTGTTTAAATAGAGGTTACCTGGAGCAACAGGTGGGATTACGCAGAATTTTTGACTTTTTAAGATTATATATTTCTATAATGTTTGCATTTTATGTAACCTTATATTCCTTTGTAAGAGAAAAATAAAGATATAGAGAAATGATATAGAAATAAGTTTGTATACAGCAGATAAAAACTCTCAACTGAAAATGATTAATGAAGCAATTATCCTAGAAATAAATTGTTTTCATCTCACAAATAGCTAACGTTCAGATGAGAAGTTGCAAACTACACACAAATGTGTTTTGTTTGGCCTATCAGGTGTCTTCCGGTTTTCCTTTCACTTTCAAACTGTGAATTAACTGCCAGAGAGTTTAGTGGTTAAAAGTATCAATTTTGGAGCAACTACCTAGGGATAAATCCTAGTCAGCTGAATGACCTTGGGCAAATTACTTAACCATTCTGTGCCTCGGTTTCTTCATCCATAAAATGGAGATATCAATATCCCTACCTCATTTAGGATTAAATGAGTTAATATTCGTCACATACTAAAAATAAAGCCTAGAACATAATAAGCACTATATTTACTTAAATATTTGCTATTATTCTTCACAGAAAAGTCCAGATTTCTAGATTTTCTTGAAATATTGGAAGATCTAGCAAAAATGGACGTGCAATTCCCACCTTAATGCAATCATCAGGTGCTGAGTAGCCTAGTGGCTCTCTCCTTTTAACAGAAAACACCTTTTTAGTTGACTCTAATCCTCACCAGGGCCTGTCTAGTGCTTACAGACACGAGCCTTTGAGTTTATACCCTCTGATCTAAACTGAAAAAGGAAAATACATTATAAAATCAGAATTTCATTGTTTCCACCCTCCAAGGAGTTGCTTTTATATTCATTAATTTATTAATCTAACCACCCATCAACATTTACGTGTCTACTACGAAGCAATGGGGATCCAAAGACATTAAAATGGGACTACAGCTTAGTGTTTAAGAGCCTGGCCTCCAGAATAAGACTACCTGGGCTTGAGTGCTGGCTTCATCACATGGTAACTGAAGAACCTTGGTCAGGTTACTTAGACTCTCTGTACCTCAATTTCCTCACCTATAAAATGAGGGAAATAACACCACCTACCTCATCGGCTAAGGAAAATGAGTAACAAATGCAAAGCTCTAAGAACAGGACCTTGTGTATGGCTAGCACTCACATGTTAGCTTAGAATTAATTTTAATTAGAAAAGAAAAAAAGAAAAAGTTGGTCCCTGAACTGATGGAGGCCACATACCGAGAACATGAGCATGCAAATCAATTATGTGCCATGCAATATTAGTGGCGCTGTAACAGAAAAAAATCAAGGCTTATGTGTAGACTTAAATGACACACTGAAGAGCCACTTGTTCGAATAATTCTATCCTCATTCCCCGGTAAACAGAGAGGAAGCGAAATGGGGTAGGATTAGTCTTTCACTCATATAAGACCAAGGTCTGAGTCTGGACCCTGCACAGCAGTGTGGTCTTAAGATCAAGACTGAACTTCTCACAGTCTTGTGAAGGTTGGATATAACACATGTCAGACCCAAAAGTTAGTGATTAGAACAAAGTGGCCCTTTGCTGAGTCACAGTTATTATTATTTTCATGAGCCTTTTGTTTTAGAATAATTTTACAGAAAAATTGTGACGATATTACAAAGAGTTCCCATACAATTTTTCTTTTTTATCCATATTGTTATTCTGATCGTGAAGAGAGGTAAATAGCTTCTAGGCTACCTTGAAAACCCATGGCAACAATGAGGACTACCACTCTGGGAAAATCCCGATTTAAGCACTCAAAGCACCACAGCACATCAATAAACTGATTTCACAAGTTTGTTAAGATGTGTCATGGTTTAAAGGCTGACCTGAGTAAGAGGCTATGATGCTCACCACAGACCTCGCTACACGTTCTCCACGTGACCATCTCCAACAGGAGCTTCAGCGGGTGTGCGGGGTATCCCCTCAACCCATACCACAAACCCAATGGCTTCAAAAATTCCTTTTTTCTCCAGGGCCCATCCTAACATAGTTACTTCCTAACCAACCAGAAATAAAACTCTGTGGCCCAAACAGACCTGCATTTGAAAACAGCAGGCACAGCAGCGGCTGGGCTCTTGAAGGTCAGACTCTGAGTGGCCATCCAGAAGGCTGTGGGCTGGCAAAGGCAGGGGAGAAAAATGTTGGCTCCAAGCCTGGACCCTAGTGCTCACGGAGCAACGAATTACTTGTTCTATTCTCTTATATCTGACTCCTAGCAGCTGCCTATCATAAAGGTAATGTGAAAAATATCATTTTAAATTTTACAAAATAGAAATTAGGGAGCTCAGAAGAGACGTATCCAGACAATAGCTAGAAAAGTGGGAAAACAACAGCTATTGTCCCAGAAATTGAATGCAGTTCACACTAACATTCAGACCAATTTTTTTTTCTTTTTTCAGACCCACTTTTAAGAGCTCTCAAAAACCTTATGTCATAGACGTTTCTGGAGTTTTTAAAGCCTTTAAGAGTAAGAAAAAAGCACCCTCTGAATTGAAGCTTTAGAGTAATTAAGGTGGAAAAGCTGCTACAAGATGTGCGTGCATGAAAGATGGCAGCATTTGAGCACTGCAGCGGGGTTTCTCCTCTTCACCGGTGCTGAGCTGCTGCTATAACAATCTTCTCTGACTCAGCACCTAAGAGGCACGATGGGAGTACCATAAAAAAGCCATGCATTATTAATAAGAGCCTTGGCATCAAAGCAGAATGATTTGGAAAACAGGGAAATGTCTGCAGAGAAAGAGTAGCAAACAGCTTAAATCATTTTTGCCAGTGTCAGAAATGTCCACTCCAACTCACTTTTCTTCTAAGCTGTCTTTTCCACTTTTAACCCTTAGCTTTAGCCCTAATTCTGATCTCTTTATGCCCTGTGTCCCTTAAATTCCCAGTGGTTATTTACATTCTGAGTGGACTTCTCTGTGTTAATTTGCTCCTGTCAAGATTAGACTGTACATGTGTTAGATCACCGTGAAACCAGAGGGCAACAGTACTGCTCTGCAGAAGCCCAAGGAGACACCACACACGGGCTGGACAGTTACTACCACCTGAAAGCCAAGTCTGTCTTCTCATGTGACCTAAGCTCCAAATTCACAGCAGGCAAGCTAATGGTGGCAAAATCTATTTACTCTTATAACGGTTTTAAGGCCCCAGTGTCTACCATCAAATGAGCAGGCAAGAATGAAGTTGGAAATTAGTCCAGTGGTGAAAGACAATAACGGGTAACTCAAAATTCAATTCCACTTCTCTGGTAATATATCCAATTAGGAAAACTAATCCCTCCTCTTAGACCAGTGGCTCTCAACCAGGGGTGACTTTGCTCCCCAGGGGACAGCTGGCAGTATCTGGAGACATTTTTGGTTGTCACAGCTGAGGGAGGGGGTGCTATAGGATCTCATGGGTAAAAGGCCAGGGATACTGCTAAACGCTCCACACTGCACAGGATAGCCACCAGCGACAAAGAATTACTCAACCCGATATGTCACTAGTGCCGGTATTGAGAAACTCTGCCTCAGACAAATCATTTAATTTGTTTGTGCCTAACACTTACTTTTAAATTAACCATTAATATTTTTAGACAAAAAGCATAGTAGTAATGTACAAGTAAGTTTATTAATGTCTGGTTCGCTCTTAGATTTTTTTTAAATTAATTAATTTATTTATTTTGTATTTGTTTGGCTGCGTTGGGTCTTCATTGCTGTGCATGGGCTTTCTCTAGTTGCGGCGAGCGGGGGCTACTCTTCATTGCGGTGTGCAGGCTTCTCATTGCGGTGGCTTCTCTTGTTGCAGAGCACTGGCTCTAGGCACGCAGGCTTCAGTAGTTGTGGCTCATGGGCTCTAGAGCGCAGGCTCAGTAGTTGTGGCGCACGGGCTTAGTTGCTCCGCGGCACGTGGGATCTTCCAGCACCAGAGCTCGAACTCGTATCCCCTGCACTGGCAGGCGGATTCTTAACCACTGTGCCACCAGGGAAGCCCCCACTTTTAGATTAATAAACAGATCACATTTCTTTTCAATTCCCTTTGAACTGAACATGTCTTCCTTTATAAATGAAGCAAAGACTAATACCATCTTTTCTACAACGTAAGGAAAAAGCACATGAGCAAGATTTATATAAAGTAGTGTCTGCTTCTGACTATTACTGAGTAGCTTACTGTAGACCAGGGATTCCTCAGAGAACAACTAGAAAAGCCAAATAAAATACAAAAAGAAAAAAGTTTGAAGACTTTGGAGAGTTGCTGAGGCAACCAGGACTTGAGGAGACAAAATCCTGGAGAAGGGAGAAACCCTTGGCGGTGAGCCACACACTGCAGTTGGTTTGTTCCTCCAGGTGTTCACCAGTTCTGGGTACCAAGAACAAGGCTGAAGAAGCAGGCAAACAGTCTGGGCACAGGACTGAAGCCACTACTAAGAGGCAGAGAAACCAGGAGAGCTTTTGGCAGTTATCTCAGGTCTAAGAAACAAAAATGGAGACTTAAGGGGTCAGTATCCTAATGAAAAGAACTGAGCCAGTTTTCCCTTTACGAGATTTTGTAGAATCCCAACACTGCATAGGTCAGGGGGCTAAGAAACCAAGCCGAAAGCCTCTGAAGAGCACAGCTGGGTTTTTTAATCCATCCCACGTGCTGAGGAGACAAAGATTAAAGTTCAGGACACACCATGGAGGAAGGGCCATGGTAAACAGCCCAGGTTCTCAGCTGTAACTCCTGCAGGGCTACTCCCTAAGAGCAGGCAAAGCAGAAGTAAATGGAGCCTTACAAAAACCACACCCTAGCTTTGGTCCGCCCAATAGGATAAATGGGATCAGCTCTCATCCTATTTGTGTAGCAAGTGAAGTGAGCCTTCTCTAGAAAAGAATAAAATCATGTAAGGCCAACTACAATTTTTTATACACAACATCCAGTTTTCAATCAAAATTACCAGGCATGCCAAGTGGCAGGACACCAGATGACTGAATATCAAAAGAAGAACCAGACAATAGGAAAAGACCCACAGGTGATCCAGGTATTGGAGTTATCACTCATGGGCTTTAAAAATAAGTACATTCGAGAAAAGAGAGGAAAAAAATTAAGAAAAAAGATGGGGAGAAAAAAGAAGAATTTCACCATAAATGGAATCTATAAAAAAGTATTGGGACTTCCCTGGTGGTGCAGTGGTTAAGAATCTGCCTGCCAACGCAGGGGACACGGGTTCGAGCCCTGGTATGGGAAGGTCCCACATGCCACAGAGCAACTAAGCCTGTGCGCCACAACTACTGAGCCTGCACTCTAGAGCCCGTGAGCCACAACTACTGAAGCCCGCACGCTGAGAAGCCCACACTCCGCAACGAAGCATGGTCCCTACTCACCGCAGCTAGAGAAAGCCCGCGTGCAGCAATGAAGACCCAACGCAGCCAAAAATTTTAAAAAAAAAAGTATCAGATAAAAATTCAAGAGCTAAGAAATTAAGAATTTAGTAGACAGGTTTAATATTGGATTAGACATAGCAAAAACAAAAGGAGAATTAGTGAACTAGAAGTCAGGACAATAGAAAACATCCAGATTGAAGTTTGTAGAGTAGGGGAGGAGAATAGAAAACTACAGGTTTGTACTGAGCACTAGCCTTAGAAAGTGCCGTGGCAAAGTAGTGTTTATGTACCCACTGGATACTGTATGTAGAAACGAACACAGATGCTACCTTTGACAATTATACAGGATTTATGTTACTTGCTCACATCCAAGACAGTATAATAATCAGAAAAATAATCTTTGGACTTAAAGAGAAAGACTGTGAGAGCTTTAACACAGTAAAGATGGAGAATATAACAATTCTTAGCTTGCTCTCTATCAATCTCAAAGTTAAAATGATCAAGTCAGTGGTCAGATTCAAATGGCTCCACTTCTGCCCTATGGTAACTAGAACCTTAAAGATACTAATTTATGGGACTTCCCTGGAGGTCCAGTGGTTAAGACCCTGCCTTCCAATGCAGGGGGCACAGGTTCGATCCCTGGTTGGGGAACTAAGATCCCACATGCACAGCAGTGCAGCCAAAAAAAAAAAAAAGATACTAATTTATAACATTTTTAACCAATATTTTACTATGAAAAATTTCAAACATATAGCAAAGTTTAAAGAATTTTACAGTGAACACCCATATACTCACCATCTTGATTCAACTCAACTTTTTTTTTTAATTGAAGTATAGTTGATTTACAATGTTGTGTTAGTTTCTAGAGTACAGCAAAGTGATTCAGTTATACATATTATTTTTCATATTCTTTTCCATTATGGTTTATTATAGGATACTGAATATAGTTCTCTGTGCTATACAATAGGATCTTGTTGTTTATCCATTTCATATATATTAGTTTGTGTCTGCTAATCCCAAACGCCCAAACCAATCCTCATCTTAACTTTCTCATCAAAAATACATCCATCTATCTATCCATCAATTCATCTTATTTTTTCATGCATTTCCAAGCAAATTGCAGAGATCACTATATTGCCTTCTAAATACTTCAACATACATATCATTAATAAGAGACCGATATCCGTATAAATACTCCCCTTTTGGTGTAAAATTCCATAAAATGAACAAGTATACATTTGCTGAGTTTTGACGAATGCACACACCTGTGTAACCCAAATCCCTATCAAGATATGAAATACAACCGTCACCCCTGAAAGTTTCTCAAGCCCCCTCCTAGTCAATCTCCATGATCACTTCCCCCTCCCAGAACAAGTGTTACTTTTAACCCACTATGTTACAGAACTGCATTTTAAACATTTTCAAGTCTCTAGTGTAAAGAGTGAATCTTAGAAAAGTCATGTTTAAAAAGGACAAGCATTTTCATTATAAAATATTAAGTGGAAGCACATTCCTGAAGTTAAATTTAATGTATCTATACATGTAAAGTAGGAAAGAAAGTGACATCTTTCAATTCTTATAAACCGACTTAAAGTGTGGTATTAGTAATAGCTAATTTACTGCCAGTATCTTTCAATGCGATAATATTTAGCTCTGAAGAAGGCACATTGATTGGTATGTCCAACATATGTAGCCATTATTTAACAACTGTTCTTGTTTTCTGAAATTCTACTTTTATGAATTCATGGAAGCACAAAATATTCTAGGGAAGAATCCTTACTTTCAGACTTCCATGTTATCTGTAATTTACGTTCCTTGAATATTTGGCTTTCCTTTCTGCATATGACCAAAGTGAATCTTTCTTGGCAAGAATGGATTGCTCTCTCTGCTGTGAACTGTAGTTACCTGGCATTATCTAGCAACCAGTTAATTTAACACAAATTAACAGATTATGCCTGTATTCTGGTCCTAGAATATTATTAGACAGATAGCAGATAAGATCTAAGTAAGTAAGTGATCAAATGGTGCTAGCTGAACCAGGCAAAACTTCCTTGAGAATTAATTACTATTCTTTTCATTTCTGAGATTTCCTATAGGTGGGGAAATATGAGTCTTTCTGATAAAAGTGAAGGTGCATCACAATCAGCCTGCTTTAGGCATTACTACTGCATGAAACACACACCAAAGAACGTTCTTCTATGGCATATGGTAAAGTCCAGATTTTCTTACAGGACTGAAAATGTGACAGTCACTTTGCCTCTAGATTGTTTTAACACTTTAATTATGTAAAACTGTACATAATGTGAGCTCAATTATGTTTTTGAAAAATTACACACATACCAAAAAAAAGAAAGAGAAGAAAGAAAGAGCACCAAAATGTTAATAGCAAATTATCTTTGGGTTGAGATTTTAAGCTGTCTTTATTTTCTTTATATATATATTCTTTATATATATTTTTTATATATATATATTCTTTTTTTATATTCTTTTATATATATATATTCTTTCTATATATTTCTTTTGCTGTATTTTCCAAATTTAAACAGTGAATGTATTAGTTTTATAATCCAAAATACATACTTAAAAAAATAAAAAATAATACAAAAACCCTAGCAGCAACTGACCTGTAATGATCCCCATCTCACTGGTTACAGTGCCCTTTGTACCTGTTTTATCTTTCTGCTCACCCCAAAGATGCATATAACCTGGTTCTCCCAGCAGCAAAGCACCTTGACATCCCACTTACCCCATGTTTGTAAGGACAACAGATGGTAATTCAACTGTTTTAAACCTATGCCCCCTACAATCATGCTTTCTCACTATCTTTGGTATATTCCCACCTGCCAAGTTTTTTTTTTAAACTTATTCGCTGTAGTCTGCATTATAAAAACAATAGGTATGTTGAGTGTGCTTTTTCTATTTATACACAAATGTCTCTCTGCCTTATCCCCAACCAAAAAAAAAAAAATCCTGGTATCATCATATCATCATCATTCAAGGCCAACTTTATAAGAATCCCTGATGAGACTGGTAAAAATCCCTGGTAGTACAACCAGACTGGGAATCAGCTCTAGTCTTGGTATTGCCTGGGAGACTGAGTAAATCCTGTAACATCTCTCAGATTCCATTTCCCCACCTGTACAATACAGAGTTTGTTCCAGTAACCCTGAATATCCTCTTCTCTTAAGCTGTGATCCTATATGTGTGACTTAGTCCTGAAAACACATCTAAGATTACAATCTCCCAATAGGCAGACTATCAATCATAGTAGCAGCTAACATTTACTGGGCATGCTCACCATTGCCGGGGACCTTGCTAAGCACTTCACTATAGGGTAGGAACTGATATTATCCCATGAGGAAACTGAAGTAGGTACAGAATGGTTCAGTAAACTTGCCTGAAGTCACAAAACCAGCAAACTGCAGAGATGGGACATGAGCTCAGAAGGTGTGACTCCAGAACTTATTGCGGGTTTACATCTCCCAGGGGCAGGCAAATTCCCCTTGTCCTAAATAGAGCACAATGGGCCAGTACAACATAATTTGTGTTTCTAAAAGGCCTGCAAGCCAGATGATTGACTGACGATACAGAAAGAGACAGGGAGGCAGGGAGGGAGGAAGGAAAGGGGGGGAGAGAGAGAGAGAAAGGAAAGAAAGAATCCCATACCTCTGATTTTTAGGACTCTAGGAATTCTAAGTATAAACATCCTTATTATTCTCATGGTTATACATCATCAAGAAACAAGTTTACTTTCCTCACCAGTTTCAAAAAGCCTGACTGACTTGACTGTGTTTATGCTCAGATATGATTAGCTCAGTTCCATGGTTAGAGAGCAGCACAAATGCAGTCCTGCAGCTTTGCATAGAGAACAACTCTTTGCATAAGGAGTAGCCTGGGGGGAAGTTCCCCAATTCCTGACAGCTGCCTCACACCAGTCACAAGGGAGAGCTGATGTAAAGGGGGACAAAGGCACAAAGCAATTGTCTCTGTACCTGGAAAATAACTGAAAACCACATGATGGAAACCCACTTTCAACATAACAATTAGGACTTCCCTGATGGCACAGTGGTTAAGAATCTGCCTGCCAATGCAGGGGACACGGGTGTGATCCCTGGTCCGGGAAGATCCCACATGCCAGGGAGCAACTAAGCCCGTGCGCCACAACTACTGAGCCTGCGCTCTAGAGCCCACGAGCCACAGCTACTGAGCCCGCGTGCCTACAGCCCGTGCTTTGCAACAAG
Source organism: Globicephala melas (assembly GCF_963455315.2). Taxonomy (NCBI): domain Eukaryota; kingdom Metazoa; phylum Chordata; class Mammalia; order Artiodactyla; family Delphinidae; genus Globicephala; species Globicephala melas. The sequence goes on from NC_083328.1 coordinate 74,865,213, forward strand.
AGAAGCCACTGCAGTAAGAAGCCCACGCACCTCAATGAAGAGTAGCCCCCCCCACTCCCTGCAACTAGAAAAAGCCCGCGGGCAGCAACGAAGACCCAATGCAGCCAAAAAAAAACTACGGGAAAGCAGGAAAAATGATGTATGAACAAAATGAGAATATCAAAAAAGAGATAGACAATTTTTAAACAAACCAGGTAGAAATTCTGGAGCTGAAAAAAAAAAACCCAACAATAAAACATAACAATTAGCCACATCATTCCATTCACCAAAAAATGATGGCACTGGATGGGCTGATAAATAAGCAGACGTCTAAACTGCTCTTCCTTAAAAAAGCAACAGACAGCTTAAGTATACTTTATTTTTTTTTTTTGATGTGGACCATTTTAAAAGTCTCTACTGAATTTGTTACAATATTGCTTCTGCTTTATGTTTTGGTTTTTTGGTGGCATCTTAGCTCCCTGACCAGGGATTGAACCTGCACCCCCTGCATTGGAAGGCGAAGTCTCAACCACTGGACCACCAGGGAAGTCCCTAAGTATAATTTTTAAGACCTTAATTTTCACATTAGTTTCCCAAAAGAAGTTCAAAAAGCTCTGATCCTCATACTTCAAAGTGCCTTTTCTAAGTACAAAGAGATGAACTGTGCCCAGATAGGGGTGGGGGTGGGGTGGGGGTGGGGAAGGGTTTATCTAGGCTTCACACCTACCACTTCTTTGGGCCTATTCCAGTAATACAGTCAAGCTCTGTGACCTTGAACAGTTTAACTTCTCCAAGCCTTGGTCTCCTCATCTATAAAACATCTAGGTCTCACAGAGCTAGGGTGTTAATAGGATAAAATATGAAAAACACTTCTAGAAAGGCTCAACAAATGGAAGCAGCACCTGCTGCCACTGTCTCCTTGGGAGACAGAGGAAGACTGCTGAGCTAGAAGAAGGGGAGACGGAACACAAACTACTCACTGAGATAATCACTTCTGGGAAATAGGGTTTCTCAAATACCAGTCCCTAAGACTCAAGAGGGAAGGAAGAGTCATCATAATTATGTGGGCTAAATGTCACTTTGTCACCATCTAGTTAGTGAAAAATGTGGAGTCTATAGGAAGAAATCAAGAGTAACCTGTGCATCAGGAGACACAGAAAATAGCCTAAAAAGAACTTCAGACAGCTATGGTGACTCTACTTTCAGAATGCAAAACTAGGTGACATGGTCAGGGCAAATAAAATTTCCCCCCCACATGTGAATTTACTTATCAAGAAGTTTTATATAGTGCCTTCCCCTTTTCCTTTCTTTCTGAAAAAAAAAAAAAATTTTTATTTTTCAGTCCTAAAGGAAGCTATTAGGTGGGACCAAGCTAGGTAGATGTCCGTGCCAGGGGTAGACAGGGGAGACACGGACGTATGTCTGAGCACAGCAGGATAGGGGCTGGCCTGCATGGAGTGTCAGAGCCAGGAAGGGTGAGAAAAGCATGCAACAGGGAAGAGGGGATGCCACGGTGGAGTTCCAGAGTTGAAGCAGGGGTGAGAGGAGGAGCCACACAGGGAGGACGGAGTAGCCTGGTGCAGGCTTGTAGGAACCCAAGTGGGATGAAGAGGGAAGACAGCCCAGCTAAGAGAGCTGAACTACATTTGGGGTGAGAAACATGCCCAAACAGGGACTGGACAAGAGCAGCATGCTTACGTATGGGGAAATTAATCAAATAAGTAAATACAGTAAGGAAAATGGGAGTTAGGATTCTCACTGTCAGAGAAAGGAATTACAAATATGGAAAGGGAAAAAACTAGAATGAACCCCTTAGCTGTCAGATTTAAATTGTGGGTATTGGTGTGAACTCACCATTTTCTATATACATAAATGGAGAAATAAATATAGATGTAATGTGTGGGTGTGTAAGAGTGTGTGTATACATACATATATTCCAGAGCTCTATACATTGATGAGAAAGCCTAGAAGTCACAACACTCCAAAAGCAATGAGTACATCCAGAACCAGGATCTTGACTTCTAAGTAGCCATTCTCCACTAAAAAGAATCAGAGTTTTTTGGAGAAATAGCTGATTCCAGGTCCGGGATAAAAAAAAAAGCATAAAATGTGCCTAGAACACCTTGCTATCCCAGAAAGTAAGGAAGCGTTCAAGAATGAGAGGGACAGGGACTTCCCTGGTGGCTCAGTGGTTAAGAATCCGCCTGCCAATGCAGGGGACATGGGTTCAAGCCCTGGTCTAGGAAGATCCCCCATGCCACGGAGCAACTAAGCCCGTGTGCCACAACTACTGAGCCTGTGCTCTAGAGCCCGCGAGTCACAACTACTGAAGCCCGTGCACCTAGAGCCCGTGCTCCTCAACAAGAGAAGCCACCGCAATAAGCAGCCCGCACACTGCAACGAAGAATAGCCCCTGCTCCTGCAACTAGAGAAAGCCCGTGTGTAGCAACAAAGACCCAACACAGCCAAAAATAAATAAATAATTTTTAAAAAGTAAAAAAAAAGAATGAGAGGGACAAAAGGACAGATGCCAGGGCAAAGGGGTTCCCATTGGCCTAATGAGGACAGTTGAGCATGAAGATGATGACAGTAAACAGATTAAAACCACAAGCCCATGCTGGTAATAATAAACTCTTTAAAAAGCATGGGTATAAATAAATAAATACACTGAAAAGTCTGATGAAGAAAAAGATATTTTTATAGTTTTAAAGTACCTCTCCACAAAATACATACTGATTACAGAAGGGAAAAGAGTCACTTTATGGTGGAAACACGAGGCAGATACCTCCTCAGTCAAGTGATCAGAGCAAACATCCTCAGCAATGGGACAAATCACAATCCTGTGTCACCTGACATGCATTGGAAGGATGTAATACACTTCTGTGATTTTGCTGCCAAAGATGCATAACCTGAATCGAACTGTAAGGAAACATCACACAAACTCAAAGTAAGGGACATGCTACAAAGGAGCTAGCCTGTCATCCTCAAAAGTGTCAAGGTCATGAAACTCAAAGAGAGACTGAGGAACTTTTCCAAATTTTCCTGAAGGAGACTAAAGAAACATTACAACAAACACAATGGGCGATTCTGAACTGGATCCTTTTGACATAAAAGACATTACTGGGGCAACTGGCAAAACTTGAATGGAGGTCAGAGGATTAGATGGCCATAAAGGTGAAGTATCAATGTTAACATTAATGGTTGTATTGTCCTTGGTTGCAATATCCTTCTTTGTTGAAAAACACACTCTAATATTTGGGGGTGAGGGGCATAATGTCACCACATGGTTCAAGAAAAAGTCACGGGACTACCTGTGCAACTTTTCCGTAAGCTTGAGATTTCAAAACTTTTTTTAATCATATTTTTTAAGTTTCACATATTTATACAAATTACATCATATTTTGTCTCACAGTCAGTTACGCTATAACGCTTATTTTGGAAGTACACATTTGTTCCAACACAACTGACATATTTGGGAACAATCTGAGCGTAAGTGGACTTGCATCTGCTTATGTGCAATTCCACCCATGAGTGACACCCAGAAAACTACAACTCGCTGAACAGACACACACCTATGCACATACTTCAAATGTCTACCAGTGACCTCAGTTCACCAAGTGAGTATCCCATACACATCTGGATATTACAACATCCAGTACTATTTTAGAACAACTCTCCTTCCTCCACAATAACCCACAAGTTGCAATCCTTCTGATGCCCACTTCCACAAGCAAACTTCAGGTCTTTATCAACATAAACTGCCCTACTTATGGTGTTTCTTAACCATTTAACATGTGTAAAACTGTACTGGTTTCATTAGGTTCCTTTTTTTTTTCTTTTTTAATAGGACACTAATTTAGTTTTTAAGTGTTGTGTGCTTAACCCCATTTTTCCCATAAGCTCTAGGTTTTTATTCAACAATTTTGTACAGCACAGTGATTTTTAGAAACACTTAAGTCATGTCAGAGCAGAGCTAATTGCATTTGATATAATCACCTTTACAGAAAAGAATAAATTGCATGACATCAATGGTGTCCCCCTTCTGTACATATAGGTATGGGGATCTCCCAGGTGAGATCTTCCAAAGGGCTAAAGGAAGCCCAGGTCAATCTAGAGAAGGCCATACAAACTAACTTTACATATTTAATTCCTTTAACTATAGATATAGAGTGCAAGCTGTGTCACACAGCTTACACTTGAAAAACAAAGAAAATAATGGCAATAATGTATATAATTATAGTGTGGCCACGGCAGTCCAACCTACCCACTTTGGTTTCTGCTCAGTTGATCTGATCCGTCTTTGAACAGTTTCTTACTCATTCAAAGTTTAGTTACTCTTGACAAACTGGAGAAAAAAATATCAGACTGGAGAAAAATAACCACTAAGTACAAATAGGTTTCTGAGAAAGACTTTATTTCTACTTTGTGGAATCCAATCAAGGGAGGAGACAGATCAAATACTACACTCTCACATTAGATTAGCCACACTGTTATAACATTTAATAAAACTTAAGGTTCTTCTATTTAACATTATTAATAGTATTTAAGAATGAGATTATATTGACTTGACGCCATAAGGGCTAGAATTTCCCATCAAGTTTTCCACATATTGGTAAAGAAAGCAAGTAGGTTTTCTTTAGAGCTTTCATTTCAAGAGTCCCTTGCCAGAAATAATCTTATATCAAGACACTACGTTTAGACTCCCTTTTGCAAGAACACCAGAATCATAACTAACTGCTGAACAATCATTGACAGGAAGACACTGGAACTCACCAAAAAATATACCCCATGTCCAAAGACAAAGGAGAAGCCGCAATAAGATGGTAGGAGGGGTGAAATCACAATAAAATCAAATCCCAGAACCTCTGGGTGGGTGACTCACAAACTGGAGAACATTAATACCACAAAAGTCCACCCACTGTAGTGAAGGTTCTGAGCCCCGCATCAGGCTTCCCAACCTGGGGTGCCGGCAATGGGAGGAGGAATTCCTACAAAATCAGACTTTGAAGGCTAGCGGGATTTGATTGCAGGACTTCGATAGGACTGGGGGAAACAGAGACTCCACTCTTGGAGGGCACACACAAAGTAGTGTGTGCATCGGGACCCAGGGCTAGGAGCAGTGACCCCATAGGTGACTGAACCAGACCTACCTGCTGGTGTTGGAGGGTCTCCTGCAGAGGTGCCATTAGCCCCACCAAAGAGCTGAGTAAGCTCTAGTGCTGGGTCGCCTCAGGCCAGACAACCAACAGGGAGGGAACCCAGCCCCACCCATCAGCAGACAAGCAGATTAAAGTTTTACTGAGCTCTGCCCACCAGAGTAACACCCAACTCTACCCACCACCAGTCCCTCCAATCAGGAAGCTTGCACAAGCCTCTTAGATAGCCTCATCCACCAGAGGGCAGACAGCAGAAGAAGAACCACAATTCTGCAGCCTGTGTAATGAAAACCACATTCACAGAAAGACATACAAAATGAAAAGGCAGAGGACTACGCTCCAGAAGAAGGAACAACATAAAACCCCAGAAAAACAACTAAATGAAGTTGAGACAGGCAACCTTCCAGAAAAAGAATTCAGAATGATGATAACGAAGATGATCCAGGACCTCGGAAAAAGAATGGAGGCAAAGATCGAGAAGATGCAAGAAATGTTTAACAAACACCTAGAAGAATTAAAGAACAAACAAACAGAGATGAACAATACAATAACTGAAATGAAAAATACACTAGAAGGAATCAATAGCAGAATAACTGAGGCAGAAGAATGGATAAGTGACCTGGAAGACAGAATGGTGGAATTCACTGCCACGGAACAGAATAAAGAAAAAAGAATGAAAAGAAATGAAGACAGCCTAAGAGACCTCTGGGACAACATTAAACACAACAACATTCATATCACAGGGGTCCCAAAAGGAGAAGAGAGAGAGAGAGGACCCCAGAAAATATTTGAAGAGATTATAGTCGAAAAATTCCCTAACATGGGGAAGGAAATAGCCACCCAAGTCCAGGAAGTGCAGAGAGTCCCAGGCAGGATAAACCCAAGGAGAAACACCCCCAAGACACATAGTAATCAAATTGACAAAAATTCAAGACAAAGAAAAATTATTGAAAGCAACAAGGGAAAAATGACAAGTAACATACAAGGGAACTCTCATTAGGTTAGCAGCTGATTTCTCAGCAGAAACGCTACAAGCCAGAAGGGAGTGGCATGATATATTTAAAGTGATGAAAGGAAAGAACCTACAACCAAGATTACTCTACCCAGCAAGGATCTCATTCAGATTCGAAGGAGAAATCAAAAGCTTTACAGACAAGCAAAAGCTAAGAGAATTCAGCACCACAAAACCAGCTCTACAACAAATGCTAAAGGAACTTCTCTAAGTGGGAAACACAACAAAAGAAAAGGATCTACAAAAACAAACCCATAACAATTAAGAAAATGGTAATAGGAACATACATAGCGATAATTACCTTAAACGTGAATGGATTAAATGCTCCAACCAAAAGACACAGGCTCGCTGAATGGACAAAAACAAGACCCATATGTACACTGCCTACAAGAGACCCCATTCAGACCTAGGGACACATACAGACTGAAAGTGAGGGGATGGAAAAAGATATTCCATGCAAACAGAAATCAAAAGAAAGCTGGAGCAGCAATACTCATATCAGATAAAATAGACTTTAAAATAAAGAATGTTACAAGAGACAAGGACACTACATAACCATCAAGGGATCAATCCAAAAAGACATAACAATTATAAATATATATGCACCCAACATAGGAGCACCTCAATACATAAGGCAACTGCTAACAGCTATAAAAGAGGAAATCAACAGTAACACAATAATACTGGGGGACTTTAACACCTCACACCAATGGACAGATCATCCAAACAGATAATTAATAAGGAAACACAACCTTTAAATGACACAATAGACCAGGTATGTTTAATTGATATTTATAGGACATTCCATCCAAAAACAGCAGATTACACCTTCTTCTCAAGTGCACACAGAACATTCTCCAGGATAGATCACATCTTGAGTCACAAATCAAGCCTCGGTAAATTTAAGAAAACTGAAATCATATCAAGCATCTTTTCCGACCACAACACTATGAGATTAGAAATCAATTACAAAGAAAAAAACGTAAAAAACACAAACACATGAAGCTAAACAATACATTATTAAATAACCAAGAGTCACCTGAAGAAATCAAAGGGAAATCAAAACATACCTAGAGACAAATGACAATAAAATCATGACGATCCAAAACCTATGGGATGCAGCAAAAGCAGTTCTAAGAGGGAAGTTTATAGCAATACAATCCTACCTCAAGAAACAAGAAAAATCTCAATTAAACAATCTAAACTTACACCGAAAGGAAGTAGAGAAAGAAGAACAAAACAAAACCCAAAGTCAGTAGAAGGAAAGAAATCATAAAGTTCAGAGCAGAAATAAATGAAATAGAAATGAAGAAAACAATAACAAAGATCAATAAAACTAAAAGCTGGTTCTTTGAAAAGATAAACAAAATTGATAAACCTTTAGCCAGACTCATCAAGAAAAAGAGGGAGAGGACTCAAATCAATAAAATTAGAAGTGAAAAAGGAGAAGTTACAACGGACACTGCAGAAATACAAAACATCCTAAGAGACTACTACAAGCAACTCTGCCAATAAAATGGACAACCTGGAAGAAATGGACAAATTCTTAGAAAGGTACAACCTTCCAAGACTGAACCAGGAAGAAATAGAAAATATGAACAGACCAATCACAAGTGATGAAACTGAAACTGTGATTAAAAATCTTCCAACAAACAAAAGTCCAGGACCAGATGGCTTCACAGGTGAATTCTATCAAACATTTACAGAAGAGCTAATACCCGTCCTTCTCAAACTCTTCCAAAAAATTGCAGAGGAAGGAACACTCCCAAACTCATTCTACGAGGCCACCATCACCCTGATACCAAAACCAGACAGAGATACTACAAAAAGAGAAAATTACAGACCAATTATCACAGATGAATATAGATGCAAAAATCCTCAACAAAATACTAGCAAACAGAATCCAACAACACATTAAAAGGATCATACACCATGATCAAGTGGGATTTATCCCAGGGATGCAAGGATTCTTCAATATATGCAAATCAATCAATGTGATACACCATATTAACAAATTGAAGAAGAAAAACCATACGATCATCTCAATAGATGCAGAAAAAGCTTTTGACAAAATTCAACATCCATTTATGATAAAAACTCTCCAGAAAGTGGGCATAGAGGGAAACTACCTCAACATAATAAAGGCAATATATGACACACCCACAGCAAACATCATTCTCAATGGTGAAAAACTGAAAGCATTTCCTCTAAGATCAGGAACAAGACAAGGATGTCCACTCTCACCACTATTATTCAACATAGTTTTGGAAGTCCTAGCCACGGCAATCAGGGAAGAAAAAGAAATAAAAGGAATACAAATTGGAAAAGAAGTAAAACTGTCACTGTTTGCAGATGACATGATACTATACATAGAGAATCCTAAAGATGCCACCAGAAAACTACTAGAGCTAATCAATGAATCTGGTAAAGTTGTAGGATACAAAATTAATGCACAGAAATCTCTTAAATTCCTATACACTAACAACAAAAGATCAGATAGAGAAATTAAGGAAACAATCCCATTCACCACTGCAACAAAAAGAATAAAATACCTAGGAATAAACCTACCTAAGGTGGTAAAAGACCTGTACTCAGAAAACTATAAGGCACTGGTGAAAGAAATCAAAGAAGGCACAAATAGATGGAGAGATATACCATGTTCTTGGATTGGAAGAATCAATATTGTGAAAATGACTATACCACCCAAAGCAATCTACAGATTCAATGCAATCCCTATCAAATTACCAATGGCATTTTTTACAGAGCTAGAACAAACAACCCAATCCAAAAATGGGCAGAAGACCTAAATAGACATTTCTCCAAAGAAGACATATAGATGGCCAAGAAGCATGTGAAAAGCTGCTCAACATCACTAGTTATTAGATAAATGCAAATCAAAACTACAATGAGGTATCACCTCATACCGGTTAGAATGGGCATCATCAGAAAATCTACAAAACAACAAATGCTGGAGAGGGTGTGGAGAAAAGGGAAACCTCTTGCACTGCTGGTGGGAATGTAAATTGATACAGCCACTATGGAGAACAGTATGGAGTTTCCTTAAAAAACTAAAAATAAAAAAATAATAATAATAAAAAATAAAAATAAAAAAAACTAAAAATAGAATTACCATATGACCCAGCAATCCCACTACTGGGCGTATACCCAGAGAAAACCATAATTCAAAAAGATACATGCACCCCATTGTTCACTGCAGCACTATTTACAATAACCAGGTCATGGAAGCAACCTAAATGCCCATCGACAGACGAATGGATAAAGAAGATGTGGCACATATGTTAAAATGGAATATTACTCAGCCATAAAAAGGAATGAAATTGATGGATCTAGAGACTGTCATACAGAGTGAAGTAAGTCAGAAAGAGAAAAACAAATATCGTATATTAACATATATGTGGAATCTAGAAAAATGGTACAGATGAACCGGTTTGCAAGGCAGAAATAGAGACACATATGTAGAGAACAAACGTATGGACACCAAGGGGGGAAGGTGGTGGTGGTGGTGGCAGTGGGATGAATTGGGAGATTGGGATTGACATATATATACTGATGTGTATAAAACAGATAACTAATAAGAACATGCTGTATAAAAATAAAATAAAATTCAAAAATTCAAAAAAAAACAGACACAATGTTTAGTTATAGTGAAGAGAACAGAACTAACCAGGAAAAGATGTTACAGCAAAAAGACTGGACAAGATTATTCTAAATCAAACACTCACAGCATTTACTAAATTGCTGCCACCCTTCTAACATCAATTCTCTCAGCCTAGCAATTCCTATAAGGTACAAAACTTTCAAATATCTGTGTGTGTATACAAAGATGAGAAGGAAACAATGAAATGAAAACACCTGAGGAAAAGATGATTATGAATAAATTACTGTAATTTCCTTTATTATCCTTAAAGTTGATTTAATAGTTTAAAAATATTGCTTAACAGAACAAGGGTGGTAACATTTGTTAGATCCTAACTAAACATGATTCATTCTGGAATGCTTCTGATGACACAAGCTTACATAAATAATCTACTGGTAAGTTTGTTCAAAATTCACAATGGAGAGAGTTTTTCACACATACAACCCGAAACTATAGCTTCAATCTATGCAGACTGTTTTACTTTTTTAATTATAGAACTAATAAATTAATATAACTAATAATACTAAAATTAAATCAGTGTTGTTGTTCACTTGTTACTAAACACAAAGCAAAAAATCTGTGCCAACACAGATCCTAAAAGAGGTATTTTTGCCATTCTTTCCCTTGCAAGCTTGGCACTTGGCTTTGGTCAAAGCTGATGTAAATAGCGACAGAATTCAGCAATATATTCTCAGAAAAATAGGCCAAGAGAAGCAAAAGAACACAGGTGTTACACACTCGAGCAGTAATCATCTGCTCCCAGGGCACCTCGGAGACTTCAGCATCCTCAGCCAGAGCACCTGCTCCTCAAGCTAAGGAGTGCCTTCGAGGTACCACCACAGTACAGAAAGGTTTATTCTTGGCAAACATCTGACCCTTGTTTTTCCAGCTCTAAACTTCAAGGGTTCAAATGAAGGACAGGGTAATAGAAAAAATAAATAAATCCTCTGGAAACTTCGCCGTAATCAACTCTCTACCGTGTACCAGTTCATCCACGTGTCCCTTCCCCTCTCTACTCCAATTGAGCACTGTGACTGAGGAACTGTGAAAGGGCAAGGAGACATTTACCTGTTGAGCATCTAACTGGTACCAAGCCATGGAAACATCTGACAAATACTCTCTCCTTTAATCCTCACAATAAGCCTATGTTTATATACTTTTAGTCTTCCCTTTTGACATATTAAGAAACTCTCATTGAGGTAAATGGATCAGCAAAACATCTGAACAAAAATGAAATCCAATTATCCAAAGGTTTTAAAAATACAGGTTATTAATTAGCCTAAGCTTGTACTTTTGTTTTGTTTTGTTGGGGGAATGGGGGCTGTCTATGTGCCCTTTCACATTTATATTTTTCACAAATATAAAGGTCATATCAAAATACCTTTGTTCATGGGAGTCCAGTATACTATTCACTCTACTTTTGTATGTGTTTGAAATTTTCTATAATAAAATAAAATAATTAAGGGAAAAAATTATCTTTAACATAAAGCCAACCCAAAAAGTAGCTCTTACCTAAAGCTAATTTCCCATAGTGCCAAATGAAATTCAAATAAATCCAAATCTTCTAATTCACACATATCTTAAGATTTCTGAATACTTAAAAGCAGAATGAAAAAGCCAGGCATGCCAAGTCAACAATGAAACAGAAAAATCAAGCCAATACCAAAACCAAACATTTCACGTCCTCCCACTCACATTCACACACACATACACAAAATGAAGGATTCCAGTTGTCCCTTCCAGACAAAGCAATTGATGGGTGCCAGCCTAGCACGAGTCAGCTCAAAAATAATCTCAGCAACAGAGGCAAGGTTATGTCCACCTTCCATCCAACAGCGTAGAGCACAAGAGACTAGCTGTTTATGAATAACAGACTTACTTTCCATACCATCCATATGGTCTTCCAATTCCAGAATTTGTTTCTTCCTCATTGCTCTTTGGAAGAAGTAAAATATACAACAATTTCTCATTTCCTAGGCAAAGACTACCTCTCAAATTAAAGACTGACAAGCATATTCAAGACATAAAAGTATAGCTTTTATCATAAATTTGAAAACACCAAAACCATTAACCTAAATATCTGTCTAATTAAAAATTAGAAACAATGTTCCTAGCAATATATAAGAATTATTGTACCTACTTCTTCCTAAATCAGGACTGAGTGTTTTCCTGTTTATTAATTTTTATTTTATTTTTATTTATTTATTTTTTTGGCCACCCCATACGGCTTGTAGGATCTTAGTTCCCCAACCAGGTATTGAACCTGGGCCCACAGCAGTGAAAGTCCCGAGTTCTAACCACTGAACTGCCAGGGAATTCCTTGTTTATCAATTTTTTCATCTAGATTTCAAGTTGAGGAACAAGACTAACCATTAATACATTCATTTGTGATCTGCAATTTCAAAGCATTATCATACACATACTATGTAAGATACAAAAAGCACTTAAAAGGGTTAAAATCCATGTTGAATCTTAAATGGGTAAAACTTTAAAACTCCTACTTGTCATCTGTCCACCAAACCAGGCCCCCACAAAAACAAACATCTGACTGGATTGGACATAATTAATCTGAGACTGAGCTAGGAATCATAATTTCAATTACAATTAATATTTTTACAAATCCATTGTGTTTTTATTTGATCCTTTTTAGTTCTTCACCTTGAAGTCCTAGCAGTTAGCACAGCAACCTTCAACATACCCAAATGAGCAGGGAATTGGCTAGTTGTACTTTTCAGGACCTCAGATCTGTCCACCTCCACCTTACTTCCCTGATTTAACAAATAAATATTCATTGAGCACCTACAGTGTGCCAGACCAGCGTTCCAGGCAGGGATACAACAATGAACAAGAAATGAGGCCCTTGGGGCTTCCCTGGTGGCGCAGTGGTTGAGTCCGCCTGCTGATGCAGGGGACACGGGTTCGTGTCCCGGTCCGGGAAGATCCCACATGCCATGGAGCGGCTGGGCCCATGAGCCATGGCCACTGAGCCTGCGCGTCCGGAGCCTGTGCTCCGCAACGGGAGAGGCCACAGCAGTGAGAGGCCCGCAAAAAAAAAAGAAATGAGGCCCATGCATTTGCCACTGATTTAGAAGTCTGAGGATGGGCAGGGATATTTGAGTTAGCTAGTGAAAAGCTTAAGGATAGAGCCTAGTCTATGCTGGAAACCAGGTGGGGAGGCCCATGTGTCTGGAGGGAGAGAAGTGGCATAAATGAAGCTGGAGAGGGAGGTAAAGGTCAGATCATAAAAATTCTTATAAACTACAATAAGTAATCTGAACTTTATCCTAAAAGCAATGAAAGCCACTGAAGAGTAGAAGACAGACTGATCCTGTCTGACAAATGCTCTCTGAGCACCTGCTCAGTGCCAGACCTCTATTCTAAGACAGATACTCTTCCAGGTAGAAGGGAAGAGGCCTCAGCATCTAAATGCATCCTTCCGCCACTGGTCCAGAGAGCATCTATGTTACTAAGAAACTTCAGGTCACTGTTCACCACCATTGCCATGACTCTGTTCAGGAGATAAACAGCAAAAACATTCATGTAAATATGAATACCACCAAGAACATGTACAGCCAATGGGCCCAGTGGGGTAAAAAATTAAACTAAATGACTCTTCAAGAATTTCTTTAAAATTTTTTTGCTGTCTTAAATGTCTACAATTAAAATACATTCACTGTTATTCCTGGCAATTAAGGCACGTTAACATCAACTGAACTGACCCTCAATTAAACACATCTTCTGGGGATATAAAATCACTCAAAATTCTGAAAATTTTTTACTAAAATGAAGCCATGCTCCCTTGCTGAAGACTTAAAAAATAACAGAGGTATGGTGTCCACATCATCCATCACTGTACCCCCAAACCTAGCACACTCTAAGGGTTTAACACATAAAGATTAAGTTAGCTCTAAGAAAACAGCCAAAACAGGCAAATGCAAAGCAAGTCTGTAAATCTTTTCTTTTATCACAGGCCCCAAAGCACAAACATTTTCTAAGTACCCACCTGTCTTTAATCACTACCATTATCACTCACATTTAGATAAATACATTTGAAATTCAGCTGATACCAGGGAAAAAAAAATCAAAGTGCCAAATTTTACCATGTCACAGATGCAGAAGTCCAGCAGGTTTTTACACGTTAGACTTTTCTGTTTCCTCGTTCTTTAACGTTCTCTTCACTTTCTGATAATGTTATAAAGGGAAAATGTTATAAAATAATTTTAAAAAATGTTATAAGGGGAAAAAACAAATCCTGTGTTCACATCACACACCTCCTAGTCAGCCAGGCACCATCTTAGCAAGCTGTTTCTCATCACTACCTGCCATCCTGTGCCTGTGGTGGCCTGGGGAGGTATGGGGAAACAGAGTGCTCTGTTTCAAACAATCAGAAGGAAAAAAATCATACTTAACACCAAACTCAAAGTCATGCATCCGGGTCTACATTCTAAGTATCACCACTTATTAAACAGCAAAACATAAAAGGTGCTGGTTAATGGAGATTTGAGGCTAACAAAATGCCAAGTGATATATACTTTTCCCTATCTTCAAAATCATCGTATACTTTAATTTCTGTATGGAAAAAAAAAATAAGTCCAGTGTTTCATGGACTATATTCATCAATCTATAATATTTTCTAAATTTCTCTTCTATATCATATGTTTAATCAGTAAACTGTATTGTCCCCAACAAAAATTTGGTGTGCCAACTTCTGGCCCTGTCTTACATGGACTTTCAGAGAACTGCAATTAGAAACAGAAAACATTTAAATTTAAGTTACATTTCAGTCCTACTGAACAAAATAATCAACAAAGACATCAATAAGATTTGGACTCTTCAAACACTTGAAATATTTAATGGAATCTGCAGAGCATGTCAAGTTTGGCAAAGACAGTAACCATTTTAAAGACCAAGAATCAGGGCTCCACCGGTGGCTCAGTGGTTAAGAATCCGCCTGCCAACGCAGGGGACACGGGTTCAAGCCCTGGTCCAGGAAGATCCCACATGCCGCGGAGCAACTAAGCCCGTGCGCCACAATTACTGAGCCTGCGCTCTAGAGCTCGTGAGCCACAACTCCTGAGCTCACAAGCCACAACTACTGAAGCCCTGCGAGCCACAACGAAGAGTAGCCCCCACTCCCCGCAACTAGAGAAAGCTGGTGCACAGGAACGAAAACCCAATGCAGCCAAAAATAAATTAATTAATTTTTAAAAAAAGAAATCAAGAAACCAGCATCAAACTTAAACAAGTGAGAGAAAGATAAACCAAAAAACCTTGCCTCCTGCTTCTCAGAAATCAGCTCAATAATAGCTTGTGTAAGATATGCCTATCAGTAACTTAGGGAAAACTTTCACGGGCAGAAAAAGTAAACGACTACAATGTAGGGAGCAAAAGTTCAGTCAAAAACTTACCAAGTAGTATATTTTTTAAAGTACAAACAAAAGGGGCTTCCCTGGTGGCACAGTGGTTGGAGTCCGCCTGCCGATGCAGGGGACACGGGTTGGTGCCCTGGTCCGGGAAGATCCCACATGCCGTGGAGCGGCTGGGCCCGTGAGCCATGGCCACTGAGCCTGCGCGTCCGGAGCCTGTGCTCCGCAACGGGAGAGGCCACAACAGTGAGAGGCCCGCGTACGGCAAAAAAAAAAAAAAAAAAAGTACAAACAAAAGAAAAATATAAATAAATTGAACCTCGTTAAAGTCAAAAGCTTTTGCGCATCAAAGGACCCTACCAAGAGAGTGAAAAGACAACCCATAGGATGGGAGAAAATACTTGCAAATCATATATATCTGGTAGTGGTTTAATATTCAAAAAATATAAAGATCTCTTAACAACGGACAATCCAATTTAAAAAGGGCAAAGGAACCTGAATAGACAGTTCTCTAAACAGGATACACAAATAGCCAATAAACATATGAAAATATGCTCAACCTCATTAGTCATTAAGGAAATGCAAACCAAAACCACAATGAGCTACCATTTCACACCTACGAGGATGCCTACACTTTAAAAAAAACACACACACTCAGAAAATAAGTGTTGGCTGCAAGGATGTGGAATATATTGCTGGTGAGAATGTAAAATGGTGCAGCCACTGTGGAAAGTCTGGCAATTCCTCAAAAAATTAAACAGAATTACCATATGACCTAGCAATTCCACTCCCAGGTAAATACCCAAAGAATTGAAAGCAGGGACTCAAACAGATACTTGTATGCCAACATTCATAGCAGCACTATTTACAACAGCCAAAAGGTAGAAGCAACTCAAGTGTTCATCAACAGATGAGAAAAAGTGTGGTATATACAAGATAGGATATTATTCATCCATAAAAAGAATACAGTTCTGACACATGCTATGACATGAATGAACCCTGGAAACATTTTGCTAAGTGAAATAGAGCAGACACAAAAGGACAAACATTGTATGATTACACTTATATGAGGTACCTAGAGCAGTCAAACTTACAGGATGGAAAGTAGATTAGCAGTTGGGGGCGGGTGATGGATGGGGAGTTACTGCTTAATGGGAAGAGACTTTCTGTTTGGGGCAATAGAAATTTTTGGAAATAGCTGTAATGGTTGCAAAACATTGTGAATGTAATTAATGCCACTGAGTTGCACATTTAAATTACCAAAATACATGGCAAAGTCCATGCTATAAATATTTTACCACAAAGAAATAGGGGGAAAAAAGACAAAGTAGTTTTGGGCAAAATGAATTCAAAATCACTTCAAAATCAGGATTAACAGAAGAAGCAATCCTTCCCCCAGATTAAATGCAATCCAACAACAAAGAGGCTAGCTTGACCAGGTAATAGTTTCTTCATTCATTTCAATAAATATTTAAGTGCATATAACGTGCTAGGCAAAAGGACATTACAACCCAGAGAACTCCCCTATCATTACTCTATAGATTATGATGATGTGGATAAAATGAGTTTTTCTTTAAAAGTTAAACGATTAAATGGTTTTATTTAAAATATAAAGATTCATAATAAGTACATCAAGAAAGTCAGTCTACTATCATCTCTGATCCATCTGATTTAACTTCCCTAAGTTGGCAATGTTTTCATTTTTCTGCAATGGAAGAAAGAATTTTTTTTTTAACTACACAAACATGACCCCAACACAGCATTTAGGAAAATACTATTTTCTAGCCTTCAAAAGCCAATGGTCTACCAATCTGAAAACACATACATTATAATCATGAGTATAATTTAGGCTTAGTGCCTAAAAGCACAACTCCTCAAAATGGGGTAACTAGTTCTATGAGTAAAAAAAATACTCCTGCTTTTCCATTTTTCCAAGCATACAGTTGTTCAACACATGAGAATTAAGCAAAAAGTTTAAATGACTATTAATCACACTTTTAGATGGTGAAAAAAGTTCCCTCTTTACTGGTATTTAAATGTTTTACAGCTCTTTAATAAAAATAATAAACAGCTGTGCTCACTAGCACACCTCTAATTTAAGTTTTAAAACACAACACTGAGTTTTCCTACAATCTACACTTCCCTGTACGTGTCACTCCACAACATTTTTCATAATCATAATTATGCCACTAATAAGCCTCAGAGAACTGTTCATAATTGATGATGGTAACTAAGGTACTTCAGAAACAATGCCCAGCTTCCCTTCTAGTCATTGCAAAGTACCTGGCTATCTTTGTAACCTGGGAAGGAGGCGGAACAATACTTATAGTCTAATAATTACTCAAACTAACAAAAGGGGTGGGGGGAGGGAATCTAAGAAGAGACAGCACTTTAAATTATTCAATGTGATTCCCAGGCTTGGGAAAACCCTGGATTCATGGGATCACTAGAGGAGGTATGAATGCTCTTCTATATAAGCCACAATATTAAAAAGAATTACTGTACCGTGAGAAAACCATAATTCAAAAAGAGTCATGTACCACAATGTTCATTGCAGCTCTATTTACAATAGCCAGGACATGGAAGCAACCGAAGTGTCCATCGACAGATGAACGGATAAAGAAGATGTGGCACATATATACAATGGAATATTACTCAGCCATAAAAAGAAGTGAAATTGAGTTATTTATAGTGAGGTGGATGGACCTTAGAGACTGTCATACAGAGTGAAGTAAGTCAGAAAGAGAAAAATAAATACCGTACACTAACACATATATATGGAATCTAAAAAAAAAAAAAAGGTTCTGAAGAACCTAGGGGCAGGACAGTAATAAAGATGCAGACGTAGAGAATGGACTTGAGGACACGGGGAGGGGGAAGGGTAAGCTGCAATGAAGTGAGATAGTGGCATGGACATACATATACTACCAAATGTAAAACAGCTAGTGAGAAGCAGCCGCATAGCACAGCGAGATGAGGGAGATCAGTTCGGTGCTTTGTGACCACCTAGATGGGTGGGTTAGGGAGGGTGGGAGGGAGAGGCAAGAGGGAGGAGATATGGGGATATGTGTATATGTACAGCTTTTTCACTTTGTTATAAACCAGAAACTAACACACCATTGTAAAGCAATTATATTCCAATAAAGATGTTAAAAAAAAGAAAAAGAATTACTGGGTCAAAATGTAATATTCATTTCTCATTTAACATCCAATTACCTAGAGGAATGAAGATGGGGCAGGAGCTAATGGGTCCAGGGCTCTATTTCATGCTTAAAAGCAAAAGTGTGAGGCTAGAGGTAAAGACTGATTTAGCAGGTTAAAACTTAAAAGGATTACCCAGGGGACAAAAAGCAGAGAAAAAAAGAGGAAAAAAAAAGTCTCAACATCCCAAAGATATTTCCATAAAATTCTTTTAGTATTTTTCCTTTGACCAAGACAACACACATTTTTTTGTTGTTTCTTTGACACAATGATTTCAAAGATAGACTTCAAGGCAGACATTCTACGTCTGTCTCATTTTTAGGGCAAATGTCCTCAAACAATAGCATTGCACAGTCTGAATTTCTCCATTCACCCTACAGAGTGAAACTGTTAAGTCTGATGGTTATACACCGACACTTCACAGAATCCATGGCTCAGTATTGCACTAAAGGTGGGAAACTAAGTGAATGGGAGATGTGAATTTTTTTTAATGGGGTGTCTTTACTTGACAGAACTCATTATTCCTTCTTCTCCTTCAAGGTTCAACTCACACTTGCTCAGAATCATGGAACTTCAGATCTGAGAGGGACCCTAGAATCTGTACTTTAGTCCATTGCTTTATTTTACAGATGAGAAAACTGAAGTAAAGGTTTCCATCTAGTTATTGGTAAAGCTGGACTGGAGCTCAATCCTCCTCTCAGTTTAGTACTAGCATTAGGCCAAGAGGACATCTCCTATGGTTATAAATAATAATTATTAACATATGGAGCTTTGTGTCAAGCTCTGTGCTAAGCCCTCTTAAAGGCATATTCTACTCAATTCTCACAACGACCCTGAGAAAGATGGTATCCTCCATGGGGCAGATAAGAAAATTGAAAATAGTGTGCCCACTCAGTCAGAGTTGATTCAAACCCAGATCTGGCTGATTTCTAAGTTAATGTTCACTCCTATCCTACAGCCCTTACCATGGCCTATAGGGTCCTACAAGGCCTGACCCCTACCATCTTTCTAAGCTCGTTTCCTACCATTTCTCACTTATAAAAATCCAGTCAACCTTCCCTCAAGTGCATTTCTGCCTCAAGACCTTCACGTATGCTTGACACGCCCATCACCATCCCAATCCCCAGACCTGTGACCTGTTCTACCCCTTCAAGTCAAATATCACCTCATTAATGAAGCCTTCCCTAACCACCCTATCTAAAACAGACCCTCAGGGACTACCCTGGTGGCGCAGTGGTTGAGAATCCACCTGTAAATGCAGGGGACACGGGTTTGAGCCCTGGTCTGGGAAGGTCCCACATGCCGTGGAACAACTAAGCCCGTGAGGGCCCCAACTACTGAGCCTGCACACCACAACTACTGAAGCCCATGTGCTCTAGGGCCTGCGTGCTGCAACTACTGAGCCCATGCACCACAACTACTGAAGCCCGCGCGCCTAGAGCCCATGCTCCACAACAAGAGAAGCCACCGCAATGAGAAGCCCGCGCACCACTACTAAGAGTAGCCCCCACTCGCCAGAACTAGAGAAAGCCAGTGCGCGGCCACAAAGACCCAACACAGCCAAAAATAAATAAATAAATAAATAAATAAATAGACCCTCAGTCACTCCTACCACTGTCTGAAATTATATTGTATATTGGCTGTCTCCCCATCAGAATTAAAACACCACAAAGGGCAAAAACGTCCCACTAGAATGAAATCACCAGGATGGCAGAAACATTCTGCCTTACTCATTTCTAGATTGCCTGATACCCAAAAGAGTATCTGACAAGAGGAGGCACTCCAAAAAAACTACCTATTGAATAAAGGAATGAGTGCCTGTGTCTGAATCTCTCACCTCATTAAGGATCAGTATCATACAAGTCAGCAATTGATTACATACTATTTTCTATTTTCTCTAGTTATTTCTTATGATTAATCTTGTATTTTCAACCATATAGTATATGCTGCAGAGGTATTTTATCTTATTTATTTATTTATTTATTTATTTATTTATTTTTACAGCTATTTCGTAATTCTCAACTTTGGGCAAGTTAATGACTCAACCTGGGCTTATACAATCATCTGTAAAATGAAAGCAGCAGTCAAAAGTCTAGAATCCAAATATCTCCCATAGCTGGTAACATGATAGGAAGACACTCAAATACTGGATTATTATTGACCCACAGATCTTAAATTCCTTTAATTTTCTCACAGCTTTCTACAAAAATACACACAGTGTGCAAAGGAAGGCATACTCTTATTCAGCTAGTATTAGAAACTAAAGAATAACTGTCCTTTCACTAATAGTATACACAGGCCTGCCTCTTCTCACGATAACTCCTTTAACTTCTTCTAAGCCAACACCCAATCTGTTTGCTTCTGATTAACCTTTATCTTGACCAATGTTAACCACTAGTTTTCTCTAGTTCTTTGACAGGCCTTTGCAGCATCACATTGCCTACTTCTTGCTTACTAAAGTTCTGTTTGCTTATATAGTTGGATGTGTACAACGTATCTTCCATGATCTAAAACGCTGCAAAATTAGGGAAGCAAGTAAGTCAGTAGCACTTTGGCTTCTACGTCTTTTTCCTCTCTTAAAGAGCTCTAAAGAGTCATGGCAACACAAGAAGACCCTCCTTCCTGGCGATGTTATACGATGTTATACGCTGCTCTCACTGGCCTGTCAAGCTCTGGGGGGAAATGTCAGGGTTGGGGGCAGAATTATCTACTGGCTAGAGTAGCGATGCCTTGGAACAGCAACTGATACTGGCCAAACGGCTGCTTCCAAAGACTGTCCAAGACTAGCACATTTTCACTGTTAAGAGACTTCAATTCCAAACCCAAGACTTTGTTTCCGACATAGCAAACTGCGGCAGAAAGGACATAAAACATCACCAAAATCCTGGTCAAAAGTGGTGCTGTTTAGTTTTATAACTTCAATCTGTTCTCCAAATATGGTTTCCTTCTAAGAAGACTGACACGATGCAATACTCAAAGGAAACATCTGAGTGAGTGAGTGAGTCCGTACAGGCACACGTGGGGAGAAGGGGGTCCTTAAACAGGGTAAGGCTTTTTAATTTTCTAAAATAAAATAACCCACATTCACAATATGACATATTTCACTCCAGAAAAGCTCAGAAACTAAGTGCACTGAAGCATTTAGAGGACACTTTCATGTGAGGAACAACAACAAAAAGGCTGTTTTCATACTACACTTAACAAGGGGGGAGATGGGACTTCCCTGGTGGCACAGTGGTTAAGAATCTGCCTGCCAAATGCAGGGGACACGGGTTTGAGGCCTGGTCTGGGAAGAGCCCACATGCGGCGGAGCAACTAAGCCCATGAGCCACAACTACCACAACTACCGAGCCTGCGCGCCTAGAGCCCATGCTCCGCAACAAGAGAAGCCACTGCAATGAGAAGCCCGCGCACCACAACGAACAGTAGCCCCCACTCGCCGCAACTAGAGAAAGACCGCGCGCAGCAACAAAGACCAAACACAGCCAAAAATATATATATATATATATATATACACACATATATATATTTAAAACAAGGGGGGAATCTGAAATTTTCCTGGGGTTATTAGAGAAAGTTGCATTCAGTTATTTAAAACATGTATCTTATCTAAAATCTTAGGTCCAAAATTTGCATAGGATGTGAATGAATTATCAACTTTCTATACATAAATACTTCTGACTATGCTAACACATATATATGGAATTTAAGAAAAAAAATGTCATGAAGAACCTAGGAGTAAGACAGGAATAAAGACACAGACCTACTAGAGAATGGACTTGAGGATATGGGGAGGGGGAAGGCTAAGCTGTGACAAAGCAAGAGAGTGGCATGGACATATATACACTACCAAATGTAAAATAGATAGTTAGGGCTTCCCTGGTGGCACAGTGGTTGAGAGTCCGCCTGCCGATGCAGGGGACGCAGATTCGTGCCCCGGTCTGGGAAGATCCCACATGCCGTGGAGCGGCTGGGCCCGTGAGCCATGGCCACTGAGCCTGCGCGTCCAGAGCCTGTGCTCCGCAACAGGAGAGGCCACAACAGTGAGAGGCTCGCGTACCGCAAAAAAAAAAAAAAAAAAAAAAGATAGCTAGTGGGAAGCAGCCGCATAGCACAGGGAGATCAACTCAGTGCTTTGTGACCACCTAGAGGGGTGGGATAGGGAGGGTGGGAGGGAGGGAGACACAAGAGGGAAGAGATATGGGAACATATGTATATGTATAACTGATTCACTTTGTTATAAAGCAAAAACTAACACACCATTGTAAAGCAATTATACTCCAATAAAGATAAAAAAAAAAAAACTTCTTACTAAAAGTTTGGCTAAGATGCAGTTCTAGTGTTTCAAACAGCTTTGTTTTCTGGCCAAGTATAAGATCAGAGAATCAAGTGATTTGCTCAAGGTCATTTGGTCAAATCAGGTGGGATTAGAATTACTGATTCCTGTCTTCCAAAAGCCAGCCATGAATCAAACTTTTCTTGGAACTAAGCAGGACAAAAGGGAAAAATCATTCCCCATTTCCTTTCCTCAATAATCAAGACAAAAGAAAAATTAATTTAAATAGTGGAACTTTAATAAAATTTCATCAGTATATAGACTACTGCCTCTAACCATGCACAGGCATCTCTCTTAAAATCAGTAACTAAACAATTTGCAAAGGTCAGTAACCTCTATACAACCTTGCCATGTGACAGCACCATAAAGTTAATAAGATTTTTAAAATCAGCCCTTCAAATGTATGTCCATCTGTAAATAGTTCACTTCTCTTATCTTCTAAAAGACCTGGTCAGACTGGAACATGGAGGTACTCCAAGCTCTTAGGTTTTTTTTTTTTTTTTTAAGTTAAAGGATCATAAATAAGTTCAAAGTTCTCTTCGGAACCCTGAAAGGAATAGGGATATTTCAACAGTGCAGGTAAAACAAGTGATGAAATAAACGATAATCACTCAGGCTGTGGAGGGCAGGGTGCTACAGAGAAGAGGCACGTATGCATTTATTTGTTTGTGTGTGTGTGTGTGTGTGTGTGTGTGTGTGTGTGTGTGTGTGTGTGGTACGCGGGCCTCTCACTGTTGTGGCCTCTCCCGTTGCGGAGCACAGGCTCCGGACGCGCAGGCTCAGAGGCCATGGCTCACGGGCCCAGCCGCTCCGCGGCATGTGAGATCTTCCCGGACCGGGGCACGAACCCGTGTCCCCTGCATCGGCAGGTGGACTCTCAACCACTGCGCCACCAGGGAAGCCCACGTATGCATTTTTATAACCATATTCCCTTCCTCTTCCTTTTTCAAATCCACCACCTCCCTCACACTTTCTGCCCCATCCTTTTCATTTCTACTTTTAAACTGCTGATATAAAACACTACTTTTGATTTAATAACAAAAACATAATGGCCAATGCAGTCATATTTTTAAATTACTTAACTGGATTGGCAGGGGTTTATTTAAGTAGCTAAGTGCACTTTGTATTTGTTACAAACACATTATAGTCAGATTTAGTAATATTCCTCACATCCAATTTTCTAAGCCAAATGGTACCACTACCTCCATTTCAGATGACCCTCAAGTCCAGGAAAATTTCCCTTTGCTGTTAGACTATGGGACACTAACATTAAGAGCTAGCATTAGATCTCAAAAATACCAACAATAGTTAGGTTGAAATTGTAGCTGGGCTATATTACACATGAGCAACTTTAAAACATTTAAAACTAACATGGTTTTTCTCATATCTCAAATTCAAGTCTACATAATTCCAAATATAGCTGTAACACACTCTCAGGTTGATGATTTCTCTTTAGCCGTAGAGCACAGCGTGGCCACAGGGTATACAAAGTAAATCAAAAGCAGGACTGGAAAAATATTAAACCTGGAAGGAAATACAAGTCTGACACTTCCCATTATGCCAGAAAACAGGATTGTCATTATTTGGAAATGTATTAGATTGAGCTATATATCAAACTGCCAATATACAACTGGTTTTGACCTGCAAAAAATGGAAATTTCATGTGGTTCAACCCAGTATTATTTTCTAAGCTCATTTTAACAATTGTCTCAAATAAGGTCTTCATAATCCAAGGCATATAAAACCTTCTATTTCTCTAGACTGCCTTAACTTTTTGAAAAAATTTGCCACCCTCTGTCCAAAGCTGATTATTTAAAAAATTAAGCTCCTAAACAGGAAAGCCAAGATAAATAAAATCACCAAACTGCTCAATGTATCCTTCTAAAACCACTTCACATCCTTCCCACCACTCCCCTTTCCAACTAACAGAAGTGAATCTTAAGTAGATCTGCCCTTTAGAAGACCCACATTTAAGAAGAAATTAGTGAATATTTAAGTGCTTTGCATCTTTCTCAGTTATCAGTGATGTAGGAATCTAAGTGTGGTAGAAGCCCATTGCTTTATTATTTTTTTTAATTTACTTATTTATTTATTTTTGGCTGCGTTGGGTCTTCGTTGCTGCGCGCGGGCTTTCTCTAGTTGCAGGAGTGGGGGCTACTCTTCGTTGCGGTGCGGGGCTTCTCATTGCGGTGGCTTCTCTTGTTGCAGAGCACAGGCTCTAGGTGCGCAGGCTTCAGTAGTTGTGGCTCGCGGGCTCTAGAGCACAGGCTCAGTAGTTGTGGCACACAGGCTTAGCTGCTCCGCAGCATGTGGGATCTTCCCAGACCAGGGATCAAACCCATGTCCCCTGCATTGGCAGGCGGATTCTTAACCACTGCACCACCAGGGAAGCCCCAAGCCCACTGCCTTTCACTGGGGTTCCACTGACCTAAAAATCTACTGCTGAAGAGTTTTAATTAAGTTGTTACGTTCCATCTCTGTTCTAGAATCTGGCTTCTAATCTTTCTAATCAAGAGGGTGTTTACTATCCCAGTGGGATATATTTTTCCATTTCGACATAGCTTATTTATGCACCCACACCAGAAAAAACCCATCACTTTCACAAAAGGGGATATGGCTTCAAGACTGCCTCTAGGTTCAAATCCATCATTTCACACCCATTTTTATTAGCCTAATATCCAATATGTTAATGAACTCTTTTCTCAATTAATTCCACTAATTACTCACCTGTTCTTATTCTGCCCAGACTCCTATCCCCTCATCTGATCCATCAGGCCACATACAACACCTTCCCAGAGGGATGCTTTTCCTAAGACATTTCATAAAATGTTACGGCAGTAGGATATTACCTGTTCTATCTTTGTAGTACAAACTAGATCTAGTTTGTACTACAAATCATCAATATTTACCATCAAATGAAATATGCTCTTTAAAAAAAACAATCAGGAGAGGACTTCCCTGGTGGTGCAGTAGTTAAGAATCCGCCTGCCAATGTAGAGGACATGGGTTCAAGCCCTGGTCTGGGAAGATGCCACATGCCGCGGAGCAACTAAGCCTGTGTGCCACAACTACTGAGCCTGCTCTCTGGAGCCCACGAGACACAACTACTGAGCCTGCATGCCACAACTACTGAAGCCCACACGCCAAGAGCCCGTGCTCTGCAGCAAGAGAAGACACCGCAGTGAGAAGCCCGCTCGCCGCAACTAGAGAAAGCCCGAGCGCAGCAACGAAGACCCAACACATCCAAAAATAAATAAATAAAATAAATAAATTTATTTTAAAAAAAAATCAGGAGACAATCTCCGGCTCTATCTGGAAATTTCTCTATTCAGCTAGTTCAGTGTTGACAGGTCAACAGAGAATGGCACTAATCATTACTACAATCCTAAAGGGTATTTCCCTAGAGTTAAACCATCAACCCTTTCCTAACATCCAAATGATCCAGACTTTTTACAGCAAAATTTACTCTCCTTGCCCCACCCCCAACAGCATTTTCTGATCATTTTTCACCTTAAACTGAGGTTTTCTCTAGGGCCTCATGGTGATGCCAAGTCAGGCAAATACATACCTTAAACCTTCCATCTACTCCCTCCCTTCTTTCTTGAAAGCTACATATAATAGCTTTTTTTTTTTTGAAAACTCTCTAAGCATCAGGTACAATGATAAGTGCTTTAAAAGGGAACTTATCTACTTCCATCCTTAAAACCCTATAAGGTTAGGATGAGTACCCCCATTTTACAGAGAAGAAAAGGTGAGGCTTAGTAACTTGCTCAAGGTCATAAAGGGCAGCGATTAGAATCCAAATCTGACCTCCATGTCCTCTGACCTTAACCCTCATGCTGTTATTTCCTTCTAATGTTTCTTCACATCCTAAATGTCTGCTCTATGCTCTTAGACAGCCTATGCTTGGTCAGGGTTCAGTTTCTCCAGGGCTGTCTTTCCTTTAAAGGACATGCCTTTGAGAAGAATGAGTCCCCATTCCACCTTTTCTCCATGCTCCTTCCCACCTGCACCATTTCCCCAAGGCCCTTGTCATATCTCCTCCTCTAGGACCAATTTAAATGTACACACCCCCGGCCCCATAGGATACTACTGAAGGGCCACCTTCTACCCTCAAGGCTAGGAGAGGGCAGAAGTTAAAGAAAGGGGAGAAAGGAAGAGCCCAGACAGCACCCCTTCCCCAAGTCTTCAATCAGAAAGAAACTGTGCCTGAGGACCAGAGGGGGGTGGTGAGGATTCGGGGAAGGATAGGAGATAAGGGAGAGGAGATGACAGGGAGTGCTCTTGGGGGTAGGCGGGGCAGGGGGAGGGGATGGAGAGGAGGCGTGGCACACTCAGGGGTTCGTAGACTGAATGGAGGGGGTGGACCTCCCTGGGGGGTGGGGGATGCCACCCTGCTAGGAAAGGGATCTGGCCACTTGGAAGAGGAGAATGTGTGTGTTGGGGAGGAGGACCTGAAGGTGGATGTAACAAGGGAAAGTCGAGGGAAGAAAGGGTAGGAGGGAGAGCAGGAAACGGTGGAGTCACCAGGGAGAAGAGAGGGGAAGGATGGATGGGAACCAGGAAGGTGGGACTCCTGGAGACCCCAGCACAGGGGCTCCGCGAGGAGGGGAGGGCGGGCCGCGGAGGTTCGGGGGCCGAGGAATGCCCGGAACCGGGGCTGGAGGAGACCCCGGAGGAGGGAGAGCGCCAGTTCTCGAGCCGAGGAGCGTTAAGTGGGGGTTCTAGGGAGGCCAGGGCAAGAAAGGGGGCGTCCCAGCACGCGCGCGCGCTCGCGCGTGTGTGTGTGTGTGTGTGTGTGTGTGTGTGTGTGTGTGTGTGTGTGAAGGCATGGTCGGGTTCCCGCGGGGAAGGGGTTAAAGGAGGGCAGGGGGTGGGCGGGAGGCTGGCGGGGGGAGGGGGGTTCTGGAGCCCGTCGGGGTGCAGGGTACTGGAATGTCCTGGAGTCCTCCGAGGGCCAGGCGTGGGGTCTCCCGAGGGTCGGGCCGAGTCCCCGTAGTCTTCTGAGGGCCAGGCTCGGGGTCGCCTCCCAGCCGGGTGTCTTCTGAAAGCCAGGGTCCCCTCAGGGCGGGGCGGGGGTTCCCGGGGTCCCCTTGAGGCCAGAGAGGCACCCCCAGGGTCCCAGGCCCCCTTCCTACCTATGCCGGGCGCCACATAGACGAAGTAGAGCAGCGAGGACGAGAGCGAGAAGAAGAAGAGCGCGGCGAGCAGCGAGCGGCGCGGCAGCCGCAGCAGCCCCCGGCGGACGCGCATGCTGCAGCCAGGCGGCCGCTCGAGGGCCGGGCCGGGCCTGCTCCCGCCGCTCTCCGTGCGCCGCCTCCTTGGCCGCCGCCGCCGCCGCCGCCTGGGCCTCCGCCACCTCCCGGGCCTCGCCGGCCGCCGCTCGCCGCCGCCTCGCCGCTCCCAGCCGCCGGCCGCCGCTGGCCGGGCCACATGAAGCGGGCGGGGGCCTGAGCGGCCCGGTAGAGAGCGCAGCGGCGGGGGCGGGGCGGGGCGGGGTGGGCCGCGGGGGCGGGGAGGGGGCGGGGCTAGCGCCGCCGGGCACCGTCGCAAAAGACCCGCGCGCGCGCGCGCTCACAGAGCGATCCCCTGTTTGGCCCCCGCGGCGGCGCAGTGGCCCGCAGGGAAAGTCGCCAAATGGCGACAGCCCCTCTACCGGCGCGGCCACCGCCCTGGCTTTTGGGGAACGTCGCTCAAGTGCCCGTCGGTCCGCTCTTGGACGCCCCCAACCTGGGAGCCAAGGGGCCGTATGCAATGTCTGACTCGGCTGGCCACCCACTGCGACAGAAGAGCAGGGATTGTAGGCATGAGGGCTCGGTATACACCTCCATTCATTCATTCATTCATTCATTCAGTTCACCATTTATTGAAAGCCAGACATATGCCAGACACCGTTCTTGGCGCTGGGGATGCTACATAGAACAAAACAGACAAAATCTCTGTCTTCTTGAACATAACATTCAAATGGGAGGAGAAAAAGAAACGAATCAGTTCATAATGTCAGGTACTGATAAGTGATATGAATACAATAAAACAGGAGAATATGTTTGAGGCGGACTAATGTGGTCAGGGAAGGCCTCACTGAGGGGTGACATAAAACAGTGAACATCAGATGCAAAGGTCCTGAGGTTAAAAAGCCTGATCTGACCCCAGCTTAACTCAAGGCCAGCATGGATACAATCCAGTGGGGCAGGGAGAGCGACAGGGATGAGGTTGTAGCTCTGGGCAGGTTCCATATCCCAAAGATTCCTAAGGAGCTTAATGATAACAGTTATCAATATGAAGACTTGCCCTTGAGAGACACTGGGCTTTACCTACCTCATTAAATTACCCCAACAGGCCTGAGATGTGTGCTCTTATTATTCTTATTGTACAGCTGAGGAGACTGAGGCTCCTAGATGGAGAAGTAATCCACCCAAGCCTTGCAATAAGGGCTTAAATAAAAAACGACCTGTCTCCCAAGGCACCCTTGACCACTAGGCTGTAAGTGCCTCAGCATTCCATCTGAACCCTAATTTCCATCCTGCAGACAAATCGGTACCCTGCTCCGTAGGATAGTGTGCGGCCATATCCAAAACAATGGTTTAAGATCAGCCCCAGGCCAGAAGACCTCTGATGGCAGTAGGCAGTAACTAGAGACTCAGGTGAGGGCCAATAGAACCTGCCTCGGCCTCAACTCAAGAAGTTGCCAGCTGAACTGGGGAGGCAAGTGTCCCCTTGGAATGCCATAGCAGTCAGGAGAAGAAAGGACTTTGCAGGGATTCTGTGAGAACCAGCAATAATCCTGCTTTGTATTCCTGAAGTGATTTATCTTTTTATGGTGTTTCTTTGACTCTTTATATTCGGGCTCTAGAGCCAGACTGTCCTGGTTCCTTGTTCCTGTTCATTGTTCCCTGTTCCTGTCTCTTCCATTCTTAGCTGAGTGACCTTAAGCAAGTTACTTAACCTCTCGGCCTCTCAGTAAAATGACATGTATTATTAGTAATGACTGCATCGGGTTGTTGTGAGAATTTGAGTAATACATGCACACAGGCTCTCAGCTGACCAACACCCCTGGGAAACGGAATGGGAGAGAAGAGGCTTAAACAACAAAAAAGAAAAGCAAATAATTTTGACTCAGGCAGATGTGAGTTCAAATCTTAGCTTGGTCTCAACTGGCTGTGTGACCTTGAGCAAGTCACTTCACCCTCTGAGCTTCTATTCATTACCTGTGAAATGGGCCCAGTGTTGCCTACCCCATAGGGATGTGACGCAGAGTAAGTGAGATAGCAGAGATGAGGCCTTAGACCAGAAATCTCAAACTAGCTGGAATAATCTGACCTGCCACTACTTTTGTTTGGACCATACAATGGCTCCCGCCTCCTGCCCAGCTCTGTCTTTAACAAATATTTTCAAACATACAGAAAAGTTCAAAGACTAGTACAAGGAGTACCTGTACACTCTCCACTTGGATTGATATTTTTCCAGCTTTTTAAATTTTTTATACAATTTTTAAATGTTACTTTCCATTTACAGTTATTACAAAATATAGGCTATATTCCCTATGTCATACAATACATCCTTGAGCCTATCTTACATCTAATAGGTTGTACCTCTCACTTCTTCATCCCTATATTGCCCCTCCCCCTATTTTTTCAGATTTATCTATCTATATTCATATGTACAGTTTTTTTCTGAATTATTTAAATTAGTTGCTGCCTTATTGGTACTTCATGCTTCAATACTTCCACAGAAATCCTAAGAAAAAGTACATTCTCCTACATAACCACAATAACATTATCACACCTAAGAAAATGAACAATCATACCACAATGACCTGTAATATCCAGTCCATTCCCAAATTTACCCTTTGCTTTAAAAAATGTCTTTTATAGCTTTTTTTTTAACAGTATCAAATCAGGGTTTACACATTGCATTTGAAATTATTTCCATAGTATTTGTTTATCTACCATAGTCCCTCTACCTTTTTTTTCATCATCCCTCCCCCAATATGTTATTTAAAACACTTTTAAACCCATTGGGAAGTTGAAAGAATGGTACCATAAACACCCATACACCACCATTCAATGTTTTGTTTAATTGAAACAAAACAATTGGTGCTGGGTCAGTTGGACTTCCATATGGGAAAAAAAAAAAGACACCACTCCTACCTCACACTATCCATGAAATCAGTTTAAGATGGATTGTAAATCTAAATACGAACGATAAAACAAAAGAACAAAAGTTTTTAGATGAAAACATAGAAGAATATCTTCCTGTCCTTGGGGTAGGCAAAGATTCATCAAACACCAGCCAAAAAGGAAAATTTTGATAAGTTGGGCTACATTAAAATAAGAATTTCTCTTCATCCAAAGACACCTTTAAGGGGAAGCATAGGCCGCACAGTAGAAGAACTAGAAATATGTGGCTGATAAAGAATTCATATCCAGAATATTGTTTAAAAACACACGCAGGTTTATAAAGACCAACAAACCAATAAGGAAAAAAAAGGAAAGGCTTGAACACACATTTCATAGAAGAAGATATGCAAGTGGCCAATAAGCACACATAAAGTTGCTTGCGTTCATTTGTCCTCTGAAAAATGCAAATTAAAACCACACCTCAATACCATCTGTGGGCTGCTGATTCAGAGGATAACAGGGAGTGCCTAGAGCCGAGCCTGGAGGAAGTCCACCTTGAATGGCAGAGCCAAAAATTATGCCTCTGCCAAGGAAACAGAGGGCTCTGGAAGCTGAGGGAAGAGATGCCTCTGCCTTTGTGCATGAGACCAACGTCACTTTTCATCCCTGACATTATATTATACATGTATGTGTTTATTTATTCCTTTTCTGTCTCCTGTATCGAACATAAGCTCCATGCAGTCAGGGATTCTGTTTCATTCTCTGCTGAATCCTTGCATCTAGCAGTGTGCCTGGCATACAGCAGGTGCTCAGTAATTATTGAAGGAATGCTGAATGAATAGCAGATGTGCATTGAGCACATCTGGGCATGGCAAATGCAGAGGTGACCGAGAGGAGGTGCCTGCAGCCCACTGGCAGGACTGACAGGAAAGTGAGGTAACTGTGGTACAGTGCGATGAGGGCAAGACTCATATGATCAGCAGTCTGGGGAAGTGTTCTGTGAGATTCTAGATGGCCTTTGAAAGGGAGGTGAGACATGCTTGCTCGAGGGGCAGTGAGAGGAGGCCAGCCTGCCTGGAGCAGCTGGTGACTCCAAGGAAAAGGAAAAGGGATGGGGTGAGATCAGAGGGGCCTTAACCCTATAGCTCAGTAGGGGCCCCAGAGTCAGAAAGATCTGATGACCAACCAGTCCTGCCTCTTCCTCACTCTCGCTCTGTGACCTTGGCAAGTCATTTCACCTCTCTGAGCCTCCATTTCCACATCTGTAAAATGTGGATCATAGTTTTTCCTCCTGGGGTTGCTGTGAGGACTAGAGATAGTACGTATAAAGTGCCTGGCATGTAGCAGGCGCTCAATCAATGGGAGCTGTCCTATTCTTACACTTTCTCCTGTGGGCCATAGGGAGCCCTTGAAGGCTTTAGAGGAGAGGAGTGGCCTAAAGAAAGGTGTGTGTGGGGGGGGTGGTCCCTTGAGAAATTCCAAGAGAGCATGAATTGGGCCTCACATGCTTGTCAACACTCAATTACAGACTAGCCCAAGTAAAACACGTGAAGAAAAGGATCCAGAGCCTGAAGTAAGTCAGAAATAACACTATGCCCTCCCCAACCCCTCAAACTCTCCTGTTCCAGGCACCTGCCCCGAGGAAGCCATTGCACAATCCATAAATGCCAATCACCAGTATTGTGATAATATTACAAAGCAGTGACTATCTGAATTCAAACTCCCAGAGGCAATGAGTAGATAAATGTCGTTGACATTTCATAACTGCTTTCCAGGCCCCAGGAGACTTGGCATTGATTACTTCTGGTGCCAGAAACTCCTGTTGACTGAGTATTGACTGTGACGTTCACCCTGGTAAACTCCAGCCAGGCAGTCCTTTCAGAGGAAACTGAGGCTCAGAGCAGAAGCTTTAAGAGCCGGTGTGTCCTCTTATCCCTCTACCACAGTGACCATCAATGTTCCACAGAGCAGCTGCCCCACCAGCTGAGTCCCAAAGGGAGGAGAAAATTCCCCCGAGCCCATCAGGCCAGTGATGAACATATAGCATGAGCAAGAAATAAAACTTGGTTTTAAGCATCTGATTTTACTGTTTATTTTACTACAACATAACCTGGCTTATCCTAACTGATCACAAATATACTCTTGCGTCATGAATATATGCTTTCATGACGCATATGCGTGCGTCATGCTTTCCCTCAATATATTTTTATAAGGTATAGCCGCAATGAAACATGTAACTGAGGTTTATTCATTTCTTGATGATGTTAATTTGTTTCTTTTTTTTTTTCTATTACTGGTCCATAGATCCTTAGCCACAATTCAAAATCTAAAAAATCTGAAACCTAAATTCTTTTTCATAATTTATTTGTCAGTTACGACCTGACCTGACCTGAACTTCTTTGGTGGCAAAACTTGACCTCAATAGACAGAAAGCTATCTATAATCTTTATCATACTTAATATGAATAATCATATGTTCCACTGAGAAAATATTTAGATTTTTACTTACAGGGTGACCCATTCCTCTCAAGGGGTGTTATATAAATATTCAGTGTATGTACCATGTTACCTTTCAAAATTCTGAGACTTTTTTTTTTAATTTCAAAACATATCTGGCCCCAAAGGGGTTTGGATGAGGGATGGTGGCCCAGTAAAAACGTTGCTGCAATGAACATCTCTTGCAGAATGTCATTTACAAAGATGGCCTCAACAATATTTCCCATTCCCATGTTCTTCTGGAACTTACTTTAATTCCTCTCCCTTTGAACCTGGTGGGATTGTGAATCACTTATAGCCAATAAAAAGTAGTGGAAATGCCAATGCACAACTTCTGAGGAAATGCAGCTTCTGACTTGTTGGTTGGACCATCCACCTTAAGAGCCTTTAGCCACCGCACTGTGAGGAAGCCCAGGCCACGTGGAGAGGCCACGTCCAGGTGCTCTGGTCAAGGCCCCAGCAGAGGTCCCAGCTGACAGCCAGCATCAATCACCAGACACGTGAGACAGCAAACCTTTAAACAGTCTAGCCCCCAGCTGTCAAGTCATCCTCCACCTTCAACCCTTCCTAGCTGAAGCCCCAGGCAAGCAGTCCTCACTGTGCCCTTTCCAAATCCATGAGCATAATAAAATGGCTCTTGTTTACACCGCTAAGTCTGGGGTGGTTTGCTACGCAGCAATAGTACCTACAACAGTGCTCTTCTGTATATATCCTGCGCACCAGGGCAAAAGTTTCTCCAGAGCACAAACATACAAGAGTGCATTTGCTGAGCAGTAGGATATGCACATCTTCTGTTTAACTGACTGTTTCCCAATTGTTCTCTGAAATGAGTGTGCCAATTTACACTCTCTGCAGCAGCGAACAAGGACTTCCTGCCTCAACTGTGGCTGCTAATGATGAGACTTTTCCAGGGCTCTGTCTCTCTGCCACGAAGCCCCTCCGAAGAAAGAGAGTAAGATATGAGGAACTGGCATAAAAAGTTAGCAAAAGACCTTCAAGAGCATTGATTCTACAGAGACCTATGGCTTTGCAGTCAAAAGACTGATTTATATCCCTTTTTTAATTCTGACACTATCTTTTCTATCCTGGACAGGAAGGCCTAGGGCATGACCAGGTGGCTCCTAGGGAGTATCAACTGATGGAAGTGATTCTCTCATTCAGCAAGTATTTATATCTACCAAAGTGGGTGCCAGGCATTTTTCAAAATGCTAAGAAAAGAAAGAAGAGGAGGAGGAGAAGAAGTATAGGTACCAGATATTTATTGGACTTTTTTAGATATTTAACTTCCACTCACTTCTGCAATAGTTCCAATTTCCTCCTCCTCTGCTTTCAGTCTGTGGGGTTCTCTGAGGTTGTTGACTCCATTTCTGCCTCCAGACTTGTTAGGTGAGCCAGCCTGGCGAGTCAGAACATTGTATTCCTCTGGTAATAGTAATTGATTCAGGGTTGGGTAGACCAGTCAGGGCCAATGAGACTCAATTCCCAAACATTTAAATTTGTGCTTTTGGAGAAGCCAACTTTCTCTTTCATGCTAGATATAAATATGAAAGGTTGTGAGGCTGACGCAATGGCAGCCATTTTATCCACGTGTGGAGCCTGGGGATGAAGCCGGCACATGGAAAGAAACTGATGCAAGCAACAAAGAGAAATCGAGTCCTGATGACATAACTTGAGTCCTGGATCCATCTAGTCCTAGCCTGCCATTCTTTCCGCCCCACCCCCCACCCCCCCACACACACACCAAGTTTTCTACCTGCTGAACTTTTTCTGTTTTGTTTTGTTTTATTTTTAATTGAAGTATAACATACAGAAACATACACATATCACAAGTGTATAGCTCACTGAATATTTAGAACTGAATATACCCATTTAACAAGCACTCACATAAAAAAGAAGCAGTACATCACTGACACTCACTTTGTACAAATAGAATCATATATTCTTTTATGTCTGACTTCTTTTGTTCAGCATTATGTTTGTGAGATTCAGTCACATTGAGGAGTGAAGTTGTAAGTCACTCATTTTAACTGCTGCATAGTATTCCATCGTGTGACTATACCACATTTTATTTTCCAGTCAACTGTTACCAGGCATTTGTGCAGTTTTTAGCTGGAGACTGCTATGAATAATGCTGCTGTAAAGTCTTTAGTGTAGTGGCTCTCGTACTAGTAAACTACTCTCTTGACATAACGTATTAGTTAGGACTTTCAACTCAAACTGGCTTAAACAAAAATGAAATTTATTGCCTTAAATGACTATAATGGCCTGAAGCAAGGTTACATGGCTTCAGGCATAGCTGAGTCCAAGGGCTCATGTAATATCAGCACGCAATTTCTCTCCATATCTTAGCTCTGCTTTCCTTTGGGTTGGCTTCATCAGATTCACCTGCTCCCCCTAAGGAGGTGGTCCCCACAGCTAAGGAATCCCTGCCCAAAAAAGAGTGTTCAGGGCTTCCCTGGTGGCGCAGTGGTTGAGAGTCTGCCTGCCGATGCAGGGGACGTGGGTTCCTGCCCCAGTCCGGGAAGATCCCACATGCCGCGGAGTCAGCCATGGCGGCTGAGCCTGCGCGTCCAGAGCCTGTGCTCCGCAACGGGAGAGGCCACAACACTGAGTGGCCAGCGTACCGCAAAAAAAAAAAAAAAAAAAAAAAGTGTTCATGATCAAGTCTCATTGGCTTGGTTTCAGTCACATGGCCATCCCTGAACCAATCAGGGACTAAGGGAATGGAGTGTGCTGATTGGCTGGACCTGGTCACATGCCTACACCCAGAGCCAGGGGGCAAGAAGAACTTCATATGAACTACCTGACTGATAGTGGAAAGGCTGACTCCCCAAAGGGAGACCAAGGTGCAGTTACTCCAGTGGAATAGATGCTGGGTAGGCAAAAACAATAGACGTTTGTGGACCATACCAAGCTTTTTTTATGCTTTCATGACTTTACATACTCTGTTTCTGCTACCTGGAAACCCTGGGTTCTCATTTCTCTTCATCCTTTAAGACCCAGCTCAAATATTTTTCCCCAGTGTGATATCTCCCAGAATTCTTGGTCTGGATACTCAGATGGGTGCTCTTGACCTCCATTTCACTCTCCTTCTACTGGAAGAGGCTCAAAAGCTTAAAATGACATTCCCCAGGCTCCCTTGCAGCAAGGAGGCCAGTGGTAAATTAAGTTCTGTCAACTAGATGCATTTGCATGAGATCTGAAGGGTGGGAGGGAGGCAGTGGTCCTCTTCCTGTGGCTGTGGCCCCTGACCAGCCAGTCCTGGAAGATGGGAGGAGCATTGGCAGTGGAGTCCTCCGTCTAGTCCCCAGTTTGAAGGGTGTGAGGCAGGAGGATGTGGCAGTGGTGATGGCAGGAGCAGCAGCAGTTTGGTGACTTCTGAAGCATGACCAGAAGGAACCTTAAAGTGGAGGAACCTTAACATCAAAAGTCCAAAATGGGGACTTCCCTGGCAGTCCAGTGGTTAGGACTCTGCACTTCCACTGCAGGGGGCTCGGTTTTGATTCCTGATCAAGGAACTAAGATCCCACATGCCACACAGCATGGCCAAAAAAAAAAAAAAAAGAGAGAGAGAAAAGTCCAGAATGGTCACTCCGATCACTCTTCCACCCCTTCTGGTGACTTTGCAAGCACCTAAATCCTGTATCAAATCCTGTTTTGACTAAAGTACCTGGAGTGGTTTCTATTTCCTGAACTACATCCTGACATAAAATTCTCTGGTGTAGAATAATCGTAGACACCTCTGTGAGAGCACCAATTACACTGCTTTATGTGTACGTACATACATATGGGTGTATTTTCACATGTGTACATAATAAAACAAGCAATTAAATAGCACTTACGCTGCATCAGGCACTGTTCTAAGCGTTTTACTTAAGGCTTACAGCAACATCTTGAGGGAGGTATTATCACCACCCTCATTCACAGATGAAGAAACTGAAGTGTAGAAGGATTAAGGAACTTGCCCAAAGTCACACAGCTGGTTTTTTTTAATATATAAGTTATGCGTCAGTTATGGCTGGATTATACATTTCCTTGAGGGCAAGAAAATGTCTCTTTTTCATCTTTGCACCCTTTGTGCCTAAATCAAGGCCTGGCACATGGTAGATATTTGGCAAATATTGGTTAAACGAATGCATGAATAAAATGTTTATGAATTCATCTGAGTCTACTGTAAGAAAACAAAAAAATTCCCCCTCAAAGTCCAATCATTAAAAAATGTTTCAAGGTATTTCTTTTCCCACTAGAGCATGGGTAAGTAAACTTCTTTTGTAAAGGGCCAAATAGCAACTATTTTTAGTTTTGCAGGCCATACAATCTCTGTCACAACCACCTAATTCTGCTAGTGTAGCACAAAAACAGCCATAGACATGCAGCTGTGTTCCAATAAAACTTTATTTTCAAAGATAGGCAGTAGGCCAGATTTGGCCCATGAGTTGTAGTTTGCTAACCCCTGCACTAGAGAATGAGTCTCTGTTGTATCAAAGTATTTACTACAGATTATTGCACTTAGTAAAATCCATCAGTACCTTAATTTTTACTTTGTTTTGAAAAATTACTTTTTAAGCTACCACCCTTCAGCTTATCCCATTTACTTCCTTCAGTATATTAAACTTCCTGGCACATAATTTTCATCATGTCACTCTTCTTATCAAAAACTTTGGTGGCTCTCTATAGCTTATAGAAGAAAGCATAATCTTCATTTGACCTTCAAGACCCTCCATGACCTGGCCATGACCATTTGTATCACTTACTTCTCTCCAACATGTAAGTGGGGATAGAGAATAAGTATTTCAGGTTCTATACTGAGGAGTGTGCTTAGTAACATTCCATGATTCTACACCGTACAGGGCTCAGTCAACATTCCATGACTCTACACAGAAGAAGGGGGTTCAGGGCTTCCCTCGTGGCATAGTGGTTAAGAATCCGCCTGACAATGCAGGGGACACGGGTTCAATCCCTGGTCCAGGAAGATCCCACATGCCACAGAGCAACTAAGCCCGTGTACCACAACTACTGAGCCTGCACTCTAGAGGCCATGAGCCACAACTACTGAAGACCGCGCGCCACAACTACTGAGCCCATGCACTGCAACTACTGAAGCCCATGCACTCTAGGGCCCATGTGCTGCAACTACTGAGCCCACGTGCTGCAACTACTGAAGCCCGCATGCCTAGAGCCCATGCTCCACAACAAGAGAAGCCTCCGCAATAAGAAGCCCGTGCACCACAACACAGAGTAGCCCCCACTCGCCACAACTAGAGAAAGCCCACACACAGCAACAAAGACGCAACACAGCCAAAAAAAAAAAGAAGTGGGTTCAGCTAACATTCCTTGGGTCTATACAGACGAGGAAGCTCTGTAGACATTCCATAATGATAAGCAAAGAGGCTCTGCAAACATTCAATGGTTTTATAGAAACAGGTGTCCTGCAAACAGTACAAGATTTAAGCCACAAAAAGGGGTTCTGCAAACATTCCATGATTCTGTACATATAAGAGTGTTCCTCAAAAATAGTTCATAATTCTATATACAGGAAGGAAAAGTTGATCAAACACCCTAAAATTCTATACTCAGGGAGTGCTCTGTAAACATTTTATGATTTTATACCTAGGAAGAGACTTACAAATATTACATAATTCTATAGATAAAAAAGGGCTGTGTGAGTCTTCCTTGATTTTCCAAGGTGTTTTGCAAACAGTTGGTGATCCTGGAGAGGGATCTACAAACAATTAATGATTCTACTCAGAAGAGGGTGTTCATTTCCCTGATTCTACTGAGAACAGGAATGCTCTGTAAAGATTCCACGGTACCAAACGTAGGAAACTCTGTGTGCAGTTAATGATACTACAGATAGGAGGGTATTCTGTAAATATTCCTTGATTTCACACAGAGGAGGGGCAGTCTGCAAATATCTCGTGATTTTATATGTAGGAGAGGGTTCGGAACACATTCCAAGATTTTACACAGATGAAGGGAGTCCAGCAAACACTCCTTGATTCTGCTGAGAAGACAAAGAATCCCTACAAATGTCCCTCGATGTTACATACAGGAAGAGGATTTGGAAGCAGTTCATTACTTAATACACAGGAGAGTGCTTGGCAAGTGCTTGGGAATTCTGTGGGCTGTAGTGGGCTTGGCAAATCTGATCTTACAAAGGAAAGCTGTGGGATGGGCAGTTCTATCAATGGACCCCAAAGGCCAGAGCCCAGAGTCTCTAAATGCTTCAAGTGCACATAAAGATGTTTGAGACCAATACTGACTCCAAAATATAAAAAGGAAACTGCAAAAATTGAAATTAGTCTAAGTTTAATAAAAACATCTACAAAATATAATGTTAGGTCAGCTAGTCATCTACCTCTGAACTCACACGATTGCATCTAACTGTATCTACTGAGCCATGGGGATGCATTTTGTTATGCTTAATATGATGTGGATGCGGCCTTACAAAGTAACAATGCCAGAGGCCCAGGAATATCCTAAAATGACCCTAGATGGAGAAGTTGCTGGAACGTTCCCGTGGGAAGGTTAGAGGACTCTCATCTCCAAGCCACTTGCTGCCCCTACCAGCCCAGCTCCTGAGCAGAACGCTGACATTCCAGAGCTGGGCTCAGTTCATTCTCTGCTGGGGTAAGAAAATATCCCAACTCCTAAGGGACAGACAGGGCTCCAAATATCACCCACTGATTGGAGGAAAGGCTGCCCATGTCCGCAACAGGGAAAGCCAGTGAGCCAAGGACATTATGTTGTGGCATGTGCCTGGAGCAATCAGATATTGTCATGGTATCAGGAAGGAAAAACAGCTGTGTCTGCTTCTCCCCCTCCCATCCTCTGAGCCGGCAGCATGACTCCCAGCAGAGTAATGGGGGTCAGAGGAAGGAGCTGTGGCGGCAGCTAAGCCCCAGGGTCACAGGCAGGAATCAGGAATGTTGACCAAAGGCAGTGAGAGAACGTCTGAGTCTAGGGTCTAAACATCCCAGAGCCCGGCTATAATCAATCAGCCCATACGACAGCAAATGTAATATTGCCCTGAGCTAGAGGCCACAGGATGGGCAGAGGTTAGAGCTCTGTTCTTCCATTTTCTGAACCCATACCCCGCCTTCAATGAACATAAAAGCACCTCAGTCTCCTTTGGCATCATTTCGATTTCAAAAGAAATTTTTTCCCTCTAACTCTAAAATGATTAAAGAACACACAGAAGAATATCTTTATGACCTTGGAGAGAAAAGGATTTCCTAAACCAAGCACGAAAAGCACAAAGTATAAAGGACAAGATTAACCAATTGGACTACATCAAAATTGAATATCCCTCAATGACAAAAGACCTCGCAAAGGGAAAAGACAAGGACAAGCCAGAGAAGATACTCACAACCAATATAACAAAGAGATTATATCCAGAATTTATAAAGAACTCTTACAGATCAATAAGACAAAAGACAATCACCCCAATGAAAAAGGACTAGAGGGTTTTAAAAGGCATTTCTGTGAGAAGAAGTAACCCGTAAACATATGGAAAGGTGCCCAGTGTCAGGATTAATCAGGGAAATACAAACTAAAACCAGAATCAGATACTGTTTTACATCCAGAGATTGACAGAAATTCTACTTCTAGATATGTACTCCAAAGAAATTCTGGCAAGTGAGCATAAGGGGATATATACAAGGGTGTTGATTGCAGCATAGAGTGTAACAGTGAAAAATTACAGGCAACCTAAAACCATTATTAGGGGAACGGGGGAAAAACTGGTTTTATTTGTCACATGATGGCATACCATGCAACAGTTAAAATGAATGAACTAAAGCTTCTCTATATATCAATAATGTGAGAGAACAGCAAGCTACAAAATGAGACATACAGGGGGATAACATTAGGCTGAATTTAAAACATATAAACAATGAAACTATAAATACTAAAAGAAAATATGAAAGAGGGCTTTCTAATTATGATTCAATGACCAGAAGCCATAAAGGACTGATAAATCTGACTATGTTAAAATAAAAACTTACGGCAAAAAAAGAGAGAGAGAGAGAGAGAAAACCCACAAATGACAGGACATCCCTGGTGGCTCAGTGGTTAAGAATCCCCCTGCCAATGCAGGGGACACGGGTTCGATCCCTGGTCTGGGAAGATCCCACATGCCACGGAGCAACTAAGCCCGTGCACCACAACTACTGAGCCTGCGCTCTAGAGCCCGCAAGCCACAACTACTTAGCCCGCGTGCCACAACTACTGAAGCCCACACGCCTAGAGCCCGTGGTCCGCAACAAGAGAAGCCACCTCAATGAGAGGTCTGTGCACCACAATGAAGGGTAGCCCCCCATACTCGCCTCAACTAGAGAAAGCCCATGCGCAGCAATGAAGACCCAAAGTGGCCAACAAAAAACAACAAACAAAAAAAACCACACAAATGACAAGCCAGAGAAAAATTCTTGCAACTCATCCCACAAAGAGATACTCTCCCTCATGTAAGAAGAGCTCATAGAGACAGATAAGAAAAATGGACAAAACCCAATAGAAAAACGAACAAAGAATATAAACATACAGTTCATAGAAAAGGAAATTCGAATGGCTGTTAAACATATGAAAAGCTGCTTAGCCTCTCTCATTCTAAGAAATGCAAATTAAAACTATAGGAATCTCCATGGTCCATCTATCACTTTGGCAAAGTTCCAGAAGCTTGATAACATGCTGAGTGATAAGAGTTTGAGGCAACAGGAACCTTCAATTCCTGCTGGGGTATAAATTGGCCCAACCTCTCTGAAGGACAATTTGGCAAAATCTATCAAAATGATAAATGCATATACATTTTGATCCAGCAAGTTCATTTCTAGGAATTTGTCCTACAAATAACCCTGCATATGTGAAAGATGACATTTGTATGAAATTATTTAACAAAAACATGGGCCATAATAGAAAAAAAAAAAAAGGAAACAAAAACCCATTGTCCATTGAGAGGAGACTAATAAAGTAAACTGTGACCCATCAAATAACAGAATACGACGCAGCAGTTAAAAAAAAAAAAGAATGATGAAGCTCTCTATGTACTGATATGGAAAAGTCTCTAAAATACATTGTTATGGGAAAAAATAAGTGTGATGATACCTACCTTGTATAAAAACTGTAGGAAAACAAGACTGTATGTTTGTATTTGCACATGTATTCAAAAAGATACTCTAAATGGGGCTTCCCTGGTGGCGCAGTGGTTGGGAGTCCGCCTGCTGATGCAGGGGACACAGGTTCGTGCCCCGGTCTGGGAAGATCCCACATGCCGCCGAGTGGCTGGGCCCGTGAGCCATGGCTGCTGAGCCTGCGCGTTTGGAGCCTGTGCTCCGCAACGGGAGAGGCCACAGCAGTGAGAGGCCCGAGTATGGCAAAAAAAAAAAAAAAAAAGATACTCTAAATGAACACATACAAAAATAAAATAGTAATTACCTGTTGCAGCGGGAGGGAACCATATGAATCATTCATTACTCATTTAGGAATTAAATGTTGAAACAATGAAAGTGCACATACATATACACACACATGCAAATCAGTTTATGCTTCTTCCCTGCTTAAAAACTTCCAAGAGCCATGCCCTGAAATAATAATAAAAGTCAACACCTCACTGAGGCCTACGGACCCAGAAGGATCAGGTACCAACCAGCCATCCTCTCTAACCCCCTCTGGTCACCCTATCCTCACCTTTCTTCACCTCTTTCTCTATATGTTCATATGGTTGTGTGACTGAAAAAAACAAAAAGTATAAAAAGGTATCAAAAA
Source organism: Globicephala melas (assembly GCF_963455315.2). Taxonomy (NCBI): domain Eukaryota; kingdom Metazoa; phylum Chordata; class Mammalia; order Artiodactyla; family Delphinidae; genus Globicephala; species Globicephala melas. The sequence continues at coordinate 74,908,298 of NC_083328.1, forward strand.
ACTGGAACCCTCATACACTGCTGGTGGGAATGCAGAATGGCGCAGCCACTTTGGAAAACAATCTGGTAGTTCCTCAAGCAGTTAAACATAGAGTTACCACATAACCCAGAAGTTTTACTCTGAGGTATACACAAAAAATATATGAAAATATGCGTCCACACAAAAATTTGTACATGAGTGGTCATAGCAGCATTAGTCATAAAAGCCCAAAAACGGAAACCTTAAATGCATATTACTAAGTGAAAGAAACAAATCTGAAAGGACTGCATACTGTATGATCTCAGTTATATGACATTCTGGAAAAGGCAAAACTATGGAGACAAGATAAGGATCAGTAGTTGCCAGGGATGGGGCAGGGGGAGAGATGAATAGGCGGAGTGCAGAGGAGTTTTAGAGCAGTGAGAATAATCTTTATGATATTACGATGGTGTATATAGGTCATTACACATTTCTCCAAAGTCATGGAATGTACAAGAGTGAACATACAAGGCTAAGGTAAACTGTAGACTTTGGGTGATTATGATGTGTCCATGTAGGTTCATCTTTGATTTTAAAAAAATGTACCATTCTGGTGAGTGATATTGACAATGGGCAAGGTTATGCACGGTGGAGGGGGGAGGTTATGTGGAAATCTCTGTACCTTCAATTTTGTTGTAAACCTAAAACTGCACTAAAAAAAAAAAATAAACAATTGACACGTACACAAACACATTCCTCAAGGGGGAAAAAGACACAATTTTAAAATATATATATTGTTTGAGTTACTGATGGAGGTGAAACTGAGGGTCACCTGTAGCCAACCATGAGCAGCAACGTGCCCCCAGGAAGGACTGAGTGAACTGGGGAAAAGCAAATTCAAATGTGTCCTTCCTCTGCTCAAACCTTTTTCCATAGCTCCCCATTGCCCTCAAGAGAGAATCCAAATACTCTTAACATTTGCCAAGACCTGCATGAACTGATCTCTGGGCACCTGTCATTCCTCCTCCACCTTTTTCCACTCAGTCTCTTTTCTCAGGAACATGGACGTCACTGGTTTTCTTTATGTCCCTTGCATGAGCCCTGCCCCCCTCTCTCCCCCAACACACACCCCTTTTCCCTGAAAACCTCCCCTCCCTTTCCCACTCTCTGAGGCTAAATACGCCTACACACCCTGCCAGGTGGAACAGCAGGGAGGCAGCCAGTGTGGCTGGAGTGGGCTGCGGGGGGGTGGGGGGTGGTGGTGCAGGAGGACCGAGGTCAGAGGTAACATGGGTGGGGGCCATCACAGAAGGCCTTGCTGATCAAAGAAAGGCTTTTACTCTGAATGAGCTGGGAGCCGTGGGAGATTTTGTGCAGAGGGACAGGATCTGACTTAAGATTCCTTTAGCTTTTGGGGAGTGGCTAGCAAGGGCAGAAGTAAGAAGACCCAACACCCTCAATCAGAATTAATCCCCATTTGGTCTATGCCCCCAGAACACACGCATGGACTGCTTTCAACAAGCAAAAGCCTTTACTTCTCTTTCATGTTCTAGTTGACTATAAGCCACAAGAGCTGAAGCATGGTGGATAAGACCTCTGGGGTTGAAGTCCATCCCTCTCCACCTAACAATCGGGTGTTATTTAGTTTGTTGGAACCTCAGGTTTTTCATCTGTAAAATGTGGTTGATAAACTGTACTGACCTCCATAGAGCTGTAGTGAGGATTAAAGGAGTTAATCCACGTAAAGTGTGCCTGCAGCATGATCAATCTCAATAAACATTAGCTATGATTATAAAGTGTCTGTCTGCACTACTATAATAAGAACTCTGTGTTAATTTAACCTGGCTATGCAGAAGCAGCTCTCAGGCTGAGTTTGCTGAAAATCCAAGCCTCTGCTGACGGCAGGAGGTCTCCCCACTTTCCTGTCTCTCCCCCACTCCCCCATCCTGTCCTCCTCCTCTTCTCTGTCCTTTTCCTCCTTGGTTTGTTATGATTCTTGCAACAGGTTCGTGCAGAGTCTTTACATGTTAACACTTCCAAAGGACACCAGTGATCCATGGGCTTCCTGGACAGATGAAGAGACTCGTGCAAACATCCAACCACAGGATGGAGGGGTCGATGGGGCCTCAGAGCCCTCATCTAATGCACATCGAGATACAGAACTGGGGGACCAGAAAGCTGAAACCACTAGGCACAGGGCGCAAGGGTTAGGGACAGAACTGGGGCAGGAACCCAGGTTTCCTCTCTCCAGGGCTGAGGTACTTTTGTTTCCTTTTATCAGTTTTTAATTACACAAGTAAGGCAGTCTCCTCCTTTTTAAAAAATGCAGGTGAATGTAAAACATGTCTTTAATGACCACCCTGTGCCACCTGCCAACATTCTTTATCCACGAGCCTGCTCTATTTTTCACCAAAGCACCAGTTTCCACTTGACATACCACCCACTGGAACGAAAACTCCAAGAGGGCAGGGAGTTCAGTGATTTACTCATAACCGTGGTCCCTGTGTAAGGACCACTCTGTGCCTGGCACAGAGTTAGTGCTCAGTAGATACCTGTTAAAAGAATAAATGATACCCTGCCATCCTTGCCCCCTCCATGCCAAGTTAACCATTATTATCAGTTTGGCTTTTTCAACCATTTAGACCAGTACCATCCGATAGAACGTTCTACAGTAATGGAGGTAGGCTGTATCTGCACTGTCCAATACTCTAGCCACTAGCCACATGTGACTACTGAGCCCTTGACGTGTGACTGATGCCACTGAGAAACTGAATTGTTTATTTAATTTTAAATAAACGTTTACACTTAAATAAATAAGTAAAATTCAAAAATAAATAACTAAGTAAACTTTTACCTTTAAATGTAAATAGCTATGTGAGGCTAGTGACAACCGTATCAGACGGTGCTGTCCCAGACATTGTTCCGTGTGCATTTACATATATATATTACTCACACACTGCTTTGCATTTTTGTGTTTTACATCAGTGTTCAAGTCTGTAAATCCTTCAGCTTCTTGCTTTTTGTCACTGAATGCTATATTTTGGAAGTGAAAACACCTCAGGCCATATTAATCTGCCCCTTTCTTTTTAACTGCTGCACAGAAATCCACAGTGTGGGTGTACCATGATTTGTTTAGCCATTCTCTACTGAGAGGTACTTAGATGGCTTTCAATTTACCATTATTAAAAACAGTGCTTCAATAAATGTTACTGTTCATATCTCCTTGGGCACAAATAGGAACTTTTCTCTCTGGTGAATAGCAATAATTATTATTATTGTAATTATAGTAAAATCACTTACATTTATTGAGCCTTTATTATGTGCAAGGCATAGTACTAAGTCCTTTACATGTATTAACTGATTCAATTCTTATTACAGTCTAATAAGGGAGGTTTTATTATTATCTCCATAGTACAGATATAGCAACTGAGGCACAGAGAAGCTCAGTAATTTGCCCAAAGTCACACAGCCAATGAGTGGCAGAGCTAGAATCTGTACTTGGACAGTTGCCTCTGGGGTTGTGTGTTCAACCTGGAGTTTTCTAAGCTCCTGCCACACTACCATGCAGAGGGTAGAGGGGCTATATCAGTGTACACACAGACATGGGTTCTTCACCTGCAGGGCTGAGCTGCCACCTCGGGGATCTCTTCTCAGGGCTGAGAGCCTGGGTTCCTCTGTCTAGGGTAAGACATGCATCCCTGGAAATGTTGGGGCTCGGTCAAGCTGCCATTTGGGTTTATCTGGGCAGCAATAAACTCCTGCTGAGGCACCCTGCATCTTGTCCCCTCCCCTTATAGGCCCCAGGTATTCCTCCCTGACCGGCAGTGAGCTCAGAGTGGCATAAATAAAGATGACAGCAAGAGAGAGAGAGTGAGAGCGGCAGGCGGACTTACGCAACCCAGTGGAAAGTGATACAGGCCGACTTGCTGATTGGAAACAAACAGAAAATGAGTCGGGCAGAACTTCCTGGAATCCAGGTCTAGGAGCTGCCAAAAATGGGCCTCCTCCCCTAGGAACAATTGAATGTCACTGGGGTAACTGCACACAGCTGGCAAGAGAGGTCTCCTGCCCACAGCCTCACAGAGCAGCTGTGTGAGCTAGGCCGAGCTCCAGAGGGAAAAAGGGCCTGGCGAGGTGCCCCGTGAGGCCATCTGAGGAGACACTGCAGTCTCTCATGCTGGACCAGCCTCTGCTGTAACCAGGATGATGGGCCACAGGCTGGGGGCTCCCCAGGGTGAGTCTCAGGCACAGCTAACGAGGAGGATTCTAGGCCAGTGGGCAGGCCCAGAACTCAGAAGCTAGGATACCTGTGTTCCAAGACGAGCTTTTCCTGCTGCATAACCTTGGGCGTGGCATAACCTCTCGTTCTTCTCCTTAATAGAAAGGGAATAAAAATGGGATAGTAGATTAAAATGGGATTAGTACAAAGGGGATAAAAACATTATAAGACTCAAATAAGACAGAGGTCCACAAAACTTTTAGGAAAAGTCACTTAGTAAATATCTTAAGCTCTGAGGGCCATACAGTCTCTGCCACAACTGCTCAGCTCTGCCATCAGAGGCCAAAGCATCCACAGACAACAAAAAAACAAATGGGTACAGCTGTGCGCCAACAAAACTTTATTTTTGTACACTGAAATTTGAGTTTCATATAATTTTCATGTGGTACCGAATTTTGATTTTTTTTTTTTTTTTTTGGCCTCACCTAGTGGCTTGCAGGATCTCAGTTAACCAGTCAGGGATTGAACCTGGGCCAGAGCAGTGAAAGTCTGGAATCCTAACCACTAGGGCACCAGGTAACTCCCAGTTTTTGATTTTTTTAAACCATTAAAAAATGTAAAAAACAAATCTGAGCTCTATGGGCATACAAAAACAGGTGAGGTCCACCCAAAGGACCTGGCTTTGGTGTGCAAGGAGGCCTTTAATTTATATTCAACTATAAATATGTCACTGGAGAAACAAAATATGAATTGCCCATCTAGGAAAACAAACAAACAAACAGGCAGTGGGCTTAGGACAGAGTTTAACACAGTATCTGGCACATATAAGTGCTCCAGAACATTAGCAATTATCATATTGAGAGTAACACATAGAATTTGTAAAAAGTAGATACAGGTGACTCTATAAGACTTTAACAGGTAAAATAATAATAGCTAACATTTATTTTTCAAAAAAATTTTTTTAGAGCAGAGAAAGGTTTATTTCAAGGACCATGCAAGGAGTACAGGTGGTTTGTGCTCAAAAGACCTGAACTCCCCGATGATTTCTCAGGGAACGGTGTTTATAGGCAAAATCTGAGGGGAGGTCTGCAGGGTGTGTGACCTTCCTCTGATTGGTTGGTGGTGAAGAAACAGGGCGGTGTTCCAGGAATCTCAATCATCAGCCTTCTGGTTCCAACCAATCTGGGGTCCAGTGCTTGTGCTCAGCCTGCAGCTACCATCCTCCACCTGGGTGGGGGCCTTAGTTCCTGTAGAACTCAGAGATATGTACCACATTGTTATGTATATCCGTTGAGGAGGAGCCAGGACACTGCCCCACAGGACAGCTAACATTTATTAAGTCCTTGCTATACGCCAGGCCTTGTCCAAAGCACTTTACTTGTATGTATGTGTTCACTTTTCACAATATTCCTCTCCTTAGGCCCATTGTACAGATGGGGAAAGAAGAGAGGTTAAGTAAACAGCAGGGCTAGAACCCTCACCCAGAGAGTCTAGTTCCAGAGCCCACATTTACTTACGCTCAGTGATATTTCTAGGCAGTCTCTGTTTTAACTCATTTAATCTTTCCTGAGAATGCTCTGTGGTAGGGACTATTATTATACCCATTTTATAGAAGAGGAAAGTGAAGCTCATAGCGATCAAGTAAATTAACTAAGAGTGTATGGTTAGTAAACAGCTGAACTCAAGAAAGTCTGATTCCAGAGCCTATGACCTTAACCATAACCCTGTAATATATGTAAATATAGCTTTTCCTAGCATAATTTATTATATCATACTGGATCGAATCCCCATTTGGGGACATTTAGGTTGTCTCCAGTTTTCACTCACAACTCTCAGTTGTGAAGCATATCTTCAGTTCTTAAAATAGAACTTTGACATGGGATTTGCAGGTCAAAGAGCATAAACCTGGAGACTTTCCATGCATATAATGTTGGCAGGTGGTGGTACATGGGCGTGTTCTTGTTGCTGAGCAGCAACAGGTGGTGGTTAAAGGCCAGGCTTTGAAGTCATATAGATCAGGGTTCAAATCCCCGATCAGTGATTTACTACGTGGCTAATTTGGGGCAAGTCACTTCACCTGTTTGAGCTTCAGCTTCCTCATCTGTACAGCCTTGCCTTCATTGATCCTCAGCTCACTTCTGGCTGATTACAATCCCTTCTTCAGAGTTACCATTAAAATTGTAATCATTTGATGAATGGGCATTCCCACTTCTCTTTTTCCCAGGCAGGTTCTCAAAAGAGAAAGGAAAAAGAACCAACAGTCACTGGGAAAGGAGTAGAAGCATGGTCATCAGAATAGAAACTCAATCCTAATCTTAGTCCAACATCTTTAGATCGTAAGTAACAGAACCCACTCAAACTAGCTCAAGTGAAAAGGAGGAGCTTACTGTGTGGAGTATTAGAGAGGAGCATTTCCTTTGTAAGTGACAGAAGAAACCAACTAAAATTGGGTTAAGCAAAAAGAGAAGTCATTTGGCTCACTTAATTTAAAAGACCAGGATGAGTGCCAGCTTCAGGCACAGCTGGATCTAAGGCTTAAATGATGGTCCAGGTACATTCTCTCCACCTCAGCAGTGAGCCTCTCCTCCTGCGAACAATATGGCACCAGTGGCTCCAGCCCTCTCAGCAACCACAGGACCAATAGAGTCTGTCTTCTCACTGTCTTCTCACTCCCAGAATGGAGTCCTCATCGGTTCTAACTGGGTCATGTGTCCATTTATGAACCACTTATCACCCTCAGGGGATAAAATGCTATGACGGGGCCAGCTTAGAGTCAGGTGAAGATGGAATCAGCTTTGCTGAACACCATGGACAGGAAGTAAAAGGGGGGTAGTTCCCCTGGGAAAATCAAGGTGCTATTTCTGGAAGAAGGGGGAATATCAAGACCTGAAAAGCTAAGACAATAGGTGTCCACTACATCACCCAGCTATCCTTATGTTAGAACCACTGTTATCATATCGAACACAAGGGCAGGAAGAGCAGTAGCTTCAGACATTTCTGGAAATAGCATCTGAAAAACCACCAGGAATTGTGGGAGCAATATTCTGCATCCCTTTATCACCCTGCCCACAGATTCCTTGACCTCTGTTTCCCTTTTCCCCCTCTCTCTCTCCTCCTCTTCCCCAAGCCCATGACCAAACATGGCTGCCTCACAGCAACTGAGTGCACGACCCCTTCCTTTAAACAACTACCCACAAAAGTCACTAGGTCATAATCCCAGATTCACAGGAGAAAGGATCTGATTGGCTCATGTAATCAGGCACCCATCTTTATCCAGTCAACTCTGGCTGGAGGACAGCGTCGTGTAGTTGTAAGCATGGCTTCCTGGGGTGCCCACACCTGTTTCAAAGAGAGAGGTCACCAATGGACTGGGCAGGTACCACATGATGTGTCCATGATGCTCTGTATCCCGATGAGGTGATGTACAAAGAGATTGAAGCCAAGTTGCAGAAGCAGTGTGGAAACCAAGACTGTGTTTCCTTAGGACAGGACAAATTCTTGCCTCTGGGGAATGGATGAAGCTGCCTGGATGGACAAGTGGACCCAGCTGTTGCGGTGGAGCTCCACAGGGTCCCCAGAGGAGCATCCAATCAGAACAGGGCCAAGAGAGCCTGATCCCACCAGGAAGTCACAAGAACACCTGCAGGAAATAATAATCATGACAACAATACAAAACAGTGCTACTAGTAATCCTTCTTCGGCACCACTACCAGGCATCACTTTAGGTACTTTAAATGCCTAACTATTTTTTTTAAGATTTTTTTGATGTGGACCATTTTTAAAGTCTTTATTGAATTTGTTACAATATTGCTTCTATTTTATGTTTTGGTTTTTTGGCCACAAGGCATGTGGGATCTTAGCTCCCTGACCAGGGATCGAGCCTGCACCCCCTGCATTAGAAGGCGAAGTCTTACCCACTGAACCAGTAGGGAAGTCCCATGCAAAATGTTGTTAATCCTCACAGTGATACAATGAGGTAGGTACCTATTTTCCCCATTTACCGAACATTTGTTGACTGAATTAGCATTAACAGATCATTTGCCTCATTTATTCGTTTAGTCATTTACTCACTCTCTGAACAAATATTTAATGAATGCTGACTATATGCCAAATACGTGTGTCCTGAGTGTTGGGACCACAGTGGAGGGCAAAAATGATCCTGCCCTCAAGAAGGTTATGGTCAAATGTTGGAGGATCTGAAGGACAAATAGCCATTAATTAGGCAAAGAGGAAAGGGAAAAGCATTGCAGGCAGAGGGAACAGCATGTGCTAAGGCCTTGTAGGGGAAGGGAGTAGGTGAGGCAGGAGAGATGTAGGTGGACTAATGGTGACCCAGGTAGGCGGAGAACCATGCAATTTATAATACATCTGCTGACTCAGTGAACCCTTACAACAATCCTATGAGGTAGCTACTATTTTCAGTGTCATTTTGCAGATGAGGAAACTGAGGCACAGAGAAGATAAGTAACTTGCCCAAGGACACACAGCTCCACCAGCAGTGGTAGAACTGATGTTAGACCTCTCCAACCAGAATCCCAAGCAGCTCTAATCCTTAAGTAAAGGAAGGCAGGAGAAATTCATCCATTTGGGGAAGGTGTGTAGTCTGGGGGCCTTCCAGGATTATTTTCACTTGCATCTGTAGCCACAGGCTTTGTGGTTTCCATAAAAGAGGGGAGAAGAGAGCACAAAGCCTTTCCTGGTCACAGACAGGAATCCTCTCAGGCAGTCAGTTACTGATGTTCAACCGCAGGAGGTGCCAGAGTGAGACATACGAAGGAGCCAGCCCTGGGAGAGGCAGGTGAGAAGACCAGCATGTGTCCTGAAGCCACTCACTTCCGTTTCCATTAAGAGTGAGTCTGGACTTCCCTGGCGGTCCAGTGGTTAAGACTCCGTGCTTCCACTGCAGGGACGCAGGTTCGATCCCCGGCAGTGGAACTAAGATCCCACATGCCACGAGGCATGGCCAAAAAAACAGAGTGAGTCTGTCAGCATAGAAAGAGCTTGGACTCCAGGGACAGGCCAAGCTCATTTCAAATGGCAGCTCTGTCACCCACTTGCTGTGAGACCTCAGGCAAGTTACATCTGAGCCTCCATTACCTTGTTCAAGCAGGAGAAGTAAGTCTCTCAGCTCTCTCCCGTGTCCATCCTGCTGCCCCCGGCTTCCCCATCCCCAGAATGCATGCACTGTTCCTAGGTTCATATAACACCTTCCAGGTAAATTTGAGAGAGAGAAAGAAATAGATTGATGTATATATATTTAGATGTATATATGTATACCTATACCTAATATACATATACACACACATATATATATGCATATATTGTATCTGCTGGGATGTTTTTGGCTGCAAGTACAAAATAATAACCTACAAATGTATGATTTACTTATCAAGAAGTCTGGAGACAATAAAGGCCTGTCACATGTGTGCAACTGTTACTTATTGATGTCTAATAGAAATTTCAAACATTATACGGTCAGAATTGAACTTTTGATTTCTGACCCTCTAAAACCTACTTCTCCCTTACTGAACATCTGGTTGCTCAAGCTAAGAAGCTCATTAGAATCACTCTCAACTTTTGCCTTTCATTCACTTTTTACATCCAATCCATCACTCAGTCCTGTCTGGCTTTCCTATAAATCTAGAGGTAGCTCTACCATGAAGAGAATGAAGGAAAAGTTCAGGGTCCCTCAGCCGCACAGCCCTTTCAATGTGTCCACAGGGTCCTGTGGTTCTGTAACATCTGCAAAGTAAGGAATTTTAACTGTAATCATCAAGACCGCTGTCTCTCCACCTCCTCCCATTTCCTGCCCTGGCATCAGGTGGCACTGGGGAAGCACAGGCACTGGGGGGGACCAGCTAAAGAGAAGCTGAACTGCGGATACATTCAGTCTGGGTTCAGTGGATGTGATCACGGAACTCACAAGCTCTTCCATGCATAGTGAAAATACTGCCTGCTGTCCTGGCATAGGAGTGGCTTCCAGAATATTCTGGCTGCCCACACTCTGACTCACCCAGTATCAAGACTCAAAGGTGCAGGGCCAGAGGTCATACTGCCAAGGCCTAAGCAGTAAGAAGGAAAGAACCTGGACCCTTGATGATATCATTGGTCCCTTAAATGAACCAACTTTAAAATGTTTCTTCATCCAGACGTCTTATAAGTAAATCATATGTTTGTAGGTTGGGTGTTTTGCAGCCCAAAGCATCTCAATAGATAAAACAATATATGCTTGTGTATGTCTCAAGTTTACATGGAAGGAGATACGTAAAAGTGGTGGCAATGAATGGCTCTTGGGAAGGGGGCAGGAGGCAGTAGGAAGAGGATGAGAGGAAGACTTACTTTTTCTGGATATTTTCATTCTGCTTAAATTTTGTTTATCTCAGGTCAGCTTTTTACCATTTCAAAAACTAGAAAATAAAACTTCAAAAGCCAGTGGAACAATTGAGTTTTACATTTCTTTTAAAGGCATGAAATAAATAAATTTAATCTGGCAAGCCTGGTCCTTACCGATATAATCTGAGAGAGGCTGGTAGGACAGCCAAAACAGAAATGTTGACAAATTCAGTTGTTAAGGGGTTGGAAGGTGATCTGGGACTCAGCACTGCAGAGCTCGAGGGACGCTCGGAATTTCTCCTGCCTGCTTTCCTGCCACTGAGCAGTTCAACCAGCCCCGCCTAGAGTTTCAAAGGATTTCCAGGAGGCTGGAATGAGCTGCACCTCCCTGAAGTTCTTTTTGAATGTATACTTCAGATGCATTAGTCTGCCTCCTCTCCTTCAAAGACTGGACAAAACCCTCATCTGTTTTACAAGTCAGGAAGTAGGATTTTTTTTCAAGGTCACACACAGTCAATTGGTGACAGGGTGGGAGTTGCCGAGGATTCCCTGCTTGCCCATGTTCACTTGCTTTGGCCCCTTGATGATCCTGGTCAGCCCAGGTTCCTTATCTGCTCCAAGGGGACTCCCTCAGTGTTCTCAGTGTTAGCACTGGGAAATCCCCTGTGAAAAAGTGACCTTGACGTCTATAAGTTTGGGGATTGCCACTTTCTGTAGGCCCCTCCTGGAGATTTATAGAGCATGTTAGCAGATTAAAGCCTCTGGAAAGTCTTGCAGTAAAGGAAACTATAAAAAAAAAAAATTTCCCCCAAACAGAAGTTCTGGAGTCAGTCTGTCTGTGTTCAAATCTCACTGTTTCACCTACTAGCCAGGAGGGTTGGGCAATGCACATAATGACCCTGACCCTCAGCTTCCTCGTCTGTATAATGAGGATATTGGGACTTCCCTGGTGGTTCAGCGGTTAGGACTCCGCGCTTCCACTGCAGGGGGCACGGGTTCGATCCCTGGTCAGGGAACTAAGATCCTGTAAGCCATGCTGCGCACACCACCCCCCCAAAAAATAAATAAATAAAAATAAAATAAAATAAAACAAGGATATTACTAGTACCCACCTCACAGAGTTGTCACGAGGATTGAAAGCACAAGTCTACAATCCATTATCAGAAATCAGTGTTTCAAAATTTAGAAATTTTTACATTTCAGAAAAGTAATCAAACTCATTGATATGAGACACATGAAAACTCACACTAAGTGGGTTCAACAAGCCTACACATAACCTCAGATCATCAGGGTTTGTTCCCAGATGAGCTTTGGCACCAGACTTTTGGGAAACTGTTGGTTTTCATAACTTAAAAAAATTCAGAATTGTGGATAAAAGAATGAGGATTTGTAATGAAAATAACAGCTAATATTTATTGAGCATTTTTTGAGCCAGATCATGTTCCAAGCACTTCACATGGATTAACTTCGTTGAATCCACAGAACAACCCCATGTGGTTGATATTATCATATATCCCCATTAGGCAGATGAGCACACTGAGGCACAGAGTGGCTAAGCAACTCACTCAAGCAGCAGAGTTGGGATTAAATGAAGTGATGAATATGAATTTTTTATCACGGCGCCTGGCACATAATCCTTACTCCATAAATGTTAGCTGTTATTATCTTGTTAATATCATCCTCATCAATGGTGCAAGAATTACAACTGACTTTTGTCTTCTTTGTGCATATGTGCAATTTCTAATTTTACTATAATGAAAATAGCCTATGTGTGGGAAAAAATGTTGTCTGAAAATGAAACTCAATTTCTGAATTGAGCCTAATCTCTCAATTGTTCTCACTTCTTCTGTAAAGGCTGACGCTGATCTGGGCAGAAATAGATTTGTCACCTCAAAGTTGACTTCCTTGGACACAGCCAGGCCAGATGCTGGGCGCCCTACAACAGTCCTGGAGGGGCACCGCTTCAAGAAAGAACTTGCTATTCTCCTGTGAAGAGTGCAGTTAGCTGACAGCCTCCAGCTGCAGCATCTTTGGGATCTGTCTAAACTTCAAGCCAAGGCCAGCCTCTTCCTGAGTAGCCCCCAGGCAATGACTGAGTATAGTGGGGAACTTGGGCCAGCCACTTCCGCCCAACATGGGGCTCCTCTAACCAACGGCCTTTGCTCTGGAGCTCCCCACATTGTTGATGAAGACTTTGTCAGATCTGTATTGAAGTCTGAAGCTCCCTTGATCAATTCTGCTTTCTCCCATGTTTTATCTTTCATAAGTATAACACTCCTCCCACCCACTATAAACCTCTTGCATTCCTAACTCCACTTTAGCATCTGCTTCACAGAGCACCCGAACGGACACACCACGCTTTGCTACCCCACAGGCATTCCCATTCCACTTCTACATCTTCCCTCACCAAAGAACCTTGATTTGGGGCTCAGCTAAGAGGCAGAAATCCCTTGATCTCTGAAAGATAGGTTGTTCTCCAACCCCAGCTGATAAATCATGATTCATCTTAAGTAAGAGCAGTAATCCTATTCCCCTTCAGCAATGATTGGTCCAGGATGGGCACATGATCCAGCTCTTCACCCCAATGGAAGGTCAGGGGAAATCTGGGGATTAACTTCATTAATAACATAGAACTTCAGGAGGTGAGAGCCTTTTGCCCCTGCCCCTTCCTTCCTGCTTTGATCAGTGTCTTGTGATCACATGATGTGGGGCACTGGAAGCAGCTGTCATGGGTGATATGTCTGAGAACTAAAGCCAACTGCTGGAGATGACAGAGAAGAAAGATGAGAAGAGCCTGGGTCCCTGAGAACACCATCAAGCCACTGCAACATCTTTGGAGCTGCCAGCCTCCAGACATTTTGTTATAAAAGGTAACAACATTTTTTCTTTGCTTAAGCCACTATGAGTCAGGCATGCTGTCACTTACAGTTGAAAATATCATAACCAATGCAGTCACCTTCCCAATGCCCTATTGCAGCGGTCCTCAACATTTCTGGTGTCAGGGACCGGTTTGGTGGAAGACAATTGTTCCACGGACCAGGGAGGGGCGGGGTGGGGAGATGGTTTCGGGATGATTCAAGCTCATTGCATTTAATGTGCACTTACATTTAAATGCACATTACATTTATTGTGCATTTCTATTATTATTACATTGTAATATACAGTAAATAATTATACAACTCACCATTATGCAGAATCAGTGGGAGCCCTGAGCTTGTTTTCCTTGCCACTCACTGACAGGTTTTTTTTTTTTTTTAATTTTATTTATTTATTTTTGGCTGTGTTGGGTCTTCGTTGCTGCGCGTGGGCTTTCTCTAGTTGTGGCGAGCAGGGGCTACTGTTCGTTGCGGTGCGCGGGCTTCTCATTGCGGTGGCTTCTCTCGTTGTGGAGCACGGGCTCTAGGCACACGGGCTTTAGTAGTTGTGGCGCACAGGCTCAGTAGTTGTGGCTCACGGACTCTAGAGCACAGGCTCAGTAGTTGTGGCGCACGGGCTTAGCTGCTCCGCGGCATGTGGGATCTTCCCAGACCAGGGACTGAACCCGTGTCCCCTGCATTAGCAGGCAGATTCTCAACCGCTGCACCACCAGGGAAGTCCCGCTGATAGGGTTTAGATGAGTCTGCAAGCAGTTGATTTATTATGGTCTCGGTGCAGTTAAACCTCTCTGCTAATGATAATCTGTATTTGCATCCACTCCCCAGCACTAGCATCACCACCTCAGCTCCACCTCAGATCATCAGGCATTAGATTCTCATAAAGAGCACGTAACCTAGATCCCTTGCACGGCATGGGCAGTTCACAGTAGGGTTCGTGCTCCTATGAGAATCTAATGCCGCCACTGATCTGACTGGAGGCAGAGCTCAGGCGGTAATGCGAGCGATGGGGAGCAGCTGTAAATACAGATGAAGCTTCACTCGCCTGCCGCTCACCTCCTGCTGTGCGGCCCTGTTCCTAACAGGCCACCAACCGGTACTGGTCTACGGCCTGCTGGTTGGGGACCCCTGCCCTATTGCCCAAATTGCAAGGAAGGAAACCAAACCTAGCAAACCCTTGAAGGTACGGAGCTCAGAGTTCCAGCTGAGGTATTTGGACTTTTCCTGGAACAATGTTTAGAAAATCCACCCGTCTCCAAATTGCCAACGCCTAAATATGACACTTACTTCTCTGTTGCTTCAAATCCTCCCATGACTCACCATTGCTCTTAGGAGTTCAAAATTCTCATTGTAAGGACCTGCAATCTGGCCCCTGCTGTCCTCCTGGCATCACCCCTGACCCTCCTCACTTCATATTTAGGCCCCAGCCAGACTAAGTTACTTTTAGTTCTTTAATATCCTATCTTGGCTCTAGCCTTTTGCATGTGCTAATTCTTCTACTTTCCCCCATTTCATCTGGCCCTCTCTTTATTCTTCATGTCGCAGCTCAAATGCTGTCTCTTCCAGGAAGACTTCCTTGATTTCTAGACAGGATTCAGTAAACCCTTAGGGTACCATTGCACCTTATGCTTTCCTCTGTTAAAACACTTATCAAACTAGATTGTAATTGTCTGTTTTCATGACTGGTGGACTTGTTCTTGCTCTCCACTATGCCACTTCCAGCTCTTTTTCCTAACTGCTGGCCCTGCTGACCAAAAGCTGCCTTAGCCTCTCAATTTGATTGATGACTGTTATTTTGATCCGCTGAGTTCTCTTCCAAGCCTTCACTTCCCCACTCCTCCCACAATTGTAGGGGACCTACTTCCTATAATAAATCCCTTATCCTATGGGATAGTCACTGACAGTGACTCTGCTCTGCTCCGCTGATTGATACACAGTCCAGGGCAGACACCATCTTCTGGCTTTTGGGTGGAGACATGATCCAGGCCCCCGTCCAGATAATTCTACTTTCCCATCCACAGTGATTGGTTCAGGCATGGGCACCTGACCCAGTCCTCGCCAATGACAGCCCGCCCCAGGATTTATGCTAGAACAACGGGAAAGCAGAAGCAACGTTTCCACTACTGCTACTGAGCTGGTTGTTTGCAAGCCTGGAGCTGCTGGTGATCAGCTCCCCACAATGAGGAGACGGCCTGCCAGAGAATGAAGTCAACAGAAAAGAAAGCAGGATGAAGAAAGGGAGAGGCACAGACGCCATGTGACATCACTTGATCACCTGTACCCACCTTTATCTGAAGCTAAACCTTCCTCTGGGCTTCTTCTGTTTGTAGTTCAAGCCAGTATGAGTTAAGTTTCTGTACCTTCCAGTTGAAAGAGTCCTGGTCAATATGGGTGAACAATAACTATCTATTGAGTGAATGAATCCCAAATTGTCAGTGGCTATATACTTCTCTTATCAATTCCTTTTATTCATTTTTTTCCTTTTAGAAGAAAAGAAGGAAAGAATTTACAGGGTTGGTGTCATATGAAAAATGATAGTAGAATCCTAGGAGGGGGTTCTAATCAACCCTTTTTTATTACATTTAGGGGAACTGAGGCTCAAAGAGGAGGTATAACTTGCTTAGGATCATATGGCCAGATTTTATTAGAATCAAAATTAAAGGCCAGGTTGAGAATGCATAATCTGAGTCTGATCATGAGGAAGTATTGGACAAATCCAAAATGAGAAACATTGTTTTAAAAAAAAAAGACCAAAGTATTACTGAAAAATGTCAATGTCACAAAAGACAAAGGCTGTGAAGTGTTCCAGATTAAAGGAGACTAAATAGACATGACAACTAAATGCAATATGTCACCCTAAACTGGACCCTCCCTATACTGGAAGAGAAAAAAAACTTAAGGACATTATTGGATCAATTAATTAACAAAATTGGAACACAAATTAAAACGTTATCAATGTTAAAGGTACTGAGGTTGATAACTGCACTGGGTTTATGTAAGGTAATATTCCTATTCTTAGGAAATACTTAGTGGTGAGGGGCCATGATATATGTGACTTACAATCAAAAGGTTCAAAAAATTATGTAAACACAGAGACAGAAAGAGAGAGAACACAAATGATAAAGAAATTATAGAAATATTAACAATAAGTGCATTGGGGTAAAGGGTATCTAGATATACTTTGTTCTATTTTTATTCAACTAACTTTCCTGTAGGTTTGATATTATTAACAAATTCAAAAATTAGAAACAAAAATTAAAATGTTAGAGACCAGACTCCCAGGCCAGCCCACTCTTACTCTCTGTGTTGTGAATGCTTGTAAAGAGCTTCAGGCAACTTTGAGACTTACAAGGAAGGTACAATACTCAGTCCATGGTGGGAGAGTCCCGATGAGTTAGTAATGTTTTTTTTTTAAAAAAAATTTATTTATTCATTTACTTCTGGCTGCATTGGGTCTTTGTTGCTGCGCGCGGGCTTTCTCTAGTTGCAGCGAGCGGGGGCTACTCTTCATTGTGGTATGCAGGCTTCTCATTGCGGTGGCTTCTCTTGTTGCGGAGCACGGGCTCTAGGCCCGTGGGCTTCAGTAGTTGTGGCACGTGGGCTCAGTAGTTGTGGCTCACAGGCTGTAGAGCGCAGGCTCAGTAGTTGTGGCACGTGGGCTTTGTTGCTCTGCAGCATGTGGGATCTTCCTGGACCAGGGCTTTAACCCATGTCCCCTGCATTGGCAGGCAGATTCTTAACCACTGAGCCACGAGGGAAACCTGAATTATTAATGTTTATCACGTGCAAGAGCTTCATAATAGAACATTCAGAGAGCAAAATAGGAGAGGCCTGACCAGCTTTAGAACCAAATAGTCTCTGAGGAGTGGCCACCTCCTTGCCTTAAAATTTATAGGCTGAAGGTAGATCCATTGGGGTGCTTTGGGCTGAAGATAACTGTATACTCAGTTAAGAGGGCCTTAAATGATGAGGACATTTTTAATCTCAGGTAACAATAAACCGGCAGGTGGAATGTTTCAGGGTTGGATAGTTCAGCATCTCAGTATTAGAGCAGTGAGTCAGCTTCTGGAGGATTCCCTTGGTCTTTCTCTCATGGTCTCAGAATGACTGCTACAGCTCCAAATGTCACAACAACACCCAAAGGCTATAACAAGACACCTGTGAAAGAAAAGGGGTTGGGGGACAAAACTTCTCTTTCTTTTAACAAGAAGGAAAATCCTTCCCAGAAGCCCTCAGCAGACTTTCCCTGCTGCCTCATTGGCCAGGACTGGGTCCCAAGCTTACCCCGGGACTAAGACAAAGGGAGACAGGATTGCTATGGCTGGCTTAGACCAATCAGAATTCATTCTCTGGACCTGGCATGTTGCTCTTCAACAACAAAATTAGGTTCTGTTGGCAAGGAAGAAGGGGAATAAAGCAATCCACAAAGTCTGCTTCGTGGTTTTGATGGTCTCCTAAGTCAGTGCCTCAGTTCTCTTTTCATGATCTGGACAAAAGGGCAGCTTGGACCCTTCTTGGCACAACAGGGCCAAGAAGTCCAGAGCCCCTGAGCACGTAGGGGAGATATATGGCCTAGAACAGGAATTCTACACAGAAAACAATTCCCCTCGCCTGTCCAGCATTCATCCCCCTATCGTTTGCTCACAGCACCCAGTATTTCTTTGGGGAACTTCCCCTCCCCCATGTCTAGTCCCTGAGGTTCAGGTGAGACTGTCCCTACCCCAAGAGACAAGTGACCAGGCCTGGACAATCAAAGCATTGCCTCCCTTGAGTGACAGTGATTGGTTCTGAGATAGGCCATGACCTCAATTAGTCCAATCAGAGTGAATGTTGGAACTTCAGCAGAGTTTGTGCATGTCACTTTTGTTCACATCCCATTGGCCAGGACATAGTCACACAGACATTCCTATCTGCAAGGGGTTCTGGGAAATGCAGTCTTTGGCCACCCAGCTAAAATTCAGGGATTTTGCTACTAAAAGAAAGAGAAAGTCCAAACGTCCTGTCCTGGCAAGGCTTTGTCTTTGTTTTCCGGAAGGAAAGCCTTCCCAGTGGACTTCAGCTTACTTCTGGTTGGCCTGAACTGTGTCTCATGGTCTCCGCTGGCCAGAAGGTGGCTAGGAAAATGAAATATTTAGCTTCCTGGCTTCTCTAGTAGAGGAAGGCAAGAGGGAGGAGGACTGGGAATGGGCAGCTTGAACAGGGTGCCCAACTGTCCCAGTTTGCCTAGGACTGAGGGGGTTCTGGCGACACAGTGTTAAAACCCACTTCAGGAACTGCAGCCACCCCTATGTGACTTGAGACCTTAACCCAGTTCGAGAGGTGTATCCTCTGCACCACCTCCTCCCCCTGACAATCTTCTCTTTCCCTTCATTGCTTCCTCTCTGGCTAAAAGGTGGCTAGGCCTCTGCCCTGCCCTGCATCTGCTTACACTAAGTCCTAACTATTGGACCTCCCTGGTCCTCAACTGTGTCCTGTGTCCTGGGAACCCCAGTGGTGCCCATCCTCCTCCCAAGTTCCCCGTGTCCCCGCCATCTTGTTTCCCTATCATCTCAGCCCCTGAGAGTCCAGGGCTTGCAGAGCTCGACAGGAGAGACGCTCTTGCTGGTCTCACTGAAACAAAGTCAGGACTTGAACTCCCAGCCCAGGGCTCTTCCTTCTGTACCCTCAAAATCCTCAGTGCCTGTCATTCAACTGACCAGACATTTCTCCAGAGCTGAGATGAACTCTCTCTAAGATGTCCTTGTGGTCAGCAGAGGGCAGAGGACATGGCATGAAAAAGAAACACTCAAGAAGCACTCTGTGAAATACCCCCTAGGGTCCCCCTCTGGCTCCCAAATGATCTCAGGAACTACCTGACCTGTCCAAACAGAATTTATCATTTCCACTCCATCACACCTGCCCTCCCCCATCCTCTAACAGCTGGGGTGGCTTTTAGACCCCAATACACAATACCAACAACAGCCTGATATAACCCAGGGTTTCTCAATATCCACACTATTGACATTTGGGGCCAAATAATTCTTTGCAGGGAGGAAGGGACTGTCCTCTGTGCTGCAGGACGTTTAGCAGCATCCCTGGCTTCCGCCCACTACACGCCAGCAGCCTCCTCCACTGTTGTGACAATCAGAATTGTCTCCAGGCATTGCCAAAGGCCTCCAGGAGACAAAAATCACTCCTGGTTGAGAACCACTGATATGGACCATTGATATTTTCTTAATATTATATAAAATGTAACAACAAGCAACTTCAGAAAACAGAGTCACTTTCATTGAGCTGTAGATACCATCTATGCAAAAACCTCAAACTCGCCACACAATGCAGCTTGGAGTAAAGGCCCTGGCAACCCCTGGCAGCCAGTTGGCTTCTCCCAGTGGGTCACACACAGAGATTCTGGCACCGCTGCCACTCTCCCCACCACAGCTCACACAGAACAATGGAGCTCTCTCTGGCTCTCCAACCTTATCTACACCCTGCACTTAACTCTGCTTTACTGGGCAGCTTTGTTTGTCCTAAGGCAATTAAAAAAGTCTTCTTGGCCTACATCCTCTGTAGGCCCATTAACAGACTTAACCTGGAGCTTCTCAGCCTCAGCACTGTTGACATTTGGGACCAGATAATTATCTGTAGTGGATGCTATACTGTGCACTGTAGGACGTTTAGTAGCATCCCTGGCCTCTACTCAACTAGATGCCGGTGGCACCCTCCTTTCACCAATCCAGTTATGACAACCAAAAATGTCTCTAAACAGCCACATGTCCTCTGGGGGACAAAATCACCCCCAGCTGGGAACCACTGTTAACTCTTACTACAAACCACTGAGGTTGGTTATATCATTACCATTTTACAGATGAGGAATCCAGGGCTTATGGAAATAGGATGACTTGCCCAGATGGTAAAGGGTAAAATCAGGGATTAGAATGAATCTCTAAAACCACGGTTTCCCAAATTCTTCAACTGATAAAATTCTTGTTAACAGAGGCCCCGCTGCATCTGGACCTGTAGAGAAGGGGCCAGCATTCCATATTTCCCACAGGATGGCTTTCCAGACATCAGCAATTTCCAGACACAAGTAAATCTCCATATTTCACCGCCTACATCCTCTGTCCTTAGAGATTTCTCCTCATTCACACCCCCAATGTTATGAGATCACCTTGCTCATTGAACAAAATGCGCCTTTAACATAATAATTCATACATATTCCAAGTAGGACTAGCAAATGGAGTTAATAAAGTCATCGTCACTAGCTGTCACCTATGAAAAGAACAAAAAGTCCTCAAACGGGGAATTAAGCCAACAGTGTTTGTCTAAGAACTGTTAACTCTAACTCCTGCTGGACGTTGGGCCCTTTAGCTGGCTTCATTTTAAGGCCCACAACAAACATCGGAAAGTAAGAACTCTTCCCATTTTAAAGGAGAAACTGAGGCACAAAGAGAATAAGTGACTTGTCCAAAACCACACCGAAGGTGTTATGACATGCTAAACCCATTACTATGTTACGGCCTTAAAATGATTCACTTGGACTATTTAAGATTCATGTGTGTGCGTGTGTGTGTGTGCGTGTGTGTGTGTGTGTGTGTGTGTGTGTACACGAAGATACATGTGTGTGTGCACACTCACTTGGACACAGAAACATTGGGGATTGGGGACAAGGAGAGGCCCAACCTTCCCCTTAAACACATGGCAATCCAGTCCCTTCCCCCACCGCCCGCACTGAGGGTCTGTGAGCAGGAAAGAAGGCGCAGGACTGTTACTAGCTAGGCAACCACCAGTGTCCACCGCATACCTCCCTCACTTCATGGACGGGAAAGGTCCCACCACAAGTCAACTGGCAGGACTGGACCTCGGGCCCACTGTCTGGGCTGTCAGTCTCTCCACACAGCCTGTTACAACTGGGGACTGTCTACTGGGGGCTGTTTCCTAGGGAACATCACTCAGCCACTGGTCACACAGTTACTCAGGAACCCCCTGTCCTTCACCAACCCAGCCCTTGGGAAGTCTACTCAGAGCCCACCTGCTTGAAGAATAGGAGCTGACCCTCTGGTCACTAGGGGATTCTGTCCACAAAAAACCCTGTGAGTCATTCTACAAGGCTCCAGGGAAAAAGGACTCCCAGACGGGGGCCCAGTCCAGAAAGAATTAAAACCTTGGCCCAAGGCCCAGACTTTCAGGGAAACCAGCTGGCCTCTTAGGGGCTGGGCGGGGGGCGGCGACAGGGAGGTCACCTTGAATTGAGGTCTCTCTGGACGGAACTGTTTTCTTATTTAATCATTCATTCATCAACTATTTATAGTTGTGACAGTTATTCCTGAATTCAACAGATATTAATTGGGACAGGCTAGGTAACTCTCACTTTTAACTATACACTTT
Organism: Globicephala melas; assembly: GCF_963455315.2. Lineage (NCBI taxonomy): Eukaryota > Metazoa > Chordata > Mammalia > Artiodactyla > Delphinidae > Globicephala > Globicephala melas. Next base: position 74,930,048 of record NC_083328.1, read on the forward strand.
TTTTTTTTAACTATACACTTTTGAATTGATTGCATTCGTTATTACAAAGAGCCTGTGCCGCTTTTGTTTGTTAAGCTTCATCTTTAGTTAATTTTTAATAATGAGTGATACATAAGCACATTCGCCCTGTGACCACCGTGATGCGAGGTAACTTACACCATGATGCATGGGTGGTAGCTTTCCAAACTTTTTTTGTGCATTTCCATACAGACCCATAGAAAATTATAGAATCATTTTGTGTGTGTGTATATATGCTTCTATGAATTAGTCTGTAATTTTTTAAAAAAGGAATGAAAATTGAATCTATTGAGGTGCTATTATGTGCTGGGTGTGGCTAGGTCCTAGAGATACCGCAGTAAACAAGGCACAACTGCTCCTTGCGTCTCGTGGGGGATACAACCGAACAAAGAGATCATTATACTACAGTCTATTAAATGCAATGAAAATGGAGGGAACGGAGCTGTGCGAGAGCCCAGAAAGGGTATCCATCCCAGCTCAAGGGTGTGTATGGAATCAGGGAGTATTAGTCAGGTGTATTTATGTTGCAAGTGAGAGAATACCCACCAAACTAGTGAAATAAAAGTGGGAGAGGATGACTTACTGAGTTATAAGAAATCAAGATGTAAAACTGCCTTGAGGCATGACTCCAGGGACTGGAACAATATCAAAAAATACATGTCTCTGTCTCTCCTTTCATCTCTCTCTCCACCTTTCAGCTCTGCTTTCCTCTGTTTTGGATTTGCTTTCAGACAGGCTTTCTGCACCTGGTGCCAAAGATGGCCACAAGCAACTCCAAGCTTGCTTAATTCTTGTAACTGGCAACCCCACTGGGAAGGGAGATCCTCTCTCCCAAAAATTCCAACAAAACTCCAGTGAGTCTCATTGGCCTCCCTGGAATGACGTGCCCATCGAGGAGCCAATCACTGTGGCCAGGGGAATGGGATATGCTCATTGGCCAGGCTCACCCGTGGAGCCAGGGGCCCATATCTGAACCCCATGGATAAAAGCTGGGGAGGCAGTGGCTCCCCAAAGGAAAATTGAGATGCTGTTTTCTGATCCAGAGGAAACAAACGTTGCATAGGCAAGATAAAAGATCCCCACTGCAGAAAGCTTCCTGGAGAAGTTGACCTCCAATCTGAAAACTCAAGGATGAACTGGACTATGATAGGTGACAGGGAGGTAAGGAGCAGAAAGGGTGCTCCTGGCAGAGGGAACAGCGAGTACGAAGGTCTGGAGAGCACTGCTTGTTCCAGAAAATGTGAGGGGTTTACTCTGACTGATGGGTACTGTAGGAGGAGGGAGAGGAAGAGATGAGATCAGAGAGAAAGACCGGATGCCTTTAGGGAACAGCGATTTTATCCAGCCCCCTCCCACTCCTTCCCCCACCTCCCCACCCCCATCCCACTCCAGGGATCATGACTCAGTCATGGGGTTTTCACACTTTCCTGCTTCAAGCTTGGCAGTTTCTATATCTAAGGGGATGTGTCATTCATCAGCAGATCATGTCACCCCACTGAAACACTCTGTGGGTTCCTGAATGTCAGCCGATTATCAATGATTAGCCCACAAATCTTCCAGGGTTGCACAAGACAAAGGAATTCCAACTTGAAAATCAAGGGAGGGGCTTCCCTGGTGGCTCAGTGGTTAAGAATCCGCCTGCCAGTGCAGGGGACACGGGTTCGAGCCCTGGCCCAGGAAGATCCCACATGCCGCGGTGCAACTAAGCCCATGCACCACAACTACTGAGCCTGGGCGCCACAACTACTGAAGCCCGCATGCCTAGAGCCCGTGCTCCTCAACAAGAGAAGCCACCGCAATGAGAAGCCCGCGCACCGCAACGAAGAGTAGCCCCTGCTCACTGCAACTAGAGCAAGCCCACGCACAGCAACGAAGACCCAACGCAGCCAAAAATAAAAACAAACAAACAAATTAATTAATTAATTTAAAAAAAAAGAAAGAAAATCAAGGGAGCATTGATACATATACAGTCCGGTGCATAGCACACAGATGTGCAGGAGAGATTTGCTCAACTGGAAAGAGGGAATCACATTCTAACTAGGGGTACAGCCACCTTTTATTGATTATGTCCTGTTCTCTAGCAGCTGTCTCCTTTCCTCCTCAGAAAAACCCTATGAAGGAAATGCTTTTGCTATCCCATTTCACAGATGAGAACTGAGGCTCAGAACTTAAGAGATTTGCCCTAAATCTCATATGCATGATCTCTTTTTAATCCCCACAACGGTGTGTTCCCATTTCAAATATGGAAAACTGAGGCCCAGAGAATTGAAACAATTTGCCAGAGTTACACAGCAAAAGTAAGGTGGGGTAGAGGGGCTCATACATTGCAGGTGGGAATGTTAAATGGTACAGCCATTTTCAAAAAACCAGTTTGGCAGTTCCTCAAAATGTTAAACATGTAAAAAGAAGGAAGTAATGCCATTTGCAGCAACACGGATGGACCTAGAGATTGTCATACAGAGTGAAGTAAGTCAGAAAGAGAAAGACAAATATTGTATAATATCACTTATATGTGGAATCTAGAAAAATGGCACAGATGAACTTATCTGCAAAGCAGAAATAGAGTCACAAATGTAGAAAACAAATTTATGGTTACCAAGGGGGGAAAGGGGGATGGGATAAATTGGGATTGACATATATACACTACCTTATATAAAATGGATAACTAATGAGAACCTACTGTATAGCGCAGGGAACTCTACTCAGTGCTCTGTGGTGACCTAAATGGGAAGGGAATCTAAAAAAGAGTGGCTATATGTACATGTATAACTGATTTTTTTGCTGTACTGCAGAAACTAACACAACATTGTAAAGCAACTGTACTCCAATAAAAACTAATAATAATAATAATAAAGGTTAAACATAGCATTACCATATCACCCAGTCATTCCACTCCCAGGAATATACCCAAGAAAAGAAAACATACATCCACACAAAAACATGTACACATAGGTTCATAGCAGCATTATTATTATAGCCAAGAGTAGAAGCAACCCAAATGCTCAACAACTGATGAATGGATAAATAAAACGTGATATACCTTTTTCACAGAACTAGAACAAAAAATTTCACAATTTGTATGGAAACACAACAGACTCCAAACAGCCAATGCAATCTTGAGAAAGAAAAACGGAGCTGGAGGAATCAGGCTCCCTGGCTTCAGACTATACTACAAAGCTACAGTAATCAAGACAGTATGGTACTGGCACAAAAACAGAAATATAGATCAATGGAAAAAGATAGAAAGCCCAGAGATAAACCCACCACGTATGGTCAACTTATTTTTGATAAAGGAGGCAAGAATATACAATGGAGGAAAGACAGCCTCTTCAATAAGTGGTGCTGGGAAAACTGGACAGCTACATGTAAAAGAATGAAATTAGAACACTCCCTAACACCATACACAAAAATAAACTCAAAATGGATTAAAGATCTAAATGTAAGGCCAGACACTATAAAACTCTTAGAGGAAAACATAGGCAGAACGCTCTATGACATAAATCACAGCAAGGTCCTTTTAGATCCACCTCCTAGAGAAATGCAAATAAAAACAAAAATAAACAAATGGGACCTAATGAAACTTAAAAGCTTTTGCACAGCAAAGGAAACCATAAACAAGACCAAAAGACAACCCTCAGAATGGGAGAAAATATTTGCAAATGAAGCAACTGACAAAGGATTAATCTCCAAAATTTACAAGTAGCTCATGTAGCTCAATATCAAAAAAACAAACAACCCAATCCAAAAATGGGCAGAAGACTTAAATAGACATTTCTCCAAAGAAGATATACAGATTGCCAACAAACACATGAAAGAATGCTCAACATCACTAATCATTAGAGAAATGCAAATCAAAACTACAATGAGATATCACCTCACACCAGTCAGAATGGCCATCATCAAAAAGTCTACAAACAATAAATGCTGGAGAGGGTGTGGAGAAAAGGGAACCCTCTTGCACTGTTGGTGGAAATGTAAATTGATACAGCCACTATGGAGAACAGTATGGAGGTTCCTTAAAAAACTAAAAATAGAACTACCGTACAACCCAGAAATCCCACTACTGGGCATATACCCTGAGAAAACCATATTTCAAAAAGAGTCATGTACCACGATGTTCATCGCAGCTCTATTTACAATAGCCAGGACATGGAAGCAACCTAAGTGTCCATCGACAGATGAATGGATAAAGAAGATGTGGCACATATATACAATGGAATATTACTCAGCCATAAAAGGAAACGAAATTGAGTTATTTGTAGTGAGGTGGATGGACCTAGAATCTGTCATACAGAGTGAAGTAAGTCAGAAAGAGAAAAACAAATACCATATGCTAACACCTATATATGGAATCTAAAAAAAAAGGTCATGAAGAACCTAGGGGCAGCAGAGGAATAAAGACGCAGACCTATTAGAGAATGGACTTGAGGACACGGGGAGGGGGAAAGGTAAGCTGGGACGAAGTGAGAGATTGGCATGGACATATATACACTACCAAATGTAAAATAGATAGCTAGTGGGAAGCAGCTGCATAGCACAGGGAGATCAGCTCAGTGCTTTGTGACCACCTAGAGGGATGGGATTGGGAGGGTGGGAGGGAGGGAGACGCAAGAGGGAAGAGATATGGGGATATATGTATATGTATAGCTGATTCACTTTGTTATACAGCAGAAACTAACACATCATTGTAAAGCAATTATACTCCAATAAAGATGTGAAAAAAAAATGTGGTATACCCTTACAAGGGAATCTTACTCAGCAATAAAAAGGAATGAAGTAATGGCACATGCTACAGCATGGAAGAACCCTGAAAATGTGCTAAGGGAAAGACCCAAAGGAGCACATAGTATATGATTTCGTTTATATGAAATGTCTAGAATAGGCAAATGTATAGAAACAGAAGTTAGATTACTGGTTGCCTAGGTCTGGGGTGGTGTGGGGGGATTGGAGGGAAATGGGTAGTGACTAATAATGGATACGAGATTTCTTTTTACGGTGATAAAAATATTCTAAAATTATGGAGATGGCAGCATGGCTCTGAATATATTAAACACCATTGAACTGGACACCTTAAATGGGTGAATTAAGTGGTATGTGAATTATATCTCAATAAAGCTGTTAAAGAAAGTTTTAAAAAAGAAGTAAGGGGATGGACCTGTGACTATGACAGCAACCACAACTGCTGTTTGAACATCTGCTCCTACTATGTGCTTAACTGAGCCAACAAAAGGGGGGAGGGGGACAGAATATATTAGCTCACTTCATGGAAAAGCCCACAGGCATTTCAGGTATGGCTGGATCCAGGACTCAAGCAATGTCAGTGGGGCTTTGTCATGCTCAGATTCGCCTGTACTGCCTTCCTTCTCAAGCAGGTGACAAAGAAGGTCTCAGTAGCTCTAGGCTGCTTCTCTCTTACCATCCCCACCACCCTGGGAAGTACGTTTTTCACCTAGTTTTAATAAAGGTTTGAGGGAGGGTTCCCATTGACCTGGTTGTGGTCGCCTTTGAATTAATCACCGTGGCTAGCTTTGATGGGCCAGGACTGATGACATGACCTACCCCAGAGCCAAGGGGCATGGTCAGTTTCACCCAAACCACATGGTCCAAAGTGGAAGTGGGTGAATCCCCAAAGGAAAGTTGGGATTCTGGGCGGGTATGAGCCGCAGATGCCCACAGTATTGGGCAACACTACACTGCCCAAGTTTGATTCCTGTTTCCTCCACATGCCACTGTGACCTGGGCAAAGTACTTAACCTTTCCATGCCTCAATGTCTTCGTCTGTAAAATGGAGATAATAATAGTGTGTCCCTCATAGGACTGTTCTGAGGCTTAAATGAGATGAATTCAGTAAATTCAGACTGGGGGGTGCCTAGCAGACAAGTATTCATTATATTATCTGATACTATCACACACATGCTACAGAGCCATCGCCAGTTACCCGTGTCACTTTTGGGACAGCAAGAAACTAGATGATAAAAATATCAATTGCTGGTCAAACAGGAGTTTGGGGGCAACTGTGAGGAAATGGGAAGGACAGCCTGGGCACTTCTGAGTGACTGGATCAGGGCTACTTACGGTACCTCTACTTCCCCCAGCAGTGCACCTGCCACTGTGTTGTAACTGCTCAACTCCTCCAGACTGTGAGATCCCTCTTCGATTCTTAGTGGTTATGGGTTTTGAAGTTCATGTAATTTTAGAAAAAGAACACAATCTATAAATATGAAATAGGTAAGAAAATATTTATTGACAAGGAAAAAAAATAACTCACCTCAAATTACTGGATACTTGGAGAGTCAAGACCCCTTCCTCTGGAATCTCTTTAGGCAGTTTACACAGAAATACTTCCCGATTGCACCCTGGCTGCCCCTCACTCACCCCAGAACACTCTAGAACTCCTAATACCTCCCAGTACTCGTAAATCATAGTCAATCTGCATTTGAGCCCAATAAAGATTTTTCAATAAATGTTTGTTGAATGACTAATTGGTCAAATGGCTACACCCCTTATTAATCTTCACAATGGACAATCCACACCCACACAGTAAGAGCCAGATGCTTTTTTTTTTCTTCCTTTAAACAATGAAGATCCTGCCAAACTCACGCCTCTGAGATGAGACTGACCTGGGTTAACTCCTGGTTCTGAGTTCTGCTTTGGGTGAATCACCTCCTTTCTTGGAGACTAAATTTTCTCCTCTGTGCAATGGGCATAGTTGAGAGGAATAAATGAGAATGGTCTGGAGCATGTAAGTAGTAACACAGTGCCTAGAACATGTGTCTAATAAATGAACTTTGGTTACTTTTCACTTTTTAGTTATTTATTTAACCAGGTAATACTTCCAAAAACTACAGAAGGGTGAAAAAGTGGGGCTCCTTCCTCCATGTTCCTTTTTCCACCCAAGACGCAACCACAATTACGGGTTACAAGACAGTTTCAAATTTATAGAAATGCTGTAAGAATAATTCAGAGAATTCCAGTACGCCCTTTACCCAGATTCACCAATTTTTTTTTTTTTTTTTTTGCGGTACGCGGGCCTCTCACTGTTGTGGCCTCTCCCGTTGCGGAGCAGAGGCTCCGGACGCACAGGCTCAGCAGCCATGGCTCATGGGTCCAGCCGCTCCGCGGCATGTGGGATACTCCCGGACCAGGGCACGAACCCGTGTCCCCTGCATCGGCAGGCGGACTCCCAACCACCGCACCTCCAGGGAAGCCCGGATTTGTTTATTTTTTTGTAAAAATTTATCTTGGAGTGCATTCCACCTTGATACAATCTTTTCCAAGGGTAGTTATTATTTTAATAATGGTGAATCAATTTTATTTTAATGATGGTTGCTCCTGTTCAATTCCTTTGCTGGTTTTCTCCCTGTCTCTCTGACCTTGACCGTGTTGGATGTGCCCCACAGCTTAGTCCTTGGATACCTTCTCCAATCTAATCTCCTGCCTTGAAATACTATCTAAACACTGACTTCCCTGAATGGATGGCTTCAGCCCAGACCTCTGTCCTGAACCTCAGGCCCAGATCTCCATCTGCCCCTTCCACATATCCACTTAGAGATCTGACAGCCATCTCAAAATGGGTATGCCCCAAGTCCAGCTCCTGAATTTCTCCCCACCCAAACTGCCCCAACATGTTTCTAACCATCTTAGTTAATGTCTCCTTCATCCCTCTATTTGCTCAGGCCAAAAATGTGAGCACCATCTTGGATTCCTTTCTGTCTCTCACTGCCTCCTACATCCAATCATCAGCAATTTTTTTGGCACTACTTTCAAAATACATCCAGAATCCATACTCCTCTGTTGATACCATCTCGGGCCAAGCTACTATCATCTCTCACCCAGATTATTGCAGCAGCCTCCTCACCGGTCTCCTTGCTTTCACCTTTTTTCTCAATAACTTACTCTGAAAACAGCAGCCAACATTATGGTAGAATCAGATCATCTCCCTTCTCTGCTCAAATCCCCCCATGGCTTCCTTCTCACTTGGAGTAAAAGTCAAAATCCTTACCCTGACCCCCAAGGCAGGGGATCTGGTTCCCTGCAATTTCTCTGACCTCAGCTCCCTACTCTCCTTTCTGGCTGGAACATTCTTTCCTTCCATCCTCACCTGGCCCACTCCCTCTTCTTCAAGTCTTTGCTTAAATGTCACCTTCTCAGGGAGGCATTCCCTGAACACTGTTAAAAATTGCAAACCCCGTCCCCAAACTTGTCTTACACTCTGTGTCTCCATCTCTGTCTCCATCTCCATCTCCATAGCACCCATCACCATCTAACATACTATATATTTATTTGTTTATTTATTGTCTATCTCCCTCCACTAATAAGTCAGCTCCAGGTAAACAGAGACCATGTCTGTTTTCTACACAGAGGCATCCCCAGTACCCAGCACAGTGCCTCGTAGGTGCTTAATTAATATTTATTGTATGAATGAATGAAACATCTTTGTACCAACCACAAACCTTGTCAAGAGCTACATACATAGTGTCTGGATTAATGAAATGAAGATTGAACAGCTCTAATCCCAGCTGTAAGATCAATGAAATGAGGCTGCTGTTCCGGTGACTTATGGAAGTTCCCCTGTCTAAACAAGTCTCTCCCAAGGTCCAGGAGCTGATAACATGGGCAGTCAGGCTGGCTGGCACCAGACTGGACCCAGATGTGGTAATCAGGCCACATCACAGGGAAAGGGGAACTTTGTGGCCAGAGGCTCCAGTGGTAGATGCCAAGCTGAGCATTTGGAGGGGAAGCTGACGCCTGTACCTCGAGCTGAAACAGAAACTGTGGTGGCTGGCAAGGAAGGATGCCCCGACCTGTGCCTTTTGGCCCCTCAGCCACTGCTGGCTTTCTAATACACTACAACTATCTTTTAGAGGGAAATTTTTATTGAAGTGTAACATACATACAGAAAAGTGCACATACACAAGTGACAGCTCAATACGTTTTCACAGAGGCAACACACTAGGGTAACTAGCCTCCAGACCAAGGAACAGAAATTGTCCAGTCCCCTAGAAGCCTCCTTCCAGCCTCTATTGCCACCCTGAATGGTAACCATTACCCTGATTTCCAAAACCAATGGTTATTTTTACCTGTTTTGAACTCTGTGTGTTGGCACAATACAGCATTAATTCTTTCATGTATGACTTCTTTGCACAACATTAGGTTTGCAGCAACAGCGTTTGACCCTGCCTCTTCCTCCACAAGCTCAAACTGGGAAAGGGGACCTAATAATAACTCACCTCGCTGCTGGTTTCAATGTGCCAGCAATTCCTTGGAGCCTGAAACCCATCTAGTGGGCTGGAGCTGTTACCGCTCCCATTTCACAGATGAGAGCACTGAGGCACAGCCAGGTTAAATAGTTTGCCCAGCTAGGAAGTAGAAGAGTCTACATTTGAACCCAGGTCTGTTTGATCTCTGAGCTCATGTTCTTACCTATCATACACATTTCTTATCAATAAAATGACCCTTTACTGAGCACCCCCTTTGGGCTGGACATTGTGCATGAGCTTTACGCTCATTGATTTTCCCAGCCCCTGCATGAATAATATGCCTTTATCCCTGCTTGACTGATGAAAACAGGATTCGGAGAGATCACATAGCCATGAAAACAGAGACTTAAACCTTACTGTATTGATTCCAAAATCCAATGCAGGGTGATATCAGTATCCAGTATTTAGGTATATCTTTCAAATACACCTACTGAGTTTTTCAAAGAAGAGACAACAACAATAGCAGTTGTAGAGCCTCTCTGAGCCAGATGCTTTGGGCAAAGATTATGAATGATTCCCCCCAATATCTGTTCCTTCCCCTCTTCCCTAGTAAGAGAACACCTGACTCTTAGCTGGACACACAGCTTCCCACAGCTTTACCACATATCCCAGGCTTTTTTGCAGCAAGGTGGAGTCATGCGACTAAGTTGTAGCTAATGGAAAGCTCCTCTGCTACATATCCCCTGGACCCACTTCTGCGTCGTGACCTTCACAAGGAATGGGCAATGCTCTTCCCTTCACTGTTTCCTTCCAGCTGGCTGAAATGACAGACATGGTGTTGGGGAGCCGTCTTGGACCATGTGGAAAGGATGCCTCTCTAGGGATGGAGGAGCAACAAGGTAGGAGCCTAGGCCCCACCCCATGGAGCCATCCTGGCCCTGGAGCACTCATACCCCCTCAGATCCAACATAGATTTAAAAAAGAAATTAAAAACTGCTCTCTTCACTGAAGTATACATTTTTGAGTGGTTAAAATGGTGAATTTTGCGTTATGTGTATTTTATCTCAATTACAAAAACAACTTCTCCCTTGTTAAGCCATGGTTATTTGGGGTCTCTAGTTTGTACTTTAATATAATATAGTATCTTCTGTTCACAATCTTTATTTCTTAGATCAGCATCAAGAGAGAGGGAGTATGGTCTCTCCTTCATGGTTGAGGGGCTGAGGCTCAGAGCCAAAGTGATTTGCTCTAAATCAGCACCAGAGTCCACCCTCTGGGACACCAAGTCTTTTTTTTTTTTTTTTTGCGGTATACGGGCCTCTCACCGCCGAGGCCTCTCCCGTTGCAGAGCACAGGCTCCGGACGCGCAGGCTCAGCAGCCATGGCTCACGGGCCCAGCCGCTCCGTGGCATGTGGGATCTTCCCGGACCAGGGCACGAACCCGTGTCCCCTGCATCGGCAGGCTGCGCCACCAGGGAAGCCCTGGGACACCAAGTCTTTTGTTCTTTCATTATACTGGGAATTGGCAAACTGTGGCCTGTTGGCCCTTGCAGCTGAAAATGGTTTTAACATTTTTAAAGGGCTGAAGAAATGAGAAGGAATAGGCAGAGAAGAAAAAAGAGAAGGAGGAGGAGGAGAGGAATATGCAAAAGAGGACTTACGTGGCCTACAAAGTCTAAAAGATTTACTATTTGACCCTTTACAGAAAAAGCTTGCTAACCCCTGAATTAACACCATTTTTTAAAAACGCTCAGTTTCTCTGCCTGGGAAATGAGGGATTAAATATTTATTTAATAAAAGCAGGGAGATATGTGTTACAGTCACACACGGCTCTCATGGATCGAGAGAAGCAGCTAGGATGGGAGGATATAAAGGGTTTGCACTGGATAAGCCAACCCGATTTACTGAGAGGCCACGGGCTCCTGGTGGAAAGATGCTGGGTTAAGACAGGAAGCTAGGTTGCTGTTGCCTAACTGAATGACCTTGGGCAAGTCCCTTCCCCTGTCTGGGGTGCTGGTTCTCATCTACACATGGAGAGCTTGGACTACATCTGTCCTCTTGGCTTTATCTACTCGGTATCCAATTCCCCATCCTTCCCCGACTTCCCTGGGAGGCCCCTTCCTTACTCCCTGTCCATATGAAACAGATGGAGCTAATTCCATCCTTGGCTCCAAGGGAGTACAAATGCCCTAAAGCAGGCAATCAATACCTCATCCCTCTGCCCACAGGGACTGGTTCAGGGATAGGCATGGGCCCCAGGTGGACCGATGAGTCAACCCTCAGGTTTTTTCTGGAGTCGTTGGGAAAGCATTGCTTACTTTCTGCTGGGCTAGACCAGTATGAAGAGAGCCTGAAGCTCAAAGGTGGCCACTATTGAGAGAGTAAGAGAGAGACTGAGTCCTGATAACTTACGAGCCCCTGAATTTAGCTGTACATGAAGCCGGCATGTCCCGGGACATGCTATTCTCCATGAGCTAAATGTTCTTTTTTTTTTTTTTTTTTTGGCTTAAGTCACTGTAGCAGATGATGTTGATCCTCTGCCCATACCCCCTTGGCAATCATTGTTTTGATGCTCAATGGCTTCCAATTCCCAGCCTCTGTGCTCTCTGTCTGAGGGCTTTGCCCCCCATGAGCATTTAGTACAAACAAACTGAGAATGCTGGGGGGGGGTCACCCTCCCCAATGACTGACAGGAGTCGGTGGGTAAATACCCCGACTCCCTTGCCCACTGAGTGGGCAGTTCTGAATTGTGTTCTACTCTGTGTCCCAGAGTCCCATGATGGGGTTGAGCCTCAGCCGCCTAAAGTGACTGCCTGCTCAGTGACTCCCCTTATATTGGCTTCTTTCCCTTCCCCGTCTCACTTACCACTTCCTTCATCAGCGCTTCCCGGAATCATCTCCCAAATGAACAAATCCTTATCTCAGATCTGCTTCTGCAGGAACCCAACCAAAGCATTTCCTAAGATCGGTTTTTCTGTCACTCACAGCCAAAAGTGCTCTGGCTGACATGCAGTTTAAGCTTTCTTAGAAAATCTTTGGCTCATAACTATATTTCTCCAACGTGCTTTTCAGCTGAAAAGCAGTACATGCACTGACGTATGGTGGGCCCCAATAAGAGAACCCCTGCCCTGATGGCCCCGGGACAGCTCGGTGACCCACCCTGCCCACTCCCTCTCCCTCACACAACATCCTTTCTCCAAGCCCAGTCATTCCGAGGCCCCAGCCAGCTCCCCTGGCAGCCCTAGGAGATAGCCCCAGTTCCTTCCTAGGACTCTCTTTCATCTACAAGGCCTGCCAGTGATAAGACATTCCACGTCATCTTCCTGTCCCTGACCTTTGAAAGAAAGGTAACCGTCTAGGACTTGTGATGTTACCACTTGGGGATAAAAGCAGTGGGAACAGGGAGGTTCCTAAGAGGTCATCATTCATTCACTCATTCAACCGATATTTATTGAGTGCGTGCACAAGGCATTTTAAATTGCGAACAACAGAATCAACTAGAGCTAGCTTAAGGAACAAGGGATTTATTAAAGGTATTAGGTGGTACCACAGTTGCTAAATAACCCCACTGTAGCCAGGAGCATCAAAGCCAGGAGAAATAAAAAACTTCACTGCTGAACTATATTCCAATAGAAACATCTCTGCTGCCTCTGCTACGTGCTCAGGACTTAGGGAGCTAGGGGCTGGCAGCTAGAACTCCACTATTATTCCCTAGAAGGACCAGATATCTCCACCGTTGTGCTTGCCAGAAGATTCTACCACTTGGCATCCCCACAGCTTATTTTTGCCTCTAAGGCTTACCAGGGGAGACTGGACCACATGAATCACTCCTGCTTCAAAGAAGTCTGGGAAATCTAGTTTTTCATTTTCTAGCTGTTACAGTACAAGAAGCCACATTACAAGGGGATTGGGACAAGTGTTGAGTGAGCCAGACTGTAATGCCTGCCACAGGCCACCAACAGTGATAAAGTCAGAGGAGTTCCCTGCTTCCCAAGAGCTCACTGTTGAGAGAGGCAGACCAACACTAAAGAATTAATTCCAGGAGGGAGAAGCATTACTTAAGGGACATGTTTTCAAAGTTATGAGAACACAGACCAGGAGGACCTAACCCATTCCTACAGGGTCTCCTGAAAGAGGTGTCACTGTATATGACTGTGAAGGTGTTTAGAGGCTAACCAGGTAAAATAAGAGCAGGAGGAAGCAGCATTTCAGGCAAAGGGAAAGAATGTGCAAAGGCCCAGTGGGAGGGAAGGTGAGGGGTATGGGTGGAATTGAGAGAAGGAAAGTTGATTGGAGAATAGAGAACAGGGGGAAACAGGGGAATGAGATAGAGGGGTGGGAAGGGAAAAGGCCATGACCTTGTAGCCCATGTTGAGGAGTTCAAACTGTCTCCTAGGGGCAATGGTGAACCACTGAAGACTTTTGAGCAGGGCAGTGACATAAAAATAACTGTTAATGTTTACTGAGCACTTATTCAGTACTAAACCTTTTCCTAAGCTCTTAACATGTATTATTTACTATATATTTGCAATAATCCAATAGGTTAAGTTCTACGGACCATGACCATAAGTTTCTCTGCCTCTCTATGCCTCAGTTTCCATTTATACACAATGGGAGTAATAATAGAATTTACCACAAACGGTTACTATGAGGATTATAATGAGGGTTTGGCACACGGGGAACTGTGTATGTATTAGCTTTTGCAACTATTGTTCCCCTGTTGCAGATGAAAAAGCGGATGCCCAGAGAGATTAATCAACTTGCCTGACATCATACAGCTAATAAGCAATAGAATGGACGGAACAGGGGTGGGGAGGCTGGGAGGTGCTAGTGAGCATGGAGAAGCCATTTCTGGACCACCCACTGGGGCCCACATGGTCAGCCTCTGCTCTGATCAGTTGGTGCCCAGGTCATATTTCAATATCACCTCTGGTATTACTATACATATAATGTTGTTTTGTGACTTTAATATTTACATAAATGGTATCATACTAAGAGTTTACTTCTGAAAGTTTCTTTTCTCATTCAACATTATATTTTTAAGACCTCTTTAGATCTAGTTTATTCATTTTTGCTGCTCACTGATATTCCTTTCTGGGGGTATGTCACAGTTTGTTATATCCACTCACCTGCTGACACCTATACTGTCGGTATCACTTTTGGCCTATTATGGGTGAAGCTATCCATCCTTACAGGTGTGAGAGCTTCTCTACGGTGAATACCTGGAAGTGGGATTGCTGGTCACAGGGTGCATGCCTTTCAAATGCCAAACTGCTGTCTATGAAAGTTTCTGTTTCCCACTTCCTCACCAATAATAATACCACCATCACATATGGCGCTAAGTCTGTGCCAAGTACCTTTCTCAACATTTAACATGAAATAGCTCATGTAACCCTCCTAAGAAACTTTGAGTTAAAGACGATTCTCATCCCCATTCAACAGATAGAGAAACGAAGGCACAGAGAGGTGAAGTAACTAGTCCCAAATCACCCAGCTAGGAATGGCAGCGCATGGTACCAACCCGAGGAAGCTGGTTCCAGAGCCTGAGCTGTTAACCACTCCTCTACAGTTTGCTGGGTTTTGATTTTCAAATTGTTGCCAGTCCACAGCTGTGAAATGTCTCTAAATGTTTTAACCTGCATTGCCTGCTTTGGAGGGACCTTGAGGCTCTTGCCATCCATTTGTTGGCTAGTCAGGTGTCCTCTTTGGAAAAATGACTCTTTATAGACTTGGCTGCCCCTGAATTTCTGATCTTCAAAGCAAATGTTCCTGGAAGCCAGAACTCCAGGCAGGGCCTGGCACAGAGTAGCCACTTGGTAAAAATGTACTGACTACCTGGTAGTGTCTCTCACCTGCCCTTCCTCTTAGAAGCCGGATGCTAAGTAATAAAACTTCTGCTTGGATTACTGGCTGATCATCTGTGTTTTGGGCACATGAGCAGCTCCCTGTCCCCAAAACCATTTCCCCCTCTTGTGATCTGACTCTAGTCTACCTCCC
Organism: Globicephala melas; assembly: GCF_963455315.2. Lineage (NCBI taxonomy): Eukaryota > Metazoa > Chordata > Mammalia > Artiodactyla > Delphinidae > Globicephala > Globicephala melas. Next base: position 74,945,263 of record NC_083328.1, read on the forward strand.
TGACCTCATCTCCTTCGACTCCCCCTTCCCTTGTTTCTCATGAACCCCACTGGCCATCGTCCCATCCCTTCCGTCAGCCATCTTCACTCCCACCTCAGGGCCTTTGCATATGCTATTCCCTCTGCCAGGAACACTCTTCCAGTGGTGGCTCCATCTCATCCTTCTTGCCTTGGCTCAAATGCCACCACCTCAGAACGGCTTTCCTGACTCCCCAGAGGAAATAGAGGCATGAAGGGATTAAGCATAATTGTCAACAATTATACAGCTGGAGTATTGGTAAGATTTTAAAATTATGTTATCTTACTATCTGCCTATGTTTCCAATTTTTTTCTAAAGTGGTGATGTATTCCCTACATGAATTTTTTTAACCCAAATTTAAAATTAATTAAGAGCCAATCCTGAGAGGACAAATGAGTTTCTGGGGTTCTATTTCCCAATCCTCCTGGCTCAATACTTCAGCAGTGCTGAAATAAGATCCTAGCATTTTGCAACCTTCAGGATTTCCTTACTCCCCAATCCCACTCCACTTGACTATTATCTGCCCTTGGCTCTGAATCATAAACTTGAAAGGAAAGCCTCAGATCTAAAAGCCTCTCTGCTAAACAACGTCCCCTCCCTTGTGAATGTTTCTGATCTGCAAAATGGGGATAATAAAAGCACTTATTTCACAGGGTAGTTAGGAGGATCCAGCGTCATGGTGCTCAAAAAATATCTAGCAGGAGGACGGCTACTACTGTGGGGAAACCACACTGTGAAATGAGTCCGGAATCATACAAACCCTGGATTAAAGCCTGGCTTGCTGTGTGACCTTGAGCAACTCACTTGATCTCTCTGAGCTTCAGTTTCCCCATCCGTGAAATAAAGATTTAAAAATCCATTCTAAGTCCATTAGCACGCCTTTTGCTAGAAAAAAGGAACCAATAAAACACAAATTGGCTTAACTAGAACAGGCTATCCTGCTTCCCTCACAGGATGTCCAGGTCAGGCCAACTGTAGGACAGAGGTAGTTCTAGCAACCTAATGATATCATCAAGGACTCAGGTTCTTTCCGTCTCTCTGTTCTTCCATCTACAGTATTGGTTTCTGCCTAAGGCTGGTTCTCCTTGTCATCGTAGGATGACTGTCAAGAGCTATCAGGGCTACAGGCATTCTCTTTCATGTCCGGTAGGAAAAGAGGGTCACCTCCAGACCCTCTCCTGAAAGTGAGGAAGAACTTTCCAAGAAGCCTCCGGCAAACGTCTCCTCACTTCTCATTGGCCAGACTTGGGTCACATGCCCATTCCCAAACCAATCTCTGGCAAGGGGATGCAATTCCCATGATTGCCTTACATTAATTGGGTCCCAGGCCTGTGGCTGAGCTAGAATGGATATCAAGGAGTCAACTACAACTGTCCATTACACCTGCCTCAAAGGGTTGCAGGGGGAATGAAATGAGATCGTGCTTGCAAAACCTGGCACTCCGTAGGTGCTCAACTAATAGTAGTTCTTATTACAATAATTATCAACATCATGATCATCATTTGGGGGCTTTGGCATTAGACAGACTTTGATTAAACACCAGTTCCTCCACTTCTTAGCTGTGTGGTCTTATGAAAGCTGCTAAGCTTCAAATCTACTCTGTAAAATGGAAGTGGTAAGTGTTCCTATCCCGTGTCATTACTGTGTGGCAAAAAGTTAATCATGCATTGTTTTTTTTTTGGCCTTCCCAGTAGCAGCTTGGGTGGTCCTTTCCCCTCCTCAGTAGATGTGGTCCAGGTGAGGGAGACTCCCTTTTGTCTCCGGGAGCAGATGCCTTATCCTCACCTGGATTCCTGCATCCCTCAAGTCATTGTGACTGGCTCAGGGAAAGCATGTGATCCAAAGTGAACCAATGACAGGCAGCTCTAATACTCTGCTGGTGTTGCCAGGGAAAGGGGTGCTCTTCTCTCCCTAGGATCGCTGAGCTGGGAGGACAGAAGCTGAAGATGTCTTGGTCACCTCATGGGAAGAGCCTGCCTGAGAGTGAAGCCAACAGAAGGGAAAGCAGAGATGGGAGATGAAGAGAGACACAGGCCTGTTGACACTGTTGAGCTCCTGAATACAGCCAAGCCTGAACCAATTATATCGCTGGACTTTTCCTTATGTGAGCCAATAAATTCTCCTTTAAACTAGTTTGAGGTTCTGTTACTTGCAGTGATGAGTTTGGAGTCCAGCCCAGTTTGGCTTATGTGGGGAATCAGAAAAGGAGATAGTCCTCTGAGGGCTGGACCATACCTGCCTGAATCAGCTTAGTGTCTTGAGAATTTTTCCCAGGCCAATGCATAGAATAGAACTCCAGAAATATCTGGAGTTAAAAGCGGAAATATTCTGATGAGTATCTCTCTGGACTTTTCCTCTATGCTTATAGTAAACAGACATATATACACACATAGAGGAATATGTTTTACAAAAGTGGAATCACACTATGTTTTCAATTCAAACACCACCTCCATAGAGAGGCCCTCCATGACCACCCCATCTAAGTAGCTCCGCCTCCCTCCCACTCTCTTGCATTAAAACAGTGGACGTCAGATTGGGACTTGAACCCACACGCTGGGACTCGAACCCAGCCAAAACCCACAGTCTTTTAATTGAGATCACACGCCTCTTTTCAGGACTTAATGAAGCTCAGGTTCTTGATGTCTCATCACAGAAAAAATTCAGTGAGAGACAAAGTGATAGATAAGAAGTGGATTTATTTAGAGAGAAACACACTCCACAGACAGAGCGTGGGCCATCTCAGAAGGCGAGAGTGGCACCAGAGTATGGGGTTGTCAGTTTTTATAGGGGTGGGTAATTTCACAGGCTAATGAGTGGGAGGATTATTCCAGCTATTTTGGGGAAGGGGGTGGAGATTCCCAGGAATTGGGTCACTGCCCACTTTCTGACCTTTATGGTTGGCCTTGGAACTGTCATGGCGCCCGTGGGTGTATCATTTCGCTTGCTGATGTGTTGCAATGAGCATATACTGAGGCTCAAGGTCTAGTGGAAGTTGATTCATCTGCCATCTTGGACCTGTTTGGTTCTAATCAGTTTATGTCCTGTCCTCAGGCTGTTATTCTTTTAAAGGTTGTGCCCTGCCCCTTTCCCTCCTGTTTCAGCATCATAGCAATTTTCATTACCTAAATTAACTTTGTTTTCTTGTTCTCTCTTTCTCTTCTTCCAGAATTTCTGCTCTACCAGGGCAGGGGTTTTTCTCCGCTCACCACTGCTGTGTCCCTAGTGCCTTGAACAGACTGGCTAAGAATTCAATACCTACTTGTTGAATAAATATCATTCTGTAGTTGGTTTGTTTATTTTCATTGAGTGGTGTGATCACAAACATCTTTCCAGGGTAATAGATATGAATCTGTCTCGATCTTTGAGACGAACGATGGAATTCTGTTGATTGGATGGGCCATGTTTGTTTCCCAACTCTGTTGAATGACTGTGAGTGAAGTAAATGGCCAGAGGAACCAGGGGTTTGGTGAGTCAGTACCTCCTCCCCTGCAACAAAGTCAGACAGGGGGAAGGAGAACCCACCCAGCCTTTAACAGGCTGATTCACAGAGAGAAAAGTTAAGCAAACAAGGGTAACTTCGTGTTCTAGCAAGAATTTCCCAGGAAAAACAGTCCTCAAACACAAAAGGCAAGGACAGGCAAATAACTCATTGATTGCCTCTGCAGTGGAGGGTGGAGTTGTTTATTAATTCCCCCACCCCCAAATGGAATTAACTTAAAATTTTTTTTTCTGGTTACAAAAGTAGTATGTAATAATAGGCTTATTATTATGAAAAATTTTTTTCAGACAATACAGAAAAGCATGAAGAAGAGAGTGAAAAACAGTTATAATTTTAGAGCAGTTTATAAATTATCTCGGATTTTTTCAATGCATAGAAATATGTTTAAATCCTAAAGTCCATTTGTGCTTTTTTTTTTTTAAATTAAACAGTAACAGCTAAGGCTTAATGAATACTTACAATGCTTGTGCTAGTTGCTCTCGGTGTATTACTTCATTTTATCCTAACAATAGTTCTCTATATGATAAGCACTATTATTAACCCTACCTTACAGATAAGGAAACTGAGACCCAGAGAGGTTAAGTGTTTTAGCCAGCATCATACAGCCATAGGTAGTCAAGCTGGGATTCAGACATAGGTGGTCTGCCTTCAAGGTCCATGACCTTAACCACTATACTACATCACCAAGGCAGAGCACAGGCCCTTTCCTAAGTTAATATCCATACATGTGAGTCATTTTCAGTGTCTGCATTTACTCTTCCATTAACGAATAATTGGAATGTTTCTACTTTTCTCCTATTAGGAAACAGAGAGGAATTACCCTTTTGGTCTTTAAATGAAGTTAAAAACAAACAAACAAACAAACAAAAAACAAAACTGTGGTTAGATGTCACAACAACCAGTATTTCCAACCCAGGAGAAGCAAAAAAAGGAGTGCAGCATCACTTGGAAGCAGTTGCCCCATTAGGAATACATATATTATCTGGGGAGGGGTTATTTTAATTTGAGAAACATCTAAATATGTACCTGGCATCATTCTAAGACTTCATGAATATTAGTTCATTTAATCTAAAAATAATACTCTGAAATACATTCTGGGGAAACTGAGGCACAGGGAGGGTAACTTGCCCCAGGTGACAGAGGTAGTAAGTGGCGGTGCTGGGGTTTGGACTCTGGAAATTTGACTCCAGCATCTGGTTTCTTAACTCCTATTCTAACCGGCCTCTCGGTCTACCAGCTGGCCCAAGTGATCCAACCAGCCCTGGGGTCCTGAGAGTAAGCCTGCATTTAGTGGCAGACTGCAGGCAGCAAGGTGAATATCTTTTTTTTTTTTTTTTTTTTTGTGGTACGCGGGCCTCTCACTGTTGTGGCCTCTCCCGTTGCAGAGCACAGGCTCCAGACGCACAGGCTCAGCGGCCATGGCTCACGGGCGCAGCCGCTCTGCGGCATGTGGGATCTTCCCGGACCAGGGCACGAACCCGTGTCCCCTGCATCGGCAGGCGGACTCTCAACCACTGTGCCACCAGGGAAGCCCTTTTTTGTCTTTTAAACTACATCCAGCTCAGAGTTCTTAGGTCCTAAGTCCATGCAGGCTCTGCTGTGTTCCATGCTCAGGGTCTCACAGGCTGAAGTCTAGACAGCAGCCTGTCTAAATCCTTATCTGGAGGCTCTGGGAAGAATCCACTTCCAGGCTCATTTAGGTTGTTGGCAGAATTCAGTTCCTTGTGGTTGTAGGACTGAGGTCCTGATTTCCTTGCTTTTTGGTCATGGAGGCTATTCTCTGTGCAGTTAGATGCTTCCCGTATTCCTTGTCCCATGGTCCCTTCCACTTTTTATTTAAGGTGACTATCTTAACTGTCACACAGATTTGTCTTGAATAAGAACCAAAGGGACAGGGAAACCCCTTAGTAACTGGTGCTCAGTTGGGACTTCTCTTTTGTTTCAGTCTTGGTTGGGGCCTCTGTGCTGGTGTGAGGTGTCCCTTTCTGGAGAGAGCTGGATCGTGTCTGCTGGGCCAAGAATGGGGAGACTTCCCCAAACCAGCCTACTAAGTCTTGGCCCATCACCCTCCTTGGGGATGCATGAGGGAAGACTTGAAGACTACTTAGGAAAAAATAAAGATTAGAGAGAGTTTCCTTGGAGAGGATTTTTTGTGCTACTGTGTGCATAAGACCTAATAGGTGCTTAATCCATATTTAATGACGTATACTGGCACTATTCTAGGTATTAGAGCTTCTGAGGGTCTAAAGGGGATGATAGATAATAAGGAAGCAAATGTTTATAAGAAACAGAATATTACGATAAGTGAAAGAAGGCAGACACAAAAAGGCCACGCATATGATTCTATTTATATGAAATGTTCAGAATAGTTAATCCATAGAGACAGAAAGTAGGTTGGTTTCTACTGCCAGGGATGGGGGCAGGGGAGAGTGACTGCTAACAGGTACAGGGTTTCTTGTTGGGGTGATGGAAACGTTTGGGAATCAGACAGTGGTGATGGTTGTACAACATAATAAATAGATTAAAAGCCATTGAATTGTATGCTTTTGAATGCTGGATTTTATGTTAAATGAATTATATCTCAACAATAATTTTAAAACATTTTAAAAAGAGAAAACCAGGATAATTTCACATGGTGATATGTGCATTGAAGACAAGAAAGTAAAATGTTGCAAGAGATAGTAGCTGGCTGGGGTAAGCAGGCAGAGTGGTTCCTGAAGGCCCCTCTGAGGAAGTGACACTTGTGATGGAACCTGAATTATGACTAGGAGGTACTATATAAATATCTAGAGGAAGGGAAATGAAGGATCAGCCTGTGCAAAGGTGCTGAGCTGGGGATGAGCTTGCCACATTCAATGAGTTGAAGCCCACTGAGTTGGGGTGCAGAGGAAAAGGTACAAGAGAAGGTCAGAGACCGCTGCAGGGGCAAGAGGCAGACCAAACTGGGCACTGTAGATAACTAAGAGGACTTTGGGTTTTGTTCACAGTAAAATGAGGGGCCATGGGATGGTTTTGAGCAAAAGAGTAATGTGATCTGATGAATGCTTAAACAGGATCACTTGGACTGCTATGTAAAGTAAATAGCAGGTGAGTAAAAGTAGAAGCATAAAATGTATTCGTAAGTAACACCCTTTGACACCGTGCTGTGACCAGGAACATTCAGTCATCTTTCACAAACTAGAAATATGCCAGCTTGCCATATTTATTTAAAAACAGGAAGTCAAGGCCATGGTTATTTTGATATTTCTCTCTGTGACACTGCCTCACCTCCCTATTCTGTGAGTCACCAAGCTCTGTCAATTCTTCCTTCTCTGCCCGCCCCGCGTCACCTTTGTATCCTTTTCACTCTCCTCACTTTGAGACCTGGTGACAGATGGAAACACTGGTTTCCAGGCTGCCTCTGGGCAGACCTTTTTTTCTTTCTCCCTTTAAAAAATATTTTTTTTCTCACTTCATGCCATATGTTATTTGCAGACAAAAATTATTAAAATAATGACAAGTAAGAAAAAGGGGGGAAATTATCCATGGTCCACAATGCAGAGACAGCCATTATCAAAATAACATTTTAATATCTGGTATGCCTGTCCTTTTTTATTTTTTGGTTTTAGATTTTATTTTATCAAGGTTATACATGAATTGAAAAGTCAAATATTCTAAAAGCAGAAGTCCCCACTTCACTTCTTCCTCCCATTTCCCCCTCCCCAAAGGCAATGACTTCAACTACTTTAAGCTAAATTTTTTATATTTAATTCCATGTCTCTAAATAACATGCTTCTATTGATTGCCACTTCTAAATTTTTCAGTTTTCAGAACTGCTTTCCCTCTCTAGGATCTGAGGGTTCTGCTCTCTTTCCTTCCCTACACTTGGCCCCAGCACATATGTATATGCCCTTCCCACTCCCCCATCCTCTCATGATAGGTATATGGTAATTTTGGTGAGATCAATATTTACTAATTACATAATTGTGACATTCACCACTGAGCACCATGGTAAACTATGATGTCCTTTTGCTTTTCCCCACAGCGTTTTTGTTTTTTATATTGTTTGTTTGGTTTTGTTTTTTTAGTTTATTTATTTATTTTGTTTTTTGCTGCATTGGGTCTTTGCTGCTGCACGCAGGCTTTCTCCAGTTGCGGCGAGCGTGGGCTACTCTTCGTTGCAGTGTGTGGGCTTCTCATTGCAGTGGCTTCACTTGTGGAGCACGGGCTCTAGAGCGCAGGCTCAGTAGTTGTGGCACCTGGGCTTAGTTGCTCCATGACATGTGGGATCTTCCCGGACCAGGGCTCGAACCCGTGTCCCCTGCATTGGCAGGCAGATTCTTAACCACTGTGCCACCAGGGGAGTCCCACTTTTGTTTTTTTTTTAAAGTTGATTATTGTCTTGTTCTCTGACCCCACCCAAGCTGACCTAATTTTCTCAGTATTTGTTATCAACTCCAAACTCTGTGCCAGTGGTGCAAGTATCCTCTCAACTCCTTCTAATGCCTCAGAAACTCTCTGTGTTCACCTTCTTAAAGAAATCTCCCTGGAGTCTTCAGACCTGCTGGAATCTAACCTGTTACCGACTCTGGTGCACAGCTGTCATCCTAGGATGTCCGTTCACCATCATCTGGGGATTCCACCTGCTTCTCCCCTGTGCTGTGTTTCTGTTTCCTGTGTCTTGTTCTTCCTTGTCTCACCACAAACACACACCCTTTTTGGTGTAGCCAAAAAGTTCAGCCTCCAGTAAGTCCCTGAGAAAGGGTGTGTGGGAAGTAGAAAATTTTCAACTTCCCATATCTGAAAATGGTTTTATTCTATCTGCTCCCTTGATGATTGTTTGGCTGGGTATAGAATTCTATGTTGGAAATCATTTTCCCTCAGAATTTTGAAGGCATTAATCCACTACCTTCTTATGTCTGAATTTTGGTGGAGAAGTCCAAAGTTATTCTGCTCTTGATACTTTGAAGTGACCTATTTCTCCTTCTCTTCACAAATTAGTTCTTGGTATTTCAAAATTTCACAATGATGTGCCTTGCTATGGACCTATTTTTCTCCAGCATGCTGGGCACTCAGTAAACACTTTCAATCTGGAAACACATGTCCTTTAGTTTTGGAGAATTTTTGTGAATTATTTTATTGATGATTCCCCCACCCCACCCTGTTTCTCTTCTTTCTCGATAAAATGCCTATTTTTCAAATGTGGGATTTTTTAGACCGGTCCCTGAAACAATGTATCTTTTCTCTCCTATTTTCTATCTTTGTCTTTTTGTCCTACTTTCTGAGACAAACTCTCACATTTATCTTCCATCTCTTTTATTAAATTTTTAATATCTCTGCTTTTAATTTCCAAGAAGCCCTCTTTGTTCTCAAAATATTCCTATTTTTAATAGCATCTTGTTCTTGCTTCAGGGTAACTCTCTGAAAAGTTGTTTTTGATTTTTTTTTTTTTAGTTTTTTTTTTCCTTCCTGCATTGTCTGTTTTCTTTAGTTACTTTTCTCTATTTGCTTTGTTCTCGATTTTTCATTTAAGAGGGTACGCTCAGATGTCTGATATTTCTTGATTTTCTGCTCATATTTAAGAGTAGGGGACCAAGAAGCTGATCATTGTATATATTGGGAAGTGGGCTGTTGACACTGAACTGTCAGTGTCAGTTGGGAACCCCCCTGATGTTAAAATATCTTTAGGTGATTCCTCTGAGTCTAGCCAGATTTTCTGGAGAAGATTCTTCCAGTCTCCTACCTGGAATGGAATGGCCTGGGAAAGACCACTACATACAATTTGCCTGGCCTCTGGATGTGAGCAATGGGGCCAGCCCTGCAGATGTGGCAAAGGACTGGAATAGGATATCTCAGCGTGCAGGCCCCAAAACAGCCCCCAAAAGTATATCCATGTTAAATTCCTGGAACCTGTGAATGGTATCTCATTTGTGAAAAAGGTTCTTTGTAGCTATGATTAAGTTAAGGCTCTTGAGATGAGGAGATAGTTCTGGATTATTCAGGTGGGCCCTAAGTACCATCAAAAGTGTCCTTATAAGAGAGAGGCAGTGGGAGATGGGAAGCGTGGAGGAGAAGACAATGTGAAAACAGAGCAGAAAGAGATATGTCCACAAGCCAAGGAATGCCGACAGCAGAAAGAGATATGTCCACAAGCCAAGGAATGCCGACAGACACCAAAAGCTGGAAGAGACAAGGGATGGATTCTCTCCCAGAGCCTCCGGAAGGAGGATGGCCCTGCTGACACTTTGATTTCAGCCTTCTGGCCTCCAGAACTATGAAAGAATACGCTTCTATTGTTTGAAGCCACACAGTTTGTGGTAATTTGTTATAGCATTCCCGGGGAACTAAACACAAGATTTCACTTAATCCTCCTGCTTTCAATATAGTACCTCTGCCTGAAAACGTGCTGGGGTCCCCAAGCCCAGATACTCTGTGCTACTGTCTCCAAAGAATAAACCTGCAGACTTTTGCAGAGGTAGGTGGCCAGTTACTTAGAGTCGGGCGGGGGCTGGGAGGATCTGCAAATCTGACTGCTCCTCAAACAGACTTTTAGGGAATTTCCTTTATTTCACATCCTCCTCTCTGCTGCCCACTCCTATCCCCAATTTTACTTTCAGGAATTGGTACCACCAATTCCCGAGCCTTTGGGAGGGATTTTGGGGGATAAATCAGGTTGGCTTTGACTTTCCCCTCTGCTGCCGGAGGATTGGGTTTTCTCAGTTCTGCCGATTAACCCATCTGCTTTCTGTTCTCCAAAATGTTCTCACTCTTGTCTCCTTTCCCATTCTCCAGTCCTTAACGGTTTATGCCTTTAAAAAAAATAATAAATCCCTTTACTGTCAACCTAGTGGAGCCAAGGGGTAAAGCAAAAGTAGAAGTGTGCGCTTAGCTGGCTGTTTTCCCAAAAGTCTCAATGGGCTAATCTTAAAATGACGCTCTGTACCTCTGCTGAAATCCCACTTCCTCCTTCCCCAGGGGTCCATGCCTAACTCATCTCTCCATTCCCTGTGCCAAGAATGGGGCCTGCCACATGGTAAGCACGGAGATGATTTTTTTTTTTAACAGGATCATCCTCAGCAGTTGTTACCAAGTGTGATTACCATAAGAAATTCTTTTTTTTTTTTTGGCCACACCACGTGGCATGCAGGACCTTAGTTCCCTGACCAGGGATTGAACCCATGACCCCTGCAGTGGAAGTGTGGAATCTTAACCACTGGACCGCCAGGGAAGTCCCTACCATAAACACAATTTTCTTTTAACATCTTTATTGGAGTATAATTGCTTTACAACGGTGTGTTAGTTTCTGCTTTATAACAAAGTGAATCAGCTATACATATACATATGTTCCCATATCTCTTCCCTCTTGTGTCTCCCTCCCTCCCACTCTCCCTATCCCACCCCTCTAGGTGGTCACAAAGCACTGAGCTGATCTCCCTGTGCCATGCGGCTGCTTCCCACTAGCTATCTATTTTACATTTGGTAGTGTATATATGTCCATGCTACTCTCTCACTTCGTCCCAGCTTACCCTTCCCCCTCCCCATGTCCTCAAGTCCATTCTCTAATAGGTCTGCGTCTTTATTCCAATCCTGCCCCTACGTTCTTCATGACCATTTTTTTTTTTAGATTCCATATATAGGTGCTAGCATATGGTATTTGTTTTTCTTTCTGACTTACTTCACTCTGTACGACAGACTCTAGGTCCATCCACCTCACTACAAATAACTCAATTTCAGATTTTTTTATGGCTGAGTAATATTCCATTGTATATATGTGCCACATCTTCCTTATCCATTTATCTGTTGATGGACACTTAGGTTGCTTCCATGTCCTGGCTATTGTAAATAGAGCTGCAATGAACATTGTGGTACATGACTCTTTTTGAATTATGGTTTTCTCAGGGTATATGCCCAGTAGTGGGATTGCTGAGTCGTATGGTAGTTCTTTTTAGTTTTTTAAGGAACCTCCATACTGTTCTCCATAGTGGCTGTATCAATTTTCATTCCCACCAGCAGTGCAAGAGTGTTCCCTTTTCTCCACACCCTCTCCAGCATTTATTGTTTGTAGATTTTTTGATGATGGCCATTCTGACTGGTGTGAGGTGATACCTCATTGTAGTTTGGATTTGCATTTCTCTAATAATTAGTGATGTTGAGCATTCTTTCATGTGTTTGTTGGCAGTCTGTATATCTTCTTTGGAGAAATGTCTATTTAGGTCTTCTGCCCATTTTTGGATTGGGTTGTTTGTTTTTTTGTTTTTTTCTGTGTTTTTTTTTTTTTTTTTTTTGATATTCACATAAAAACTCTTGAAGGGAGTGTCTTAGTTTGCCCAGATGCAGAAGTGGAGAATTAAGACAGGGAAGACAGAGAAGTCAGTGTAGGTTACGTTGTTTGTCAATTATATCTCAATATATACATATATTTAAAGTCTATAGGGAGAACATAAACAATCTTAATTTCAGGACTCTGAAATTAATATGATTGTAAACTTCACAGACACAGAAAACAGACTTGTGGTTACCAAAGGGACAAGGTGGGGAGGGATATATTAGGAGTGTGGCATTAACAGATACACACCACTATATATAAAATAGATAAGTGACAAGGATTTATTGTATAGCACAGGGAACTATAATCAATATCTTGTAATAACCTATAATGGAGAATAATCTGAAAAAAAATATGTATAACTGAATCACTTTGCTGTACACCTGAAACTAACACAATATTGTATATCAACTACACGTCAATTAAAATATGATTGTAAACTTGTTCAGAGTTTCATTTATAAACTGTATTTTAAGAGTATGTATTTTTTATTAAAATACAATTAGGGGACTTCCCTGGTGGCGCAGTGGTTAAGAATCTGCCTGCCAATGCAGGGGACACAGGTTTGAGCCCTGGTTCGGGAAGATCCCACATGCCACGGAGCAACTAAGCCCCTGCGCCACAACTACTAAGCCTGAGCTCTAGAGCCCGTGAGCCACAACTACTGAGCCCACGAGCCACAACTACTGAAGTTCGTGAGCCTAGAGCCCGTGCTCCGCAACAAGAGAAGCCACCGCAACGAGAAGCCCGTGCACCACAACGAAGGGTAGCCCCCCGCTTGCCACTACTAGAGAAAGCCCGTGCTCAGCAATGAAGACCCAATGCAGCCAAAAATAAATAAATAAATAAAATACAATTAGGAAGAAAGTTATTTTTGGCATTGTTTACTATACAGAATGTTAATGTTTATCAAATATATCCTTTCATTTCCTATGTATTCAAAGCCTTCTATAATCTAAAAAACAAATTAAATGTTTATAGAATTTAAATAATGAGTTACTAAACATCACTATACTCTAAAAATAAAAAATAAACTTTTCCAATTCTCTGTGTACTTCACAAAAATTGTTTATGAATTAGACAGTGAAGTAAGTCTCTGTGAAGTCAAAAAGCAGAAAATGTTTAGTATATACTACTGAGTAAAAATATAATAAAATTGGAAATGAGTAACAAAAGTTACATTTAACACTCAATAAGTAGGAAATTCTAAAACACTCCCTAAGTAAATCTTGTCTCAAAGAAGAAACTACAATGAGAGTATCATGGGTGAAAACTCATGAGATATCCTCAAAGCAGATTTTCAAAACAAAGTTAAACTCCTGAATGTTTATATCATCCAAGCATAACACACACACACACACACACACACACACACACACAAACACTGTCCTCCCTTGGTATCCTTGGCGGGATTGGTTCCAGGACCCCTCATAGATACCAAAATCCATAGAGGCTCAAGTCCCTTGTATAAAATGGTGTAGCACCTGCATATAACCAGGCATATCCTCTGGTATACTTTAAATCATCTGTAGATTACTTTAATACATAACATAATGTAAATGCTATGTAAACAGTTGCCAGGGCACAGCAAATTCAAGTTTTGCTTTTTGAAACTTTCCGGAATTTTTTTTTAAATAGTTTTGATCTGCAGTTGGTTGAATCCGAGGAGGCAGAACCCAAGGATATGAAGGAGGGCTGGCTGTGTGTGTTTGTGTGTGTGTGTGTGTGTGTGTGTGTGTGTTCAAGTGGGTCACCATTGAGGGCAGCTGAAGCTTACTCCCACTGAGGGGTTCCAGGAAACTAGAATATGACCGCAGAATTGCCCCACGCGAGGGGCAAAGGATTGGGGGTGTTTATCCTCCAACTCTTTCGAGTTACTGGTTGAGGGGTGCTCTGACAGCATCAACTCCCTAGCACAGCTGGCTTATACTGTGCTGAGAAGAAGCCCTTAGGCAGCAGTAAGACCCTCCAAGACGGTATGAGCAGGCACTAGCAGAGTCTGGTAAGGGTAGGGGAGAGCCAAGCAGAAATTCAGATTCCCAGGCACCATGCCCAAGCTCCAGCAGGTCTGTAATAGGACTGGAATCTGTACTTTTTCACAAAATCTCTCAGCAGTACCTACTGCACCTGACTCCACTGAATTCTACAAGCCCAATTTTTTCATTTGTGCCTGGTAATTCTAGTGCTTATTACCTGCTAAGTGGCCAGGGCCAGATTAAAACACTAATGTCAACAGGCTTTAAAAAATTATTCCCAACTCTCCCCCATGTGTAAATGAATATGACACAATGCTAAATGATAACAAAAAATACAGGGAAAGCCAACACAGAACTTATTTTTCCATGGCATGGGAGGCAGAGTAATACCTCCCAAAGATGTCCACATGCTAATCCCTGGACCCTGTAAATGTATTATGTCACATGACAAGGGGCAATTAAGGTTGTTAATCAGTTAACCTGGAGACAGGGAGATCCTTCTGGGTGGGTTCAAGGTAATCACAATGCTCCTTATAAAGGAAAGAAGGCAGGACAGTCGGAGTCAGAAATGAAGTGATGATCAAAGCAGAGGTTGGAGTGAGGCCATTGCTGGCTTTGAAGATACAGGATGGGACCAAAAGCCATGGAATGTGGGTAGCCTCTAGAAGCTGGAAAAGGCAAGAAAACACATTCTCCCCTAGAGCCTCCAAAAGAATGTAGCCCTGCTGACACCTTGAGTTTAGCCCCATGACACTTCTAACCTATAGAATTATAATAAATCTGTGTTGTTTTGGGGAAACGCCTTGCAATAAATCCCTTGATAAATATCTCCTGTTGGTTCTGCTTCTCTGATTGAACCTTGACTAATAACCACTTGATGGTAACCACTTTGATTCCCTTTTTAAAAAAATATGAAATATCATATTTGTTCAAAAGTTTTCATTGGTAACCCTGTTTTGTTGACACCTTCAGCATTTTCTAAACTCTGGGAACAACGGAATGATGTTCAAGTTTCCACATGCGTGAAATTGGGCTAATCAGTGTACCTCACAGGGTTATTAAAAGGATTAATAAATTACTGAGCATAATGCACTTGGAATAATGTCTGGTACAAAGTGTTCAAAAAATGTTGGAAGAGATAAAGGACAGAAGAAAGGAGAGAGAGGGAGACAAGCTCCCTGCTTTCAAGGAGATTATATCCTAGAGGGGGAAACGGATGATAAACACAGGAAGGAAGGAAAGGAAGGAGGGAGGGAAGAAGGGAAAAAATATCTGATAGTTATAAGTGTCTCAGAAACACTTACGTTTAAGACTAGACCAGGGGTTGGCAGCCCACGGCAGGCCAGATCCAGACTGCCACCTGTTTTCATATGACCCGTGAGCTAAGAATGGCTTCTACATTTTTAAATGGTTGAAAAAATAAATAAAAAGAACACTGTGTGCCACGTGAAAATCATAAGAAATTCAAACTTCAATATCCATAGAGTTTTACTGGAACACAGCCATGCCTATTTAAATCTTCGATGGCTGCTTTCCCACTGCAATGGCAGAGTTGAGTTGTTGCCACAGATCAGAATGCCCACAGAGCCTAAAATATTTACTGTCTGGCTCTTTACCAAAAAAGTTTGCTGACACCTGCTTTAGACTGAGTGGTCAGAGAGGGCCTCCCTGAGGAGGTGACATTTAAACTGAGACCTGAATGGCAGGAAAGAGGAAGATTAGGGGTAAGAGGGCAGAGATCAGAGAACCAAGGCAAAAGCTTTCTCTCTAATCTTACAACAGCCTTCCAAAGAGGGGCTCTGTCAAAACTATGATGGGGCCCTGAGGCTCTGAGGGTGCTGTGGTGTCCCAGGGTCAGAGCCCACAGGTCCCGAGTCGGGGTAGAGAGCCAAAACTGCCTGGCACAAGAGCCTGCCCCTTCTCAGCCTGGCATGGCACATGAACCCAGGAACTGCATGTTGAAAGACTTTGTTTG
Organism: Globicephala melas; assembly: GCF_963455315.2. Classification (NCBI taxonomy): domain Eukaryota; kingdom Metazoa; phylum Chordata; class Mammalia; order Artiodactyla; family Delphinidae; genus Globicephala; species Globicephala melas. The sequence continues at coordinate 74,961,036 of NC_083328.1, forward strand.
CCTTCCTGGGGACAGTGACTGGGGATTTTAGATTCGTTCCCAGGAATAGGTGAGGAGGGCTGGGATTGGCTCACGGTCCTGAGAGCAGGTGTTCTACAGCCCCCCTGTTGGCAGCAGGTCCAGGACTGGCACAAAGCCCAGATCTGGCCCTGACAGCTGGATCTGTGGCATGGCAGGGAGAACGGGGCAGCCCTCGATGAATTCAGTGCCCTGCTTTCATCCTGACTGACCCACAGCTTGTAGCCCAATGCAAGGAAGCCTACCTCCAGCCCAGGGGGGCCCGACTCCAGCCAGGTGGGGTTTTCTGAGGCTGGAAAAAGAGTGACAGTCTCAAGCTCTCAGTTAATGAATGTGGCTCAGAGAGAACCCAGTTCTTAATCCTTTATGGGCCAGTTCATTCCTGCCAGGCTCTGTGCTAATGGAGGAAAGTAGGCTGTTAGTCCCATTTTAGAGCCAGAGAAATTAAGGCAGTGAGGAGCAACAGGGGATACTGGTTAAAACCAAAGACTCTGTACCTGAATCCCAGACTCAATATTTGCCAGCTGTGTGACTTCACGCAAGTGGCTTGACTTCTCTGTGCTTCAGTTTACCACTGATGATAATCTCTTCCTGAAAGAAATGTAAGGAATTAAGGAAACAATAGCCCAGCACCACACCCACAGAGCCCATTCTCTCAGCTTTGACAACAGCCTTAAGAGGTCTTGGCGTGGCAGAGGACTCTGGCTTTGAGCCAGACAGAGCTCTTCTCCTCAAGGAGAAGACATCATCCTTGACTCCTCTCTTTCTTTTAAGGACCACAGTCCATCAGCAAACCCTGCCTTCAATAACCACCCACAGTCTAACCATTCCTGCCATACCCGTGGTATCAACTTAATCCAAAGTGCCTTCAGCTCTCGCCCAGATTATTGCAAAGGCCTCTTAGCTGGTCTGAGATCGTCCATCCTTGCCTCTGCCCCCAGGTCTCCACAGCACTCCTCTTTTCAAAACCCTTCTGTTTCCTAACACTTCTGGAGTTAACTAACAACTTTTTTTTTTAATTTTTATTGGAGTATAGTTGATTTACAATGTTGTGTTAGTTTCAGGTGTACAGCAAAGTGAATCAGTTATACATATACGTATATCCACTTTTTTTTTTTAAGATTCTTTTCCCATATAGGCCATTACAGAGTATTGAGTAGAGTTCCCTGTGCTATACAGCAGGTTCTTATTAGTTATCTATTTTATATATAGTAGTGTGTATGTCAATTCCAGTCTCCCAATTTATCCCTCCCCCTCTTATCCCCTGGTCACCATAAGTTTGTCTTCTTCATCTGTGACTCTACTTCTGTTTTGTAAATAAGTACATTTGTACCCTTTAAGATTCCACATATAAGCGATATCGTATGATATTTGTTTTTCTGTGTCTGACTTACTTCACTCAGTATGACAATCTCTAGGTCCATCATGTTTCTGCAAATGGCATTATTTTGTTCTTTTTTATGGCTGAGTAATATTCCATTGTGTATATGTACCACATCTTCTTTATACATTCCTCTGTCGATGGACATTTAGGTTGCTTCCATGTCCTGGCCACTGTAAACAGTGCTTCAGTGAACATTGAGGTGCATGTATCTTTTTGAATTATGGTTTTCTCTGGGTATACGCCCAGGAGTGGGATTGCTGGGTCATAGGGTAGTTCTATTTTTAGTTTTTTAAGGAACCTCCATACTGTTCTCCACAGTGGCTGTGCTAATTTACATTCCTACCAACAGTGTAGGAGAGTTCCCTTTTTTCCACACCCTCTCCAGCATTTACTGTTTATAGATTTTTTTGATGATGGCCATTCTGACGGATGTGAGGCGATACCTCTTTGCAGTTTTGATTTGCAATTCTCTAATAATTAGTGATATTGAGCATATTTTCATGTGCTTTTTGGCCATCTGCATGTCTTCTTTGGAGAAATGTCTATTTAGATCTTCTGCCCATTTTTTAATTTATTTTATTTTATTTGTTTACTTTTGGCTGCATTGGGTCTTCGTTGCTGCCCACAGGCTTTCTCCCGTTGCCGCGAGCGGGGGCTACTCTTGGTTATGGTGCGCGGGCCTCTCATTGCGGTGGCTTCTCTTGTTGCAGACCTTGGACTCTAGGCGCATGGGCTTCAGTAGTTTGTGGCACGCGGGCTTAGTTGCTCCACGGCATGTGGGATCTTCCCAGACCAGGGCTCAAACCCGTGTCGCCTGCATTGGCAGGCAGATTCTCAACCACTGTGCCACCAGGGAAGCCCTTCTGTCCATTTTTTATCTGGGTTATTTGTTTTTTTGGTATTGAGCTGCATGAGCTGCATGAGATAATCCCTTGTCGGTTGCTTCATTTGCAAATATTTTCTCCTATTCTGAGAATGAAATTAGAACACTCCCTAACACCATACACAAAAATAAACTCAAAATGGATTATTTATTCAAGGATCATTTTTTCTTGAGTATCTACTATATGCCAGATACTATTCCAGGCACTGGAGATAAAACAGAGAACAAAACTTCTGCATTCAGAAGTTTACATTCTCATGGAGAGAAGGACAATAAACGAATATATAAGTAAAACGTACTATTAATATGTTCAGTGTTCTGTAGGGGAATCACAGAGGGAAGGGAAGAGGGCTTGCGCTTTAGACCCAAGGTGGTCAGAGAAGGTATAATGGACAAGAAAAGGGTAAACAAAAAGCCCAAAAGTGGGAAAGGTGGGAGCCAAGGGGCAACCTAGGAGCCGAGTATCCTTGACTAAGGGCTCAGCAAGTACATGGGTGGAAGTGTTCCTGGTGTGTTTTAGGTACCCCGAGGAAGCCACTGTGACCATCGTGGAAAGTGTGCATGAGGAGAAGAGGGGATTGACCTCACGGGGGTAAGGGGGCAGGGTTCAGTCTTGGAGATTCTCCAAGTTTTTTTTTCCCTCAGATTGAGATTGGAAGCCAGTGTACATTTTGAGCAGCGGCATGACTGCAGCTCAAAAGGATCACTGAGGCCGATGTGTGGAAAAGCTTAAAGAACAATAGCAGAGTCAGAAAGAGGGTTTAAGCAGCTATCACAGCTGCTGAGATACGATGGTTTCGACCAGGAAGGGAGGTAGCAGCAGAGGTGGTGTCAAACCCAAAGGCCTCATAACAGTGTACCAGCTCTCCCGATGGGGTTCTTCCTACCCCTCCAAACTCACCTTGTTCCTTCCTGTATCCCCAACCCCACAGACCACTGCTAAGCTCATATAGGCGTCTAATGAGTATTTGTTGAGACAATGAACAAATTAATGAACAATCTATCCCTAGATCATCATCACCTATTTTAACGATAGGCATATGGTCAGAACTCAATAAATGTTTGCAGACAGAATACCGCACGATTCTGCTAAACCCAGGTGGCTAGGCCTCTTCACAGCTGGGGAAAACTGAGCCTGGGGAAGTATACATCTGGGGTCCCTCTGCACAGCTTACGCTAGAAGCTTCCTTCCCAATTTCAGCATGGCGAATTCCTGGACACTGAGAAGAAAGAGCTTGCTTTCAGGGTGAGTCACAGTGACCTCACAGGAGTTTCCCCCAAAATGTCCCTACCCTGTGGAAGGGAAAAACTGGAATCTCCTAGGGCCGGAGGGTCAAAAGACTCAGGCCCGACAAACGCTCGGAACGTTCCCGGAAGACCTCCCACCCTCGGGCCATAGAGACGAAAGGACAGAAGTGCCGCCCTTGCGCAGCCGAGACCCCGCCCCCCGTTCCGCGCCTCCAGCGGAAGCCGGAAGCAAAAGCGGGCCCTGCTAGCCCCGCGGCTCGGTGGTCTCGGAGGCTCCGCAGGATTGGGGAGAAGATGGCGGAAGAGGAGTGAGTGGGTTTTTCCGGGGCGGCGGAGGCGGCAGGGCTGGGCCCCATCGGGTGACTGCGAGCACCTCAGGCCGCCCTCCGGCCCCATAAGGCGGAGCTCTTTGTGCTGGTTGGCCAGGACTGACCATGCCGGCGCCTGCGAGGAGGGCTGGAGGGACGGGCCTGGGCCGTGCAGCCTCCTAGAGGTTGGACCCTCTGGCTAGGGATCGGCTGCCCAGCATAGGTCTCGAAAGCCGTCTTGCGGAAACCGCAAGACAAATTTCACTTTCCTAGTTTTCGCATCCGCTGATTACGCAGCGCTTCGCTGCCTCCAGAAAGTCCCCCAGCTGCACCCCTTACGTAGCCAGTCACCTCCTCCATTGTAATGACTATTTTTCACATCTGTTTCCTTCAGTGAGTTTCATTTATTCGTTAACTGGTGGCCATCTACTCTATTTCAGGCCCTGGTCACATGGTAGTGAAGGAGGCCGACCAGGAGCCGCTCTCAGGGAGCTTCCATTCTAGTGGAAAAAGAAGACCATAAATAGACTAGATGATTTCAGTGCTCTGGAGGAAACGGAGTGGTGTTGGTGTGTGGGAGGCTTCTCGGGAAGAGGTGACGTGCCACATGAAACCTTAGTGACCAGAAGGAGGGATAGGAGAGGAAACAAAAGGTGCAAAAGGCCAGGAGCAAGAAAGAGCCTAGTGCCTTTTTGAGGGACAGAAAGAACGGCAGGATGGCTGGAGTGTGGAGAGCAAGGGAGCTAACTGTACAAGATGAGATAAAGGGGGGTGAAGGTGCCTCTGTCCTCCTGGTGCTGCTGGGGAAGGACCACTCTTAGTCCATCTACATACCTGCCAGGCACAGTCTGTTGCGTGTTATAGGTGCCCCATCTATATTTGTGGAATGAGTATGTGAAAATGAACAAGGAACCAACCCCATGGTTGAACTTTGACTTCCTCACCTGACAACTTTTCATGCATGTCTTTTGGCCTGGTGGTCATTTCATTTAGTCACATTACTTATTGAGCATCTTCTGTGTCCCAGACACTAAATTGGGCCTCAGCAGCACAAAGCAAAAGAGGTGGTATGACTCAGTGATTTCAAGTTTGGACTTAAAGCTTGATTCTGCCACTGACTGATACTCGCCAAGCTTTGCAACCTCTCTGAGCTTGTTATTCATGGGTAAAAAAGAGAAAGTAGTAGTGTCCACCTCAGGCTTATTATGCCCATTAAATGAGACTTGGTATGTTACCTGGTTCCTGGAATTAAGCGGTACTCAAAAAACATTAGCTGTTATAATCACAGTTATGGTGGTCATTATGTCAATATCGTGCTAGTTTACAATCCCAACACAGTGTGAGGAGATAGTGTGAGGAACACAGCAGTAGTATGGAGGAGGGGATTACAGAGGGGATTACATTTGGGCTTTTTGAACTCAGAGAAGGTTTTTGTAAAGTAGGGTAGAGCATTCTGACCAGATCAACAACTGGGCAAATTCAGTGGCTTCTTCAGCTTGCAGATACCATCTAAGGAAAAGAATGTAAACTGGAGAAATAAGGCACTTAGTAAATAATGTTGGACCTTGGAATATGATGAGACTCCAGTTTGCCTCCCTTTAAATCCCCCATTAAGTGCCAAAGAGCAGGCAGCCTTTGATTCTACACCGGTCCTGATTCCCCCTTGTCCCTGTCCTCTAAGTGTTTGCGTTCAGAGTACCTGAGGCCACTGGTGCCCTTGTGCTGCAGCAGGAGGGAATCTTCCTAATCAGTTTCTCTCCAAGGCCTGCCTCTTGGTTGCAAGGGTTGTGAATCCCATCAGGCTCCGTGCCGAAGTTCTCTGTCTGGTTTGTGTGTGTTGGTAATTCGGAGCCCTTTTTCCTTTGTCTAATTCCGCTGCTTTTTATGTTCTCCAACAGGTTCCCCAATACAACTCATGAAGGTTTCAATGTCACCCTTCACACCACCCTGGCGGTCACTACGAAACTGGTGCGCCCGAGCCCCGCCAAGCCCATCCTCCCGGTGCAGACGGGGCAGCAGGCTCAGCAGGAGGAGCAGTCGAGCGGCATGACCATTTTCTTCAGCCTCCTGGTGCTCGGTGAGTGCGGCCCTCGGTGAGTGCGGCCCTCGGTGAGTGCGGCCCGGGGTGGGTGCGGCCCGCGGTGGGTGCGGCCCGGGGTGAGTGCGGCCCTCGGTGAGTGCGGCCCGCGGTGAGTGCGGCCCTCGGTGAGTGCGTGCGGAGACACCATCATCTGGCATTGCGAGTGTCTGTGTGTGCTGTCTGTGTGGTCAACCCCGTGTCAACCACTGTTGACTTGGTCAAGTCTTCCTCCTGTTTGGTTTTCACTTCAAACGCTGAGGGTCAGTGATCAGTCTGTTCATAACATCATAACAGGGTACTCCTTTTTCTTTATAAAATCATTGAGCTGAGCAATTCTGAAGAGCCCTTTATATATCTTAGACATCCTTTGAAAGGAAGAATTAAAGAATTTTTGCTCTAGAGAGAACTTTGAACATCTAGTTGAGTGTATTTCAGACTCCGCTCCTGAGAGTCTCTGTGTGTTTCTGTGTAGGTGGCGGTGGGAGCAGGGGGTGGGGTGGGGCCTGAAATGGCAGAGCATCCAGCTTTCTGACCAGAGCAGCATTTTGTCCCTCGTACCCATTAGGCCTCCACGTAAAATTTTACTTAGTTAAGAGGTTTGCTGTGAGTAAAAGATCACACACTCTTGCCCTAGCACACTGTTTTCCTTAACTTCCGTCATTCCTATTAACCATGGTCATGACTTTTGCCATATCTGTGTACCACCTGTGCTGTTATTTACCTATATAATGTTTTTCTTTAAACAGATTCACTCTCTCAAACTGAAAATCTCATTTTATTCGACTTCCTCCTTTAACAGGTGAAGAAATTTAGGCCCAGAGAGGTTAAATTATTGACAGACCTGGTTTGGGGGAGACTAGAGGCTAATATCCAGGTTGCCAGACATTGGTCAAGAAGTTTAGATAAAAGGCAGTAACTTAGCTGCCTCCCAGAGACTATGGACAGTAGACACCTGTTTTAGACCAGAAGACCAGTTGAAACTGCACAACCACTTGGGATCAGCTAAAGAAGAAATAGCTTCAAATATGACCCTCCAAACTCTTGTTTGAAGAGTGAAGTTGGAACGTTTACATTTTCTGCTTCTCTTTAATGATACTGAGTCATATTTCTGATTAGATCTTTTCATAAGAAAGGAAGGTACAAAAAAATGGAAAAGTGCAGAGTATTTCCATAGCCATAATAGATGGCTATTAGGACTGCTTTTTTGAGGAAAAGTGTAACTTCTTTCACACTTCTAGTCAGACTCTGTTAATTAAATAATTTTAATAAGATACTAATTTTATTTAAAATCCCAGGACTCATCCTTGTCTTTCATAGTTTTTAAAAAACTTCTAAGTTGTACACTGAAAAAGTACACAAACCACAAGTGTACAATGTCCATTTAGATTTGATATGCCCAAATAATTTTTTACTCTTTCGGTGTAATTGAATTCTACTTCTAGGGGATTACTTTAACAATCAAGGAATCTTGTTTTGTTTTCTTTTTTTTTCCTTTTGTTACAGTAGTTGAATACAAAGAAGAAAAGCAGTTCTTCCCTTGATCAAGAAGTCTTTAGTACCTGAATCCTTAAACCTGAAAGAGTATTATTAGTCTATTTACATTGTTGTCAGCATGATATGTTAGGGAATATAAAAGGCAAGCCTTGGGGAAAAAAACTTCTGTTTTGTAATCACTTTTTTCACCGGAGGGTGAAAAAGATAAGGCTTTCAAAGTAACTTTCAGGGTGTGGAGCGTCTAGGATTAGCTTGTGCCCGAGATCACAAAACAGGTTTTTATGATGTGCTTTTTAATCCAGACAAAATCCTGCCCACTTTTGGCCTCTTTGAGGCCAAAAAGGGCTGAACTGTATTTAGTAGTGCTGAATATTTCTATTGGATTGTCTTCTCTTCAAACAGATCATCAAACCTATACTTTAGAGTCATACTGATGTCAGATGGTTTCAGTTTTCACCTAATCAGTTGAGTTGGTATCTCCACTTTTTATGTGTAGGTCAGCATACATTAGAAAAGTGGAATGCTTTCTAAGTAAATTTGAAGGCATTTTTTTCCCTCTGTTCTTGTATATCAACAAATTATTAAGTATCTTGTATATTTATTTGTGATTATGTGTCCAAACAGTGTAAATCTGATAAAGAAAAATAAAATGGCTGTTAATAAGTAACTTGCCAGCTCACTAAATATATAGACTAGTGAATTGCGGGAAATAGTCCATAGATTATTCTAGACTTCAGGAACTCATAACCTGGAACAGATTTACCACTTTTGTTTACTATTTTAGTCAGGTCAAATGAAATTGTAACTTTTGTATGGAAAGGATGCCAAAACTCTGGTTACTTTTGACTTTTAGAAGCTTGAAATCAGTTGACTTACACTTAACCCTTGCTGATCTTTGACTCCACAGAGACAATAGTGAGTCATTATTATTGACTTAGAGTTAACTATTAGCATCATTTGACACATTTTATGGGCCATTAAATTTAATGGAGTTGTTAAAATTGACATGCCTATGTTTCAATATATTTTCTGTAATTAAAACTTCAGGCATGAAAAATTGGAAACATTAATTTGTACTCATACCCTCCATATGGCACAGAAGTTTTTGTCCCTTCTTGCTCTGTTTTTTCCCAAGTGTACTTGAAAACATGCACTTGTATGTGTATATATACATGTGTACATTCGTAAGCACATACACACCAACAGGCACACATAGTTTGGAGTTTGTTTTAATATAAGTAGGTCCTATAACTTGCCTTTTCATCTTACAGAATGTCTTGGACATCTTTCCATGTTAGTCTTTTTGTATCTACCTCATTTTTTTTTTAAGAAAAAGGATGTGTATGTGGTAAAATAAACATAACATAAAATTTACCATTTCAAAGTGCACAATTTAGTGGCATTTAGTACATTCACAGTACTGGGCAACCATCACCATTATCTAGTTCTAGAACATTTTCATCACCCCAAAAGGAAACCCAGTTCCTATTAAAAGCAGTCCCTCCCCATTCCGTCCCCTCAGTCTCTGGTAGACACTGTTCTGCTGTCTCTAGGAATTTGCCTACTCAGAATATCTCATACAATTGGAACCATACAATATGTGACCTTTTATGTCTGGCTTCTTTCACTTGGCATATGTTTTCAAGCTTCATCCATGTTGTGGCATGTGTCAGAATTCCCTTCCTTTTTTATGGCTGAATAATATTCCACATTATGTTTATCCATTCATCACTTGATGGGCATTTGGGTTGTTTCCACCTTTTGGCTATTGTGAATAGTGCTGCTATGAACATTTTTGTACTTTTTTTTTTTTTTTCTTTTGTGGTATGCGGGCCTCTCACTGTTATGGCCTCTCCCATTGCGGAGCACAGGCTCCGGATGCGCAGGCCCAGCGGCCATGGCTTATGGGCCCAGCCGCTCCGCGGCATGTGGGATCTTCCCGGACCGGGGCACGAACCCGTGTCCCCTGCATCAGCAGGCGGACTCTCAACCACTGTGCCACCAGGGAAGCCCCTTTGTACGGGTTTTTATGTGGGCATATGTTTTTATTTCTCTTGGGTACATACTTAGAAGTGGAATTGCTGGGTTAAGTGGTTACTCTATGTGTAACTTTCTCAGGAACTGCCAAACTTTTCCACAGAGGCTGCACCATTTTACATTCCCACCAGCAATGCACAAGGGTTCCAGTTTCTCTCCATCCTTGTCAACACTTGTTATGTTAATTATAGCCTAGGGTGTGAAGTTTTATCTCATTGTGTTGTTTTTTTTTGTTTCTCATTGTGGTTTTTTGTTTTTTGGTTTTTGTTTTTTGTTTTTTTGCGGTAGCGGTCCTCTCACTACTGTGACCTCTCCCATTGCGGAGCACAGGCTCCGGACACGCAGGCTCAGCGGCCATGGCTCACAGGCCCAGCCGCTCCGCGGCGTGTGGGATCCTCCCGGACCCGGGCACGAAACCTCATCACCTGCATGGCAGGCGTACTCTCAACCACTGCGCCACCAGGGATGTCCTCATTGTGGTTTTGATTTGCATTTTTCTAATGATTAATGCTGATGAGCATCTTTTCATGTGTTTATTGGCCATTTGCATCTCTTTAGAGAAATGTCAGTTTCAGTCTTTTGCCCATTTTAAAATTGTGTTGTCTTTTTGTTGTTGAGTTGTCAGAGTTCTTTATATACTCTGGACACTAGACCTTTATCAGACATATGACTTAAAAATATTTTCTCCGATTCTATGGGTTGTCTTTGCAGATCTCCTTCTTTTTATAGCTGAAGACCATTCCCTGGCATTGATCATTCTTATATGTAGCTCTCTCCATTGATAGAGCTTTCTCTTTTACTCTTAAAGCTGCAAATAGTTGTGTGATTTATGAGAAGAAACTGTAAACTTTTTTCATCCAGCTTGGTGCAAAGAAAGAGCAGAAACTGATTCCACTCCTTAGATCAATTTTCTGTCTACTTATGTGCTTACCTGCCTGCCTTTTTAGGCAATAGGCGTTCTCATTGGTTACATGTACTAATGCATTGGAACTTTTTTCTTGCTGTTAGTACTTAATGTAGGATTTTTCTAACTAGGCTAAATATTTATAATAAAATAACATCACAGATTGATAGTTTAGAGCACAGAATAAAAGGAGGACAAAATTTCTGTATTTCCAGCTGTTTCCTTTCTCTGGCCACCTGGTGCTTCTTGGTGGGACTAAAGATAATCTAATTTGTCAGCGTGGGCTCTGAGGGTGGCCAGTTCACAGCCATGCAGATTGTTTAAACATTTCCTTTTACAAAAAAAAAAAAGGGCAACACATTTATTTTTAGTACTATCAAGGTAATACTTTGATGAGATGGCATACCACCTAGGTGCCTAGTAAGAGAAAAAGACATGCACACTAACATTTGGGTCTTGAAATTACATTTAGGAGTTATTTATGCAAAAGTGTGCTTTTTTTTGTTGTTGTTCAGAAATATGTATTCCTTTCAAATAGTTTTACATCTTTCTGTTTCTTTTCTTTCATGACAACACCCCTGTGAGGAAAGTCAGACATTATTCTTATTTTGCTGGTTGAGGAATGAAGGCCACAGGGAGGGAGGTGGTGGGTGCCCAGGATTAAGGGCACAGGGTTAGAATTAAGCTCAACCCTGTGGCGTCTACCAGCAGTGGGACCTCTCTAAGCCTCCGCTTTTATCTTGAATCAAAGGAGGTAGTGGTGATAACAGCTCATTCAGAGAGGGGTGTTGAGGGTCAAATGAGACAGCGTTTGGGAAGTGCTCGGTACAGTGCCTGGCTCATGGGAAGCCCTCAACCAGTGGGAGCCCCAGTACCCATCTGGGGAGCAAACACCCCATCTTCAGGTCTCTGATGCTCTTATCACCAAACTAATATTAACTTTGTTCTGTTTTTTAAAACACCCTTACTTCCTTCTGCGTTAAAAGAGAACAATCATGTGGTGGCAAGATACTTTGTGTCAACATATATTCTGTTGCAGCTCTAGTTGCATAAAAGTGATTGATTTCATTAACTTCCTCCTCACCATTGAGGATCATTTCTCAGAATCAGGGAAATTTGAATAATTTTAAGTGGTTGTATAAGGTTTACAGCTTAGAATAGCGGTAGATGTCTGTTGCTCTTTCAACAACTGGAAAACAAACTGGTTCAGGCATGTAAAGAAATACGGAGAAAATGTAGTGAACACCATGCAGCTACCTCCTGGTTAAGAAATAAGAAATTGAAAATACAGCTGAAGTTTACTGTGTCATTGTCAGTTGTCCATTTCCCTGGCGGCCTCCTAGAAATAACCCCTGCCTTGGACTTGGTGTTTATCATTCAAAGTTGGGCTGTTTTCTAGGGGCAGGACAGGAATAAAGACGAAGACGTAGAGAATGGACTTGAGGACGTGGGGAGGGGGAAGGGTAAGCTGGGGCAAAATGAGAGTGGCATGGACATATATACACTACCAAATGTAAAACAGCTAGTGGGAAGCAGCTGCATAGCATAGGGAGATCAGCTCAGTGCTTTGTGACCACCTAGAGGGGTGGGTTAGGGAGGGTGGGAGGGAGACGCAAGAGGGAGGAGATATGGGAATATATGTATACTATAGCTGATTCACTTTGTTATAAAGCAGAAACTAACACACCATTGTTAAGCAATTATACTCCAATAAAGATGTTAAAAAAATAATTTTAAAAAAAAGTCTTATTTTTTCCCACAGCTATCTGCATCATATTGGTGCATCTACTGATCCGATACAGATTACATTTCCTGCCAGAGAGCGTTGCTGTTGTCTCTTTAGGTAAGTGCTTATTGGTGATCTTATCATAAAAGCACTAACTATACCACTTTTTGAGTGCCTCCAAAGTGCTAGAAACCACAAGAGATGTGGTGTATACTGAGCTCATTTCATTGTCACTGCAAGCTGCCATGAGGGTGTTATGATCCCATTTTACAGATGAGGACACTGGGGGCTCAAGGGTGATGACCTCCTAAAGGTCACATAGAAGCCCCTCTGTCCAACTTGAGAGCCCTTTCTACTTCTAGAACCACCCTCAGGGCACATCTAAGGCTTTTATCCGCTTATTATATTGTAGTTACTTTATTTCTAGTTTCAAGTTGCCTACCAATGATATTTATTTTTTTCTTATCACCACTGCTTTTTAAGTTAATTTTATATATAAAATTATATATACTTTATAAGTTTTCTTTGCCTTGTAGATCTGGTTTAGTATATTTAGAAATTCTTTCCCAATATAGCGATGGTTTGGGTTAGCTTTGGAAATGAACATTCACACTGTTTATTCTAAGGTCTACTACTAGGCTGTGCTGTCACTCGACTAAGGCGAATAATTGATAGTTAATTCATAGAATCACTGAATTTTACAGCTGGAAGAGGCTCTCACTTTAAGGTTTAGGATGGAGGAATGGCTCACTTTAATGTCAGTCAGATCTAAGGTCTTCAGAGAGCATTCCATTCTACCTCACTTATATTTCCCTCTTTTGTTTCCTGTGGCAATTAACTGTTAAGATAATTAGCCTCTATTTAGAATGTATGAATCACTGTAATCACAGTTGACCTCACATGTAAGTCCATTGAAGTGGTTAATGAAGCAGGGACCTTACTTTTCAGTAAGTATTAAAATGAAGATGTGGGTGGGGAAGCTTAAAGGATAGTAAATAGGGTTTCACTAAGGCCAGCCAAGCTTTCATCAGCCTATTATATTGTAGTTACTTTTACTAGTTTCCACTTGCCTACTGATGATATTTAATTTTCCTTATCACCACTGGTGCTTTATAAGTTACTTTTCTTTGCCTTAGATCTGGTTTAGTATAGTATTTAGTATTTTTTGCAATATAGCAGCAGCTTAGGTTAGCTTTAGAAATGAATGATCAGACTCTGTTCATTCTCCTTCCCCTACCAGTACCAGCATTCCTACTACTCTGTTTCAGCCCCTCCTATATTTTCCCTGGACTTCACAGTACTACTAAGTGCCAGGTTCTGGCCTATGAGCTTTCACATTGCCATCTCATTTCAGTCCCGTAACCCCCAGGTGATGCCATATTTTAAGGAAGATGTACCACTGGATAATTTTGATCTTCAGTAAAGAGTTAGAAATCAGTTTTACTCAGAGTTCCTGCTCTCTATTGAGCAGTCTCTTCAGCTACACATCCTGGCAGATTCTAACAAACTTAGTTAACAAGAGGCTTAGAGCTCTAAGAAGAGGAGGATCATTTGTTAGCATTCTTTTCCTGATATTAGGCACCTCGAAAATAACCTATATAGCTAATACCTATTATTCTGGGGCATTCAGTAAAGACTTAAAAAGCCACTGCAAGGAAGTTACAGTTTTGTGGTCAGTTTACATAGTTTCTTAAGAATAAGACCTATAGTTGGTATGTATTTAGGTATTGTGCACATGGAAATTTAAGTGGTGGTTCTTGTAATTTGGTTTGGAATGTCAGGTTCTTCACCGTCTCTTGAATGTTTCAGTAACTGCGGGTCACTGAACACCAGTGCTTGTACAAGGACTACAGCGACATTGTTGTGTGCCTACCTAAGGACCACTCCCCCTCCATGAAAACAGAACCCTCGCTTTGACCCCGTGTCTTTCCACAGTGTGGTCAAGGAAGGTGGGCCCCTCCTCCAGGTCAAGATTGGTTTTCTCCATCGTGGTAATTGTTTCAAAGGGGTGGAGGCAGCAGGCAGTGTGAAACCCAGGTCTGGCCAGTGAGACCGAGGGGAAGTGTGCTGGGGTGATGAGTTTTGGAAACATTTTTCCTCTCTGATAAAAAGAGAAATTTCCCCTTCCTTTGATGCTGTTGTATGAGGATGTGATGCCAGGAGCACTGGTAGCCATCTTGCAATCACTGTGGCTCAAAGACGAAGCCGGAATGCTGAGGCTTGCCAAGGGGACAGATGGGAAGCCCAGATTCTTGACTGCACTGTTGTTTTGTAGAATTGATAGCCCCGAAACTACCTATCTCAGAGCTGCCTGTTACATGAGATAATAAACATCCATTGTTTAAGCCATTTTTAGTCAGGTGTTCTTTTACTTGCAGAGGAAAACATCTTAACTGATATAGGACTCTTTCCATTCAATGGACAAAATCAATTCAAAATGATTCAAAGAAAACAGATATTGGTGTGGGTGGAGTTGCACACCCATTGGCTCATGGCACCAAAAAACCTACAGGCAGTGCCAGCTTCAGACTTCGCTGGATCAAGTCTCCCGGGCTCCGTTTTTCTCCATTCTCAACAGTGCTTCCCTTTGTTTTGGCTTCACTCTCAGGCGGGCTCTCTCCACATGGTAAGACTTGACAGCTTCAGGCTTACTGTCCTTACAGTAGCAGTCACGCTGGGAAAGGTGGCCTCCTCTTCCCCCTGCTTCCACCAGAAGTTGTAGGATGAAGTCTGACCAAATGGCCACCCCAGAACTGGACATGTAGTGGAGCAGTGCTGGGGGTCAGCAAAGGCTGTCCGTCCACAAGGTTTCTTTCTTTGCTGATGTTGCGCAAATAACTGTAGCCTATACAGCTAGGGCTTGGGAGTGGGTGATGGAAAGTCAGTCTTGCTTTCAGTACTTATTTGCTAACTCAGGTGATTGGAATACTAAGAGCACTTCTAGGGAGAGTACTGGGGTCCAGAAAGGACTTTTTGTTATATTAGAGGACATTTGGTTAAAATTTAGAAATGCTGACAAAGCTGTCAAAGTAGTTCTGTATTTCATAAAGCTATGTAAATGGAAGGAAAACTTTTTTCTCCTACTGGAGCAAAGTGTAACAAAATATTGAGATATCCACCATTTCAAGAATTTCCAACTTTTGTGCCAAAAAGAATCTAGATGAAGCTGCCAGAGAAAATGGAGTTTTCATTCTTTCAAGGGTAAGTTTTCCTAGCCTACTTTTTCTAACCAGAAGTTACTTTTTAGTCCACAGTCATTTAGAGATACTGTTGGCCTTTTGTGTTAAGCATTCAGAGTTCCTAAGAAATCGTAGATATAGAAGAGGACTATCTGTACTCAAAAAGCACATTTCCGCTCTTCTATTTTATTGTATTTTCAAATGAATTGAGACTTTTTTCATTCTTTATAAAAGCATAGTATCAACATGAAGTTCTAAAGCTATTTCCTTGGCCCTTGTTCAAAGCTTTCAGATACTTTCTATACTTAGGGAATTCTGTGGTTCGGGCCTTTTAAAAATGTATATATATATTTTTTCACACTTAGCTATAAAGAAGAAAAGTCCTTTTCATTGACAACCAGCTCTTTTTATCATGCTTCCTTCTCTTCCAAACCATGTGTAGACGCACACATGCCCATCAGATGACTTGACTTGGTTTGAGCTTCAATCATTTTTTGTGTTCTTCACTTTTTACTGTTCTTTCCATGTATTAGTAAAGTTCACATATTTATTTTTATTGGCCATATAGTGCTGATTCACTGTTCATATATTTTGGGCTGAAATTGGTAAGGAGTGAAAATGAAATAGTTGTACTGCCTACTGTCCTCTGTTGTATATAGCAAAAATAGTAATAAATTTTTTTTTCATAGTCATACTTTATCGTAGAGTGAGGAAAGGCCTGCATGGGGTTAAGAATGGAATTTGACTACAAAATGCTAGGGTTTAGCCTGAATACTGCTGATAGTTAGAAAAACCGTATTTTAACTTATAACTGGATTTGATTGAATCATTGAATAAATAGGAATACACAAATGTGCTTCCTGTCATAACCTGCTTAACTATGTTTGTGCTTTTGGTTATATTAACTCCTTGTTTTGACTAAAGGATTGAAATTTTTTTTTTTTTTTAAGAGTAGGGCTCTTTTTGTCAATGGGGGTTTTGAGTGGAAGACGAAAAAAAAATCACTCAGTTCCTGAGTTGTTGACTGAAGGTAATTCTGGGAAAAAGTATATATATAGTGATTATATTCTAATTGTACTTAAGTTCTAAAAACGGTTTTTTTAGAGAAAACTTAAAGCAAGAATCCTGACTATAACTCTAACAGCTTTCCTGACTTTTTAGACTGTGAGAGTCCAGTTGTGATGCAGCTTGAGCTGTCCCATGGGGAACTCTCCCTGAGTCTCAGGTACTTTGATTTTTGTTAGAGAAGAAACGGGCATTCATTTGTTGGCATTAGAGTAGCTGTCTCAGAGGTAGAGGCCAAAATTGGTTGTCACATTGACAAAATGATCACATTAGACTCTAAGGATTTTCTGGGCTGTCGCATTCCAAGGAAGAGTGCTACCGCAGACTTTTAGCCTCTGTGTTCCTGGAAACATGGCTGAGAGGTGACAATTTATTCTTGGAACATCTTGTTGCTCGTTAGCTGCCGTTAGCTAAACGTGTGCTCTGTAATAGTGCATATGCTTTTGCCTGGAGTCTTGCTCTGATTCTCCTTAGTTTTATGGTCATCCGCTCTTGGCTCAGCATTTTTTCATCTTAAAGTTGTATTTTATACTTAAATCTTTTAGATATGTCAGAATAGTGAGGTAGTCTGAACTTTAAAGGAAGAAAGGTTGTTAAAGGATTACATTTGGAAACTTGCTACATCTGGGCTGATTTCTATAAATTTCCTCTTTCGCCACATAAATGTTCTCAACAGAACAGAAAGGAACAACATTCCACTGAAAAAGTAAGCTACCTTAAAAACAAAATATATAAACAGCATTTCCCCAGAAAGCAGAGAGACAGCTCTGGGGTCCTGATTCTCATCTTCCTGGCAGGTCTTCTGTCTTTCAGAATACTATCTTTGGAGTATCTATTTTAGTATAGGTAGCAGCATCAAGGACTGGAATTTCAAAATCACCTTATTATAGCGTAAGTGATTCTATGATTATAGCTAACAAAATGTGCTAACAATATTTTAAAGTATTTTCAAAAAATCATTTGTGGTTAAAAACATATTACATAAGTAATTATATTCCTTTCTGCCCTATCCTGTAGTAGCAGGGCTGTCTCCTCATGGTAATCAGGGTTAGTCACCCCTGCCAACGTGGTAGCCTTGGTAGCCTGTTTCTAGGCCTGCTGGTCTGTTGGCACAAAAAGCCCAAAGTGACCAGGCAGCAGCCATTGTAACTCTTACTATGTGAACTCTGGTGGAAATGTCCCCTTCTGGGAGCCAGGTTCTTTCAACCCACCGAGCCTAAAGTTTCAGGCTAAGGAAGCAGAAATCCTCCAAGCAGGAATCCCCACTCTTAAGTGAGTCGCTGAGAGTGGTGGTGAGTGGTGTACCCATTGTGTGCTGTACCCATGCTTGCCTGTTGGGGATGTACCACCCTATAATGGCCACTGGTTTCAGGAGTATACCGCACCCTGGAGGAGTATGCCATTCCTTACAATATGTCACCTCCAAGCTGGTGCCTCGGCTCCATTTTTTAAAAATTTTTATTATTTATTTATTTTTGGCTGCGTTGGGTCTTCGTTGCCGCGCGCGGGCTTTCTTTAGTTGTGGCGAGCGGGGGCTGCTCTTCGTTGCGGTGCGCAGGCTTCTCATTGCGGTGGCTTCTCTTATTGCAGAGCACGGTCTCTAGGGTGCGCAGGCTCAGTTGCTCTGCGGCATGTGGGATCTTCCCGGACCAGGGCTCAAACCTGTGTCCCCTGAATTGGCAGGCGGATTCTTAACCACTGCGCCACCGGGGAAGCCCCTCAGCTCTTTTTTAAGAGGCCATTTACCACTCTGGCTGGCTGGCAGTTTCTGGATAGGACCGTGTGGTGTCCATGTCTCATGCCCACTTCTGCACCTCCTTTGCCAAAAAGTGAGTCTCTTGGTTTGACATGTTGTTGACATATTGTTATGCAGTATCCCACTTTGGTGGCTCAGACACTTATGGACCCTGGGACGGTGGTGCTAGCATATGTGTCAGCCTCAGTCAGAATGAGTTGCTGCCCTTTCCAGGATGGAAGGGGTCTGATGTAATCGAGGTGCTATCATGCAGTTGGCTGGTCTTCTCAAGGGATGGTACCACACCAGGTGATGCGTGTTGATCTCTGTGGCTCTCCAGTCATACATTCAGCAGTGGCAATGGCTACAGAGCAGCCTTGGTGAGAGGGAGTTCATGCCGTAGGGGCCCTGCACAGCTTCCACGTCTGCCATCATGGCTACTGTGCTCATGAGCCCATTGCACAGACGCTGAAGTGGCCAACATCGGAGGCTGGCCGAGTGTTTCATGAACCACGCGTGGGTTTTTTTTTTCTCCTCTGTCAGCTGGTCTTAAAGAGCTCCCCATGAGGCCGTATGTAGGAGCTGAGCTGAGAGAGATGTTGCTGTAACAGCTAAAGATGACATAGAGGTCTGGGCCACAAGTAAAGCATACTTGTGCCTTTTAGATCGGCACAAGTCTGATCGCTAATGTAACACTTCCATCTGAAAATGGATTGCTCCTGGGCCCACCTAGCCTGACAGCAGGTATGGCAACCCAACTTATGAAAGATGATTCTGGCCACCTGGGCACTTGACGTCCCATGCTCAGATGCTCTGTCTCTACCACGGTGCAACAGCATGCCAGGAGCTTTATCGTGTTTTTCCCTTGGGAGTTTTTTGAGTGGTATATGTGTCTCTTCTGCAAATGGCATGACCTTGCTCCAGAGTCCTAGGGATCTATGCTGAGCGACCCTCCTATTGGGGCTTGCCGGCCTCCCTTCCTACCAGATACTTCCAGTTCCATGGGGTCCGCCAGATCGTATGGCGAAAGCAGCAGAGCTGCTTGAACTGCAGCTAACTGTTTTGGGCCTCACTCAAAACCGTCAGTCTCTCAAAATCCAATAAATGGGTTGAAGTGTTGAATAGTTTTCTCAAGTGTGGAATATATTGCCTCCAAAACCTGGAGAAGGCCTACCAAGCATTGTGCTTCCTTTTTTTTTTTTTTTTTTTTTGTGGTATGCGGGCCTCTCAATGTTGTGGCCTCTCCCGTTGCGGAGCACAGGCTCCGGACGCACAGGCTCAGCGGCCATGGCTCACAGGCCTACCCACTCCGCGGCATGTGGGATCTTCCCGGACCGGGGCACGAACCCGTGTCCCCTGCATCGGCAGGCGGACTCTCAACCACTGCGCCACCAGGGAAGCCCTGTGCTTCTTTATTACAGTAGAAGGGGCAGACCTTTTCCTTTACTTGGAGGCAATGTCTTGGTGTGCTTCAGACCACTTGACCTCTGAATTCTTCCCAGATGGGCAGGCCCCTGAAACTCTATCCTCTGAAGCATACGTGTCTTACCAAGACATCTCCTCGCCACTTCATGCTTGTCGCAGTACATTAGCATGATGTCAGTAGTGGACCAGTGTATTGTCCTGTGGAACGTCCATATGGTCTGTGTCCTTGGGGACTATATTATGCAGGAAGCAGTAGTTAACCTAAGGCACTTGCCTCATTTGGGGCATCTGTGTAATCTTGAAATAACCTGGGAGCTCTGTATTCCAATGGTGTGGTAGGGGCCACTTCTGCAGGCCTGGAAGGTCCACGGGAACCTGAGGGTTAAAGGTGCTCATGTGCATCTCGCTAGGCACCCCTATCCCATGTCTGAGCCCCACTTCTTCCTTATCAGGGACCTGCTAGGAGAAGGCATAGGAGATTTATCATCTTGAGTTCAGCCTTCTCTGAAGATCTGCCACTCTTGCGGTAAAGACCTGTGCCCAGTCTTCAGCTCTAGAGGCACTCCAGCTGCAGGAGATGAGGGTCTGTTTCAATGCTGCCAAGGAGGCCCTCTGACTCTCACCGTTTGCTTAAAGTTGGTGATTGTTCGGGCCTTTTGTTTTCTTTTTTTCAGAGCATCGGTGGCACTCAGCAACAACCACAATTCCACTTTTCTTACAGTTATTATTTCCGTCATAACCTCTTTAACACCAGAGATACTGCATGAGCCCTTGCCTCCTCCACCAGTGTCCCGATCCAGTCTGCCACAAGTGAAGGTCTTAGCAATGGCACTGCTACCCCCGGTGAGGGACTAGTAGTATTTTACCTGCAGTGTTGGGATCCTCTTTGCCCGGAAGCTGCTGAGTGGTCCAACTCCAGAACCCCATCCTCGAGTTTGCTTCCTTTGACCGCTCCACTCCTGGAACCAGTGGTCTTAGGTTGGCTCCCTAAAAGCAGAATCTGAGACAGGGGTTTGGGGATAGGTAATGTATTGAGGGGTGCTCTTCAAGAGCAAATCTGTAAGGGAGGGAGTCAACAAGACCAGGGAAGGAGAAAGCCAAACGGTGGGTATGATCTCAAGGTAGGCCTGGCCTAGCCTCAGCAGGAGGGCTCTGGGGCAAGAACGCCCAGCAGAGTCTGTCTCTCCTTAAACCAAGGGGGTGGGACTTGTGGACCCCCATCAGTTAGTCATTGACTATGAGCTGGTGTGGGGCGGGCACAGCTTCCATGATGAGGTGCCTCTCGGCGGCTAAGGGCAGTTTTCTGGAGAAGGGGACAGCCGTGAGCACTTAGCAGCCAACACGCACAGCAGCTCCCACAGATGGGCCCAGTGAAGGGGAGTGGGCGAGCCTCACAGCATCTACCACAGAAGGCAGCTGATGAGCTCTTTACAAAATTAAAAATGCCTGTACCCTTGACCCAGCAGCCCCTCTTTCAGGAGTTTTGTCTGTGGATACGCTCACACATGTGGAATGATGTTTTTACTCAGATGGCAATGGCAGTGATAGCAGAAGCCTGGAGAACACCTGAGCGCTCATTACAAGGGGACATGTTAGATGGCACAGTGGAATACACTGCAGCCACTAACAAAACAAAAAGTGTGAGGAAGCTCTTTATGTGTTGATATGGAATAGTTTCTAAGAGGTAGTGGTGAGTTAAAAAAAATTCAGAATAGTGTAAATACTGTATTACCATTTGTTTTAAAATTTATTTTATATGTACATGCATATGCATGTATATAATTTTAAACGTACAGACACTCTCAGCAGAAATGTACAGTATAACCAAGAAACTGGTAACGTTTGTGGTCTACAGGAAGGAGAAAAAAACAAGAATGGAACAGAGACTTAAGTTTTCACTGCATACTCTCTTATACCTTTCACATTTTGTACCATAGGCATCTGTTACATAATCAAGTAAAAAATAAAGTAATTCATTTTTAAAACAATTCTGGATCTGCTATTTACTAGCTCAGTGATGCTTGTCCTTAGCCTCGGTTTCCTCACCTGTAAAATGCAGGTGACAAAGCCTTCACTTCATAGGACTGCAGATATTAAACTGGGCAATGCATAGAAATCACTTAGTATAATGCTTCCCTGCTAAGTAATCAATAACTGTTAGCTGCTGCTATTAATATTATTATCATTTATATTATTATGGTTTATTACCTTGTAGGGTAATCGTGAGAATGAGCTTAAAAAAAGTATATTGTATACAGTAGCGCAGTGCCTAGCACCACAGTGTGTGTGTGTGTTTCTTTTTAACACAATGCAAATTAATAAATGTGTGTGCATATACATATATACATATATTTTTAAGGGAACTAGAATCATGTTCTACATATTGTTTTGTAACCTGATTATTATACTTAATACATTTTAGGCACTTTCCTGTACTGTTCATATTCAGGAATACTTGTATTTTACAGCGATAATGGTAGACCAGCAGTGCACCCTGGGAGTGGGAAGGGTGTTAGCAGTTCGTAGTAGTAGTGCAGTCTCCCTGTGTCTCATCGTCCAGAGGTGGTAGAAGGCACCCAGGAGCCAGCAGTCCACTGTCACTTGCTGGCCCTGAGCTGTCAGAAGAGGCTCTCTTGAGCCTTCCTGCCTGGAGCATTCTCTTGAGGAGTAAGAATAATTTAACCTGACAGATCCTGGGAGAAGGATCTCAACAAATAATTATGAATTACTCCTGATCCTTTGACTTAATCCAGTGGCATCCATAATGAGGTGTGTGTATGAAGGTCCATAGGAGGCAAAAGGAAATATTAGAACTTACGTTTCTATTTAATTTGAATCTCCCTTACAATCTCTGTTTTTTGTGTTATTTATTTTATTAATTTTTGGCTGTGTCGCACAGCTTGTGGGATCTTAGTTCCCTGACCAGGGATTGAACCTGGGCCCTCGGCAGTGAAAGTGTGGAATCCTAACCACTGGACAGCCAATTCCCTGTGTTATTTTAAAATACATTAATATAGCAGCACTTTTTTTATAATAATAAAATAAAAATTTGTAACTTGAAGGTGCATGCTCATATTCTTTTAACTGATAGGAATATACAAAATTGTATCTAGGGTATTATTTCCAGGGTGTCTGGTTGTATGGTATAAATTAATTTATCCTGGACACTAGGTTGATTTGACCTAACTTTTAACTTCAATCTCAAAAGGTAAAGGAGGAGTTTGCCAATTTAATGTTGTACCATATTTCAGTCCTAGGACATTTCAAAAGGATTACTCATGTAATAGTAATAATAGTAATAGTAGTAATAATATCATATTGTATTTTACAAAGCTTTCCAATGCCTCATTGATAATAATATAGAAACAAGCTTAGGCAATAGAATAATCACTGATTCTCAAATGTAATTGCTTCATGTGTATTAATTACAAAAGCATTGATCATAGTATTAACGTTTTTGGTGTACATTTACAAAGGAAAAAGAAAGTTGAGGTTTAGTAGCACAGAAAAACACTAGCTTTAAAAATTAAATCTGAAATCGTGAAAAAAGTTCCAACTTCCCTAGTAATCAGGAATGATTACTGAGTGCAGGTTGACTGTAAATGCAAATCGAAACCTTAAAGTACAATTTCTTGCCCCTCATACTGGCAGAAGTGTTAAAGTCTGATGATTTTCCAGGGTTGGTGAGGATGCTTTGGTGCAAGGGGTGTAAATCGGCACAGCCACTTTGGAGGACAGTTTGGCAACGTTTTCAGAGATAAAAATGCTCATGCCATTCACTGTCTCTGGATCTGCCCTAGGGAGATACTCAGACACAAAGAGGCACATACAAGCATGTTCACTGCAGCCGTTAATGGCAAACAGTTGGAGACAGCCATCATTGGGGGAACATTAAAAAGATAGTGACTTAAAAAAATTAAAATGGAGGGGAGGGATAAATTAGGAGGTTGGGATTAACACTTACACACTACTATATATAAAATAGATAACCAACAAGGACCTACTATATAGCATAGGGAACTATACTCAATATTTTATAATCTGTAAGGGAAAATAATCTGAAAAAAAAAATATATATATATATATATATGTTTACCTGAAACTAACATGACAGCGAAAATCAACTATACTTCAATAAAATTTTTTAAACAGTAAAGTAGAATTTATATAACATAAACTTTATAATTTTAAAGTGTAGAATTCAGTGCTTTTTAGTGTATTTACAGGGTTGTGCAACCATCACCACTATCTTAATTCCAGAACATTTTTATCACCTCAAAAAGATACTCTCTGCACATTAGCAGTCACTGCCTATTTTCCCCCTCCCCTTTCCACTGGCAACCACTAACCTACCTCCTGTCTCTAGATTTGTCTGTTCTGGACATTTCATATGAATGGAACCATACGATCTGGCCTTTCGGGGGTGAGGGTGGGGCGACCGTTTTATTGTGATATAATTCACATACCATGCAAGTTACTCGTTTTAAACGTACAGTTCAGGGTTTTAGTATATTCACAGAGTTGTGCAACCATGACAACAATTTTAGAACATTTCATCACCCCAAAAAGAAGCCCCATACCCTTTAGCTATCATCCCTGAAACTCTCCTCCCCAGCCCCAGGAAACCATTTCTGTCTCTATAGAGACAAAGGCAATCTATAGATTTGCCAATTCTGAATATTTCATATCAGTGGATCATAAAAGATGTCTTTTGTGTCTGGCTTCTTTTACTTAGCATGTTTTCAAGATTCATCCACACATTGCAATATGTGTCAGTACTTCATTCTTTTCTACTGCCGGATAACATTCCATTGTGTGGATATACCACATTTTGTTGATCCATTCATCAGTTGGTGGACATTTGCGTTGTTTCCACCTTTGGGCTAATAATGCTGTTATGAACATCCATGTACAAGTTTCTGTACGAGCATAGGTTTTCTATTCTCCTTTGTAGAATTGCTGGGTCATATGGTAATTCTGTTTTACTTTTTGAGGAATTGCCAAACGTTTCTACAGCAGTTGTGCCATTTTACTTTTCCACCATTGATGTATTAAGGGTTCCAGTTTCTCTATATCCTTGCCAACACTTATTTTCCATTTAAAAATAGTTATAGCTGTCCTAGTGGGTATGAACTGGTGTCTCATTGTGGTTTTGATTTCCATTTCCCTAATGACTAATGATGTGGAGCGTCTTTTCTTGTGCTTATTGGCGATTTGTGTATCTTCTTTGGAGAAATGTCTATTCAATCTGTGGCATCTTTATGCTGTGCTGTAGAGCTGTTAAAAAGGAATGAGGCAGATCTATATGTAGTCACCCCTGATCATTACACTGAGCAAAATAGCAGGTAGTAGAAACTACCTGCTATAGGACTTCTCTGGCGGTCCCGTGTGCTTCCATTGCAGGGGGCACAGGTTCGATCCCAGGTCTGGGAACTAAGATCCCACGTGCCGGGCAGCCAAAAACAAGAAAAAAAAAGATGCATTATAGTACCATAAGCTTTATATAAATACACATGTGTGCCATGTGTTACATACACACACCCCCTAGTACTGTATGGTAAATATAAATATGTAAGAGCATAGGGAAGGGTCTGGTAGAATAGTCCCCAGACTTATCAAGATGCTTGGTTACCTTGGGGCAGGGAGAGAGAGAACTAGTGGGGGTGGGATTTCATCAAAAGGGACTTTTGTCTTATTTATAACATTTTACAAAGTATTCATGAACTATCTGGTTAATAAAAAATTGTATGAAAACTCCTTAAAATATATACACAGTTTAAAAATATAAGAAAAAGAAAGCAACTGGGGAACTCTAGAGAGGGGTTAGAATCAGTGCTTTCATGCCACGTTGAAGTGAATGTACAATTACTGTTCGGAAAATGTCATTGATCATTGATTCCCTTTATGGCTCAGACCTATTTCGTCTTATATCCTTTTTATCAAAACAGTTTTGTTGGGCTTCCCTGGTGGTGCAGTGGTTGAGAGTCCGCCTGCCGATGCAGGGGACACGGGTTCGTGCCCCGGTCCGGGAAGATCCCACATGCCGCGGAGTGGGTAGGCCCGTGAGCCATGGCCGCTGAGCCTGCGCGTCCGGAGCCTGTGCTCCGCAACGGGAGAGGCCACAACAGTGAGAGGCCCGTGTACCGCAAAAAAAAAAAAAAAAAAAAGTTTTGTTGGTCTTTTACTAATATATAAAAATACAAATAGTAGAGAGGTTTATAAAGTTAAAATTAACTGATCCTCTCTTCACCTCAAACCCCTCCTTCCCCATGACAATTAGTGTTAGTGCAGCTTCTTTTCCTAATAAACCTCTGTGTTTTTGTATGTTCTTCTCACCCCACCCAATAAGGTGTGTTTCGTCAGCTTTCTGTTGTTGATGGGAAAAAGCTCCTTCCCCTCTAGGGGTAAGGGAAGTCCTTTTTTTTGGCTGCATTGGGTCTTCATTGCTGTATGCGGGCTTTTCTCTTGTTGCAGAGAGCGGGGGCTACTCTTGGTTGCGGTGAGCGGACTTGTCATTGCAGTGGCTTCTCTTGTTGCGGAGCACGGGCTCTAGGCGCGTGGGCTTCAGTAGTTGTGGCTTGTGGGCTCTAGAGCACAGGCTCAGTAGTTATGCCACACGGGCTTAGTTGCTCCGTGGCATATGGGATCTTCCCGGACCAGGGATCGAACCCGTGTCCCCTGCATTGGCAGGCGGATTCTTAACCACTGCGCCACCAGGGAAGTCCGAAAGGGAAGTCTATCTTTAAGCATCTGTGATAGTGGTCTTCAGCCTTGCTTTGTATCACCCCCTACCAGAGATCGTTATTTTGCAGATCCCAAGTTCTGCTCAGGTGTCTTTATTTCATAAAAAGCTCCCATGATGATTCTGATGAGGCCACAGGGTTAAGAATCATTAATCTAGTGAGTAACAGAGCAATCATAAATTGTACCCATGATGCTTCTTCGAGAATTATTTTTGGTAGGTTCTTTATGAGAGAGTAATGAGCCTGTCAGCTTTGTGGAAACATGCCTGAACTAAGATGGTCTGTTTTGTTCCAGGAATTTCACAGAATTTTCACTTTAGGTTATTTTCAGCATTGGAGCTTTAACTCTAACTAAATACTCTACATAGAGCTACCATTTGAGCCTGAGAAAGTGATCTTGGATTCCTTTTTGAAAACGGTAGGAATAGGTAGTACAGGGCAAACTTAGCTTTCTGCCATTTCAATCGAAAATGAGTGGATATAGCAAGAATGACAGATGCTTAAATCTTCCATGCCAGGCAAACTATCCCTAGGTCTTGTTTTGTAAAGTTTTTTCACCTCTCCCCCCACCCCCACCCCCAGCCCCAGATTTTTGTAGACTTTTTTTTTTTTTTTGCAGTACGCGGGCCTCTCACTGTTGTGGCCTCTCCCGTTGCGGAGCACAGGCTCCGGACGCGCAGGCTCAGCGGCCATGGCTCACGGGCCCAGCCACTCCGCGGCATGTGGGATCTTCCCGGACCAGGGCACGAACCCGTGTGCCCTGCATTGGCAGGCGGACTCTCAACCACTGCACCACCAGGGAAGCCCTGGACTTCTTTATAGTATGTTTGCCTGAGATGCAAGTGAGAAACTCACGTGATTCATAAAACTCCCCACGAATTTCCATTCTTAATGTTTTCAGACGTAAAACACAGAAATTCATAGATGCCATTTAGAGACGTAATAATAATCAGTTTCTTTAGAATAATAAACCTGAGTAATCTTTCTTATATCTTAAATTTTTTTAAACTTTACATTTTCTCTTCTAGGTATTCTCATGGGAGCAGTTATAAAAATTATAGAGTTTAAAAAACTGGCAAATTGGAAGGTAGGTTTACCCAATTGTTCTTTTTTTTTAACATATTTACAATTTTTATTGGTTCTTAAGTTTAGTAACACTGATTATGGTGGCTTTCTTATCATTCCTTGACGGTCAGTGAAGTTTATATTGTCCCATTAATTTTTTAACATTCTGGTAGATTAGGGTTGATATCTTTACATCTGAGTTTTCTGAAAAAGCATAAATCTCACACTTTCAAATTAACATAGGCGCATTCAATGCCATGTTTTGTTATTTACTTGCATTTTTATAATCTTAGACTAACTTGCTGTATACAGGGCTCTAATTAGCATTTAACATTAAACAATGTTTATTGCTCCTAATTCCATTCTGACAGCTGAGCCCAATAAGACATATCTGCCCAGCACTGTAGACCTTACAGAACGCTTTATATACTGTAGCTTTTGTCATCCTCATGACAACCATGGAGGCAGATTGACCACGTATTATCCCCGTTTTTACAGATGAAGAAAGTGACCTCTGAGGGGTTGAGACATGTCTAACGTCACAGAGCTAGAGAGCGGTTGGGTTGGCTCTTGTGTCCAGACCCTCTGGTTCTATGTGTTCTATATTTTCTCTGCCACACCATGCTGTCCTCACTTGTGGATGTTCCCACCCTTACGTTCACACAATGGTCATTAGAGCGTGAGGTCCAAGGACTAATTGAAACTCAAGTTTCAGCTTAAACTTTGAGCATCTATATCGAGTAGGGAGTTTAACAAGTGTGTAACAAAACTGATTTTGTGGAGGGAAATAAGGTCCATTTCAAAATATTAAAAGAATTGTATGGTTAAAATGTGTCACATTTGAGCCCTTCCTACTTTGACGCAGCTCCTAGGTGTGAGGATTAATTTACCTGTGGAACTGTAGAGTATAAATTTGCAAAACAGGGCTTCCCTGGTGGCGCAGTGGTTAAGAATCCGCCTGCCAGTGCAAGGGACACAGGTTTGAGCCCTGGTCCGGGAAGATCCCACATGCCGTGGAGCAACTAAGCCCGTGCGCCACAACTACTGAGCCTATGCTCTAGGGCCTGCGAGCCACAATTACTGAAGCCTGTGCACCTAGAGCCTGTGCTCCACAACAAGAGAAGCCCACCACAATGAGAAGCCCGCACACCGCAACGAAGAGGAGCCCCCGCTCACCACAACTAGAGAAAGCCCAAAGCCCACACACGGCAACGAAGACCCAATGCAGCCAAACATAAAGAAATAAGTAAACTAAAAAAAAAAATTTGCAAAACAAGCCTCATGGTCTGACGTAAAACACAATTTGAAGCTGTTATAAATAATATTCAGGATATATTTTATTAAATGAATTCTCAAAATGTACATTGAGCTTGGAATATTTCTAGAACTACCCTCAGCTGGGGAAGGGGCTAGGCAGGCCCCACTGGAGCATGCTGTGTATGAAGCTCAACTGGTTCAGTTTAACCCCCCTCCCAGTAGCTTCTGCAACTGGTTCAGTTTAACCCCCCTCAGAGTGGCTCATTCTAGGGCAGGAGCAACTGACTGTACACTCTTTCTCAACTCTTAGACTAGATAGAGCCTGATGTGTAAATACCACCTGCTAACACATTTTGTTTGATTTAAAATCAATTGATCAAAATTGGAATCGATTTTAAAACAATTAAAAAATCATTAAGTTTTTTGTTTTGTTTTATTTTGTTTTTCATGGAGGAGAAAGAAAGAGTGGCTTTATTTCTTTGCCAGGCAAAGGGGGAACACAGTAGGTTAGCACCTCAAGAACTGTGCCCCCAGTTTTATTTTAAATGTTATTAATCTATACAAAATTCTAGAAATTTCACATGGATTTTTTTTAATATTTTAAACTGCTTAATTTGTAATCTTTTTAAAAAATTAATTAAAGTATTTATTTTTGGCTGCATTGGGTCTTCGTTGCTGCGCGCGGGCTTTCTCTAGTTGCAGTGAGTGGGGGCTACTCTTCGATGTCATGAGCAGGCTTCTCTTGTTGTGGAGCACGGGCTGTAGGCACGCAGGCTTCAGTAGTTATGGAATGCGGGCTCAGTAGTTGTGGCTCACGGGCTTAGTTGCCCCAAGGCGTGTGGGATCTTCCCGGACCAGGGCTCAAGCCTGTGTCCCCTGCATTGGTAGGCGGATTCTTAACCACTGCGCCACCAGGGAAGTCCTCACATAAAAATTTGAACTTCTAGCTTCTCTCAAAGAAGCAGAAGCTCTCTCAACACCAGGCCCACATTCCCCACAGCAGAGATCCGAGGCACTGAGTGCAGCTGCAGCCCTGGGGAACGCTGTATGAAACCTTCTCCGAGCAGGAGGAGGAAAGGTTATCTTTTATTTTTAGTTTTATATGCTTCGGTATTATTAAATTTATTTTTCAACAGATGTTAGTTTTCAAGTTAAATAATAATAATATATTGAATAGTATAGATGAGTGAACCACAGTTGGGTGGTGAATGTAATTAAGTGCCCTGAAGAGCCATCTAGACAACCAGTGCTTGACCTCAGAAACGGGTGAGGTTTTTAGGCTAAAACCATTGGGCAGGCTTTCTGGAGGAGCAGGTGTTTGTGGAAGCCAAAGCAGGAAGTAGGATCTGTTTGGAAACTGGGTGCTGCAGTGAACAGGGGAGGTAAGAAAAACAGTGAAGTTGCTGGGTATTTTCTTTCCATGTAGGTCTGTTTCCAGACTGTCCTGCTGGGCCTGCCTTCTACCTATATTGTCATATGCTTAATATGTTTCTTTAAGTCAACTTGCTTTTTTGTGTATATAAGTCTTTATAGCAGTTTTTTAAAAGCTTTTATTGTGGTAAAATATACGTAACATAAAATTTAGCATTTTAGCCATTTTTAAGTGTACAATTCAGTGGCATTAAATACATTTACAGTGTTGTTTAATCATGACCACTATCTATTTCCAGAATTTTTCATCATCCCAGACGGAAACTCTACCCATTAAACAATTCCCTATTCCTCTCTCCCTACTTTGTTTTCTACTTTCTATTTTTCTTAGTATTTTCTATTTTTTTAGTAGCCCCTATTCTACTTTCTGTGTTTATGAATTTACCTATTCTAGGTACCTCAAATGGGTGGAATCATATAATATTTGTCCTTTTTTATCTGGCTTATTTTATCAGTACTTAGCATGATGTGTTTTTTCTGTTTTGTTTTGTTTTGTTTTTGCGGTACGTGGGCCTCTCACTGGTGTGGCCTCTCCCGCTGTGGAGCACAGGCTCCGGACGCGCAGGCTCAGCGGCCATGGCTCACGGGCCTAGCTGCTCCGCAGCATGTGGGATCTTCCCAGACCGGGGCACAAACCCGTGTCCCCTGCATCGGCAGGTGGACTCTCAACCACTGCGCCACCAGGGAAGCCCTAGCATGCTGTTTTTAAGGTTCATCCACTTTGTAGCCTGTGTCATAACTTGTTTCCTTTTTATGGCTGAATAATATTCCATGGTCAGTATATATGACACTTTGTTTATCCATTTATCTGTTGATGGGCCCTGGGGTTGTTTCCACCTTTTGACTGTCGTGAATAATGCTGCTATGAACGTTGGTGTACTATATACATTTATTTTAAAGGAAACATTATAATACTGTTTTAAGTGGGAAACCAATATTGTTTTATAAATAAATACGATAAAAACAAAGTGGTACATTTGCTTGCTGAAGCCTCTGAGGACAAGCCTGTCCTCTTTGTCAAAAAGGGGGATCAGCATATTGGAGAGAGGCTTAACACGGTAGCACCAAACTGACGCGTCTGACTTAATTGGGATTGAGAAAGAATCAAAAAGGGCTGACTTTCTCAATCCGTGGGGTCAGTGGTATTCAACACACATCGCTCAAGTACCACCTAAAACCACATCAGATCACTTCAGGGGAGATACTGCCCAAAGGAACCTGGGATCTTTCTGTGACACTATTCACTGTAAGGTGGTGTGTGCATTTCCTGTGGCTTCTGTAACGAATTACCACAAATTGGGTGGCTTAAAACAGCAGAGATTTGTTCTCTCATAGTTCTAGAGGCCAGAAGTCTGAAATCAAGGTGTTGGCAGGGCCACACTCCCTCAAGGGAGTGAATCCAGGCCCTAGGGGAGAATCCTTCGCTGCCTCTTCCGGCTTCAGGTGGTCCCAGGCATTCCTTGGTGATGGCAGCCTAACTCCTGTCTCTGCCTCAGTCTGTCCTCATGTGCCTTCATCTCTGTGTCTGTGTGTCCCTTTCTGTCTCTTTTAAGGACACTGTCATTGGGTTTAGGGCCCACCCTAATCCAGTGTGGTCTCAGCTGTGATTCTTCCCTTAATTCCATCTGCAAAGACCCTATTTTCAAATCAGGTCGCATTTTGAGGTTCCAGGTCACATGAATTGGGAGGAGAGGACACTGTGAACCCACTGCAGGTGGGTTCTCCTTTTTCCCAGGGGGTGTTTTGTTTCTGAAACTCCCAGAGTCTCTGCAGTGGCCCAACTGCACAGATCCTGCGAATAGCTTGCCCCACAAAGCACAGAGATCGGCCCATTTCTTTTCACATGGCCCCAGTCTGAGTCATGAGCTTGTGATACAGGCGGTTATTTTAAGACTTAATAAGGCATTTTCAGAAGTCATCATTTGCTTCTATTTTGAGCCTTTTTTGAATGTTATTTTAGTCTTTATGGTAACAGCCGTACATTTGTAAGGATACATTTATCATTCTTTTGAATAGGGATTTTGACAAGAAGTCAGACTGTCAAGATTGTGACATAGAAGTTTTCATATGAAAAGGGCCTGATTTTGCAGTATTAAATAGACTGCGTATTACCTATAGTCATTTTGGGTTTGAGAACCAGTATGTATTTTCCCCCAATCCACCAACAACTAGAGAACTGTATTACTATAGAAGATGAAATTATTATTCCATTCCCCCCAAAGGTGGCCATATTCTAAAAATACCTTTCATAATGGTACTTAATATTTGAATCTGAAAGCATGACAAGGGGCTCGCTTTATAGCCATGTCCCAGGTTGCAAGGGCATCAGGTGAGGACTGTTTCATCACATCAGATTTAGGAAAATGGCATAGTTGTCTATGACATGCAGAGAAAAGGCAGGGCTATTTTAAACATGAGTAGGGTTTACTCTTCCTCTAAGTGGATTGTTTTAGGGCTTACCGTTAACCTTTTTCCTGGAGGAATCCAATTTGTGGACTTCTTTTTGAAAGCGTTCTATTTGAATTGAAATGTTTTCTATATTAAAATTAGTTTTCTTTCCTTAGTAAAGAATAAAAAACATACCGCTGTATGTTTGGAAGTGGTTCATTCTGCTATTTATTTTGCTGGTCACCTTTTAAAATCATTTGTCCTACATTTTTAAATGCAGGTTTTGAGAGTTTTGTATATTTGTTTGTTTTTGTCTCTCCTTTTGTTTGTTTTTGTCGCTCCTTTTGTTTGGTTTTATTATCAGGTGGTGGTTTAAGCATTGTATTTTTCCACTGGGCCAGGTTCTAAGAGAACAGTTACTTTGGCTTTTCATTGATGGATTTATTTCTTAATTACACAGATTTCATGCCTCTGAAAATATCCATTTTATATTTACAGGAGGAAGAAATGTTTCGTCCAAATATGTTTTTCCTCCTTTTGCTTCCACCTATTATATTTGAGTCAGGATATTCATTACACAAGGTAAGACTCAGGCACACATTAGTGCTTTTGGTCCGGGTGGCTCCGTGTGTTTGTAAGGCAAGTTCCTTAAAAGCTCAGGTGTTAATTTAGCAGTGGTGGCTCTGTGTGAACACCCTGGCGTGTGTGGTAGAAGCTAGACTGTCATGCCTGACTTGTAGAGGGAGCAAACATGGTCAGTGGGCTGCTTTCATGGTTTTAGGCAGTGTGGCTTACTAGTGTTTTCCATAGAGGGGTACTTTGCCTAGAAAGAAATAGCCAAAGTGATTTTGGTGGTACACAGGTGTTACATTGACTCCTCTTGGACACAGACTGACCCATGTTAAGAGGACAGACTGTGTCCTGGGATGACAGGGACAGGTGCCCCAGGCCTACTGGTTCTCTCACGTCACCATATCGGGCCTTTCTCCTGCCTTGGGCCCATCCATCCTTCAGTGTCTCCCCTCTCAGGGCACTACCCTGGGCCTCAGCTCCCAGCCATTATGCCCTTTAAGCCCCAGTCTCCATTCCTTCCCACCCTCTCCCTGGCCGTGCTTTTCCTCACCAGACTGGAGCCCCATCCTTCCCCCTAGTCTTCCACCTCCTTCTGGCCCAGCCACCTACTCCCACAGTTGCTCCGCTCATTCTTGGCTCCCTGACCCTGGAGAGCAGCATCACTGGCCCCTGCTCAGTTCTCTGCTTTGCTCTGGCATTTCTGGTCTCTGTCTTCCAGCTTCCAGTGGGGCTCTTTCTGCCTGGGCAGGAGCTTCTCGCTTTTAAGCCAGTTTGTGTGTGTACCTGAGTCTTTTCCTTGTCTATGAGTTCCTTTTTTTTTTTTAATTTGTGTAGCAAACTTGTTTTTTTAAATACATTTATTTATTTATTTATTTATTTATTTATTTATGGCTGCGTTGGGTCTTCGTTGCTGCCTGCGGGCTTTCTCTAGTTGCAGCGAGCGGGGCTACTCTTCATTGCGGTGCGCCGGCTTCTCATTGTGGTGGCTTCTCTTGTTGCGGAGCGTGGGCTCTAGGTGTGTGAGCTTCAGTAGTTGTGGCATGCGGGCTCAGTAGTTGTGGCGCACGGGCTCTAGAGCGCAGGCTCAGTAGTTGTAGCGCACAGGCTTAGTTGCTCCGTGGCATGTGGGATCTTCCCGGACCAGGGTTCGAACCCATGTCCCCTGCATTGGCAGGCGGATTCTAAACCACTGCGTCACTAGGGAAGTCCATATGAGTTCTTTTTAAATATAAGTGTATTTAAGTTTTAAAATAAAAAGGTGATTCAACTTAAAATACTAGTAATACAACAGTTATTTTGTAAATATGATTTTTAAAAACTGTGAAGGTTGGAAAGACTAAGGATCGGCATATCTTTGGAGAGAGGAAAGAGCCTGGACTTTAGAGCCGGAGAGACCTAGGCCTAATCATGCGCTGCCCCCTATAGGTTCCTCTTGAGTAGAGTAGAAATTAAAAACAGAGGACAAAAAGATCCCCAAAACCCTACCTCCTAGGTTGCTTTGAGATTTACATTAGATGAAAGTGTATGCAAAGCACCACTCACCACATTAAATAATTGGTAGTGCTTCTTGTTATTATCTATTATAACATGACTAGTGTTACTACTAATAATAATGTAATAAACTTGAGTTAAATTTGTTATGAGAGTTTTGGTAAAAACATACAAATTAAATTTTTAATTTTCCTCCTGGATATTAAAGCAAAATTATTCTAAGATGTTCAGGCCAGATTTTTTTTAAGTTATTATTTTATTGTGCATTAATCAAAAGAAAAAGTGAAAAGGAAATTTAATATTAAAAAAGTCCCATATCTTATAAACCATTACTGACATCAGATAATTGTTAAAAAGAAAACAAGCAAGAAGGATTTGAAGGTCAGTATCTCTCACTCTTTAATTTTGTGAACAAATCTTGAAAGAACTGAGCAGATTATGAAAATATTTCAAAACAGTGCTGAAGAAAATGGATTGATTTTTTTTTTTTTCCCTTTGGCTGCCACTCGGCATGTGGGATCTTAGTTCCTCGACCAGGGATTGAACCTGGGCCCTCGGCAATGAGAGCAAGAGTCCTAATCACTGGACTGCCAGGGAACTCCCAAAAAATGATTCGATTTTGACTTAAAAACATAAGACTGGTTATTATATTAGCACATGTAAACTTTTTATTTTCTAATTTTTTGGAGGGAGGGGAAATAAACTTATTCAAAATTTGAGGAAAATAGTAGTTTCTTAAGAGAAGAAATTTTTGAAGATGGCTTTACAGCAGAAACTGTGACAATTTATGTGAAAGGGACTAGTGTGAGTTGGAATGGGAATTCAGAGACTTCTGTCCACTGCCTACCCACCCCCAAAGAAGATAGGAAGTTGACTTTATTTTAATATTGCTATATTTGCTGACGTAAATTTGGACTTGGAATAAAAATTTCAGTACAGTTATCATCAGTTGGTATGTATTAGGTAGGCAGCTATTTGGTTCTTTAAATTATTAATATAAAGAATAGAACTTTTTAAAAAATAAATTTATTTATTTATTTACTTTTGGCTGCATTGGGTCTTCGTTGCTGCGCGTCGGCTTTCTCTAGTTGGGGCGAGCGGGGGCTACTCTTCATTGAAGTGCACAGGCTTCTCATTGCGGTGGCTTCTCTTGTTGTGGAGCACGGGCTCTAGGCTCGCGGGCCTCAGAAGCTGTGGCTCACAGGCTCTAGAGCGCAGGCTCAGTAATTGTGGTGCACAGGCTTAGTTGCTCCGCGGCATGTGGGATCTTCCCGGACCAGGGCTCGAACCCATGTTTCCTGTATTGGCAGGCGGATTCTTAACCACTGCACCACCAGGGAAGCCCAAGAATAGAACATTTTTTAAATTATGTCTGAGAGAAGCAGATAAATTTGCTTTATGTAGCAAAGGGAAGTTCTTATAGTGGGGCAACTTGAATTTGGGTAACTTTCCAACATCCAGATTAATATTAGCCAACGACGTAAGTTATATCAGAATTAGATCCCTATAAACAGACCAAGGCTTAGTGTAATCTATTTTTAAATAACAAAATTAAGCAGCTCTCTGCAAAGAAAAACTCATAGATGAAAGCCTTTTGTTTAGGAAAAAACCAAATCATTGTGTTTGCCTTGAGCTATTTTAAAGTTCTTTGTGTGCTAAAGATTGAGATGCCAAACAAAGTAATTGAATGTCTGATTATGGTCAGCCAAATCAAAATTGCAAAAAATGAAGCAAAGAAACTTCCTGAAGGAGATAGGCTTAGTGGGTTGTCAGTGCTGAGCTGAGGACAGTCTTCTGAAGTGAGCTTTAAAGTATCAGTTCCTGGGAATTCCCTCATGGTCCAGTGGTTAGGACTCAGCACTTTCACTGCCGAGGGCCCGGGTTTCAATCCCTGGTCAGGGAACTAAGATCCCACAAGCTGCATGACGTGGCCAGAAAAAAAAAGTATCAGTTCCTGTTGTTCATGGCTTGACAATTTCTGAGCGAAAAAATGGTTTTCCTTGTCCAGACCCACAATCACGGACCATCAAGTTACCCTGGCCTTATTCCTAAACAGAGTCCACAGGGTTCTAATAAATAGCTTAATTTTTTAAATTTTATGGAAATTTGAAAGATGTTACCATACTGCTTGGACTCAAATATTTTCTCTTAAATGCTGTATAGATGGGAATATATTTTATCTATCATATTTGATGATACTAATAGAGTGAAATAAAATTGCTTAAAAGATGTGGACTACAAAAAGGAGCTTCTGATAGTATAAACTATTATCTTGACATTCTTTGTAGCAATGTACCTTTTCTTAATTAATTGAAAAATTATAATTATATAAACTTCGGACTTTAATCAGACATGAAACACAGTTAATTCCTTTAGTACCTATTCATGGGGCATCTTGCGTCTCACAGGCTGTATGCCAGTGACTGTTATACAAAAGCAGATGTGGTCTTTGCCCCCATTGAGCCTGCAACCTAGTGGGAAAGACAGATACCAAATAATTACATAAAATAAATGTAACGTTTCAGCTATGTCAAGTGCTACCAGGAGAGAGTCACTGTGCATTGAGAGCATAGACTGGGATCTGACTTGGGTAAGGGATCAGAGAAGGCTTCCCTCAGGAAGAGTCAAAATGTCCTGAGATCTTGGGACGATTAAAGTTCACTAAGCGAAGGGGAAGGAAGAGTGGTCCAAGCCCAGGGAGCATGATGTGTTTGAAAAACAAAAAGCTACTAGTGTGACTGGAACCCAGAGAACAAAGGGGAGGTTAGAGGCCTTCGAGGGGTCAAACCATCCAGGCTTTGGTTGGGTTTTAACTGCGTTTTGAGTGGAAGTGGGGGTCAGAATGTAGGCAGCACAGTCAGACTTATCTTTCGCAGAGATCATTCTGGAAGCACTTGGAGAGCAAGAGGGCAAGGGCCAGGGCTGGTTGAGACTTGTTAGAAGCTATTGCAGTGATCCAGGGGAGAGATGATGGCAGTTGGGCAAGGGCAGTGGGGATGGTGATGGAGAGAAGCAGGGAGATGTGAGTGACGTGGGGAACGCAAAAGCCACAGGACTTGGCTCTGCATTGCATGTGGGGGTGAGGGAAGATGCCCAGGTTTCTAGAGCTTGCCAACCAAGGTGGGTGATGGTGCCCTTTACAGAGAATCAAGCATGTGAGGAGGGCCAGCTGTGGGGTCCATGACTTCACTGAGCAGACCAGCCTTTCTAATCATTCCTCTCATTTCTGTTCTCTCAAACAGGGTAACTTCTTTCAAAATATTGGTTCCATCACCCTATTTGCTGTTTTTGGTACGGCAATTTCCGCTTTTGTAGTAGGTGGAGGAATTTACTTTCTGGGTCAGGTAAGGAAAACATCTTTGAAAACTTTGAAAACCTTAAATTCTTAGAGCTCATGCAGGGCAGTGGGGTAGTGACACCTCATGGGGGTTTTACAGTCAAGGTAAATGCTCTCCTGCAAAGAAATCCGGACTCAAACAAGGCACAGTAAAGGCATGCTGAAGTTGTCTCTCAGTGTCCTCGAGAAGCTTTGGTGTCTAGAATTGAGTGAATCTTTTCCATAATCCCCAAAAGTATTTGATATTATTTGCAAACCAATATTGTCTTAAGTTGGAATACCTAAAAATAAAGCAGAATATATACCATCAAGATCTTCAAATTATAACAGTATCAATTCTGTTGTCCGACTGAATCAAGGTTAAACACTGTTTCTTTAATAAAAATTTGCATTTTAAAAATCAAAGATAATTCTGTATGTCTTCACTCAATTCTAAGCTGTCCTGTAGAATTACTTTCCCTGGATTTTCCACCATTGCTAAACCAATTCCCGGTGTCATCAACTGAGTGTTTTGTACTTTGAATTCAAATTTATTTGAATTAATTTAAACCAGACCTACCTAGGAAGG
Organism: Globicephala melas; assembly: GCF_963455315.2. Classification (NCBI taxonomy): domain Eukaryota; kingdom Metazoa; phylum Chordata; class Mammalia; order Artiodactyla; family Delphinidae; genus Globicephala; species Globicephala melas. Next base: position 74,999,375 of record NC_083328.1, read on the forward strand.
TAGTATCTGTAGCTTTGCATTATGCACGTCTGTGCATGTCACAGTTCTCTTCCAGTATGGTCAGTTGCAGAAAGTTTCTCCGCCCTAGTTCTGCAAACGCAGTTTGAGATCCAGGCCTTGGGGTAACTGGCAGATTTCTCTTACATGTGTCAGATGTGTCTGCTGCTTTTGATGGCTGTCAGTAAAAGCCCATATATTCCATCTGATTTTCACCTTTACTGCTGCCTCAATGGCACCAGAATAAATCTGTCTGTCATGCAACCTTCTTCATTGCTCAGCTTCCAGCTTCAAATGGGAATAAACTTTAGAGAAGAAAACTCGTTAATTTGGCTTGCAAATATTAGTGTTCATTTTCATACTCCCTGTGTATGATGATTGAATGCATGCCTAAACTAAAACTTAGGAGTTTTCTGTATTTTTCAAGTGGTTTGGGGACTGAAGATTAATGTCCTTATTAGTTTGTAATAAAGCACTAATGGACATTTTAATCTTCTTGGCTGTTCTCCAGGGGTTTTTTTTGTGTGTCTGTGTGTTTGTGTTTTTTATTTTACAGGCTGATGTAATCTCTAAACTCAACATGACAGACAGGTAAACCTTTCATACTGTAACACCCATGTGGCTACTTTTCAGACTGGGGCCAAGTTTTCTCCACATTGATTCCTGGCTGTGGTACTTCTCTATTCTGTCTTTTCGTTTTGCTGACTATTTCTGCTGTAGAATCTATTCTGAATTAATTTGTGTCTCTGAAATGAATCAAAACTATATTGAGGAATTTTGAAGATCTCCAGTCAGAGGGTTGCTGATGGAAATGATTTAGTTTCAGCTTTGAAGGGAATAACTCTTGGTTAGTTAAGTTAACTGCCACCTCACACACACCACACGCTGCACCATTGTCCTTTTATTATTAAGAATCATCTTCAGCTCATTTCTAAGGCTTTGCAATGGCCATAATGAAAAGTTGTCTTCTTGAGAGATTGGAGATGGAGTCCGGGGTGAGGTGTGAATCTTTACTCTGGGATTCCCCCCAAGGCGGTGGGGATGGGGAGGGGGAAGGAGGTGCTCTGTTGTGGGCGCCCTTCTCAGGCTGCAGCTACTCCATTGGGCACTCAGAGCTGCTGTCTAGGAGCCCAATCCAGAAATTTCCATAATTGGCTTAGCAAGAAGCAACCTAGGAAGCCGAAGTTACCAGATCTAGTGCTAAAAAAGTGCACACACACAGCGTGACCTGGTTTCCCGTCTCTGAGAAGTGCAGTGAATATGCAGCCTTGCTCTGTGTTTCTCTCCCGGGAGCACTGGATTCTGTCTTGTGCTTGGCTGGGGAGCTCGGAAGTGGGACCCAGTGCTCTGCCCCGGGGTCCCTTTCACTGGGCCAACCAGAGCTTACAGCCTTCAGCAGCAACTTGGAGATTAAAATCTTGGAGCCCTTTTCGTGAGAAATGTGCCTTTGATAGCATCAAGTCCAGCCTCATTTTCTCTCCAGGGACATAAATTTCAAAGCCTTTGTTGTAAGATAGTCTTGCTATACAAACAAGTAGCGAAAGTCACATCCCTGTTCCATAGGGAGCGTGAAGCCGAGCAGAACTGATGCCATGCATTTTGTAGGTATTTTGCAACTGAAAAGAAATGTTCAAAACCCAGTGGATGTAAAGGAAGATGTCACAGCATTCAGTCCTTCAACCTGTTTGGGGGCAACTGCTTAGAGATACAAAAAACGCTTGATAAATCCTTGTGTAATTGAATTGAACCGGAGGTTGGGATGTTCAGGAAGAGAGGAATAAAAGAATTGGCCCTTAGACAAGCAGAGTAAGAACCAGGTGGAGTTTCTCTCTGTGTGGGCAGACACTTCCTTTCCTGTTAGAAAGTGACTGTCCCACAGATGGGGGGGTGCTCTGGGGGAAATTAGCCAGCAGTCGCAAACCCACACAGCTGCAGGGCCTGACAGAACCCTTCACAGAGGGGAGCTGGCGAGGTGTGTGTCTGGAGGTGGTGACAGTGGTGAGCCGGAGAGCCCATCGTCTGAAGGGGACAGCCACCTCTTAGCTCCACCGGCTAATTACCACGTGGGAACATGGACCCAGAATCGCCAGATACTTAATTGTTTTTTTTTCCAAAAGAGGCCAAGTTTCTAGATTTTAATAGGGAATTTTCCTGTTTTAAATGTTGCCAACTTGATCCATTTTTCAAAACACCATGCAGGTCAAACATGAGGCCCATGGACCTCTGCACGGTAGGAAACATAAAAATAACTTTTTTGCACAGAAGGTTTTACTTCACTGGTGTTTCCTCTGGAGAGCTAATTCACTCATAGATACACCCTAAATTATTTCACCATCCCAGTCCATTTTCTTTTTTTTTTTTATTTTTAAATTTTATTTATTTTTGGCTGCGTTGGGTCTTCGTTGCTGCACACAGGCTTTCTCTAGTTGCGGCGAGTGGGGCTTCTCATTGCGGTGGCTTCTCTTGTTGCAGAGCACGGGCTCTAGGTGTGCGGGCTTCAGTAGTTGTGGCATGCAGGCTCAGTAGTTGCGGCTCATGGGCTCTAGAGCGCAGACTCAGTAGTTGTGGTACAGGGGCTTAGCTGCTCCACGGCATGTGGGATCTTCCCAGATCAGGGCTCCCTGTGTTGGCAGGCAGATTCTTAACCACTGTGCCACCAGGGAAGTCCCCCAGTCCATTTTCTTTTTGTTTTGTTGACGTTGCTGTCTTCTGAGATGATGGAATAAAGAAAACACATTGTTCAGTTGAACTGGCTTCTGGCCTTTTAAAAGACTGGGTCATAAGCTGTGATGTGGAACAGCTGCGGGCAAGATTCAATGCCTGCTTATATTCAGACCTCTCCATGATTCAGGCAGTTCATATTTCCGACTTTCCATGTTCACTGTCAGAAACACTGTGCCCCAATTTAGAGTCTCAGCCAAAGCTAAATGTGTTACATAATTTATGCAAAGCACTTCTCCCCCAACATTTTATTATGGAAATTTCAAACACACAGAAAAGGTGAAGCACTGTACAGTGGACACGCACGTGACCGCCTAGATTCTACAGTCACTGTTTTCACTGGATTTGCTTTAACCACAGATCTTTCCATCTCTCCATCCCTCTGTCCATTCATCAATCCGTCTTCTGGTTCCTGCTGTTTGGTTTTCAGTTCAGGATGCCACAGGAACTATGACAAAGAACATCAGTCAGGCCTCTTTCAGTGCAACTGAAACCCAACACGAACTCGTTTTAGCAAAAAAGAAGTTTGTTGACTCATAGAACAGAAGTGTCCCCGGAGTGATGGCTTCCTGCATGACAGCCTCTGGGGGCCTGTGATGTCAGGAACCTCTCCTCTCTCTGTCTTAGCTGTTCCCTGGTCAACGTCATCCTCAGGTGTGCTCACCCCACGTGGCAGCACCAATGGCTTTCGTCTCACGATCACCCTCGTCATCCCCGCCAAAAGGGCCAACCTAATATCTGGTGACCTGGTAAAATGCCTGGCGATGGACCTCTGACCAGGCTTGGGTCCCCTGCCTACTCCTAGAGCCCCATGCAATACAGGGATGGAAGGTGGAGGAGGCCTGGCTCCACAAAGGGAAATTGGAGCCCAGTGGGGCTGTGGGTGCTGTCCACTGTGTGCTTGCTGAGGGATGGAGGGAGGGGCCCGCGAGCCGCACGGAGTCGTCGCCCAGCACACAACCTGCGGCACACTCCCAGGCTCCCACCCTGCTTTGGGATGCACTTTTTTTTTTTTTTTTTTTTTTTTACTTATTTAGGCCTCGCCGCACAGCTTGCAGGATCTCAGTTCCCTGACCAGGGATCGAACCAAGGCTTTGGCAGTGAAAGAGCAGAGTCCTAATCAATGGACCACCAGGGAAGTCCCCAAGATGTACTTTTTAGATGTTCTTCTTCCTTCGAGGCCTCTGTTATGTCGCTGTGGGTGATGAGAGTGGGAATAAAAGAAGGAGAGGGGAGAGAAGAATCTCTGTGGGTTGCAGAGCAAGGGCTTCAGGCCAGCTGCCAACAAATCATGGCCTCCCGGGTTGGCAGCTGTTCGGTGGAGTTACCTTTTCTTCCCTCCCGGACCCCTCCCTCCTGCCTGCCTTCCCCAAATATCTCTGGGCGCTCACAGTGAGGTGAGAGGCAGGTGAAGTCACAGCTCATAATGCACGCGACAAGCTCTGTGAGGACAGGGCAAGTCTGGGAACTGAAGTCTGAGCTGAGGCCGTCTTTGAAGTGAGCAGGCTCTCCTGCATGAATTCACATTTCCCTCTGGCGCCACCACGGAAACCGGTACGCCAGATTATCGGTTTATGAAGAGAACTGTAACTGGCAGGGCAGCCACACGTCCCTTCCCACCAGCGCTCCTCTCCCTGAGCCCGGAGCCAGATGATCGTGCTGGTGACATACGGTGGACAGAGCACGCTCCAGTCCCCAGGCCAGGTAGCTCCTCATCCCTCCCAGACCGCAAGCTTGGTGCGGGCGGGAAACAGGTGGATGGGCTCTGGCTCACGTCTCCACCCGAGGCTGTCCCCTCGTGGCTCCTGGTGTTGCGGAAGGGGGCAGACCTAACCATTCTGCTGAGCTGGAAGGAAAGCAGTGCCAGGCGAGGCCTTTTGAGGGAAGCAACGAGGGCTTGCAAGAACTCTAAGGGGAAGAAGACAAATGGGCTGCAAGAATAATCGTCCTGACTCCTCAGGCGGCCCCCAAGGCCCCGCAGGGTGACCCGGCCCTGCCTCCCTCCCAGACTCCAACATTTCCAGCCACTTGCCCTCACTGCACTGCTGCCAGGCTCACTGTTTTGTTTCTCAGGCAACCAAGCTTGCTCCACCTCAGAGATAGCTTGCTCTGGTCACTGCCCCCAGGTCTTGGCCTGTCCATCTGCTTCTTGTCAAGTAGGCCCTCGTTTAAATAAGCATCATTTCTTCAGAGAGGCCTTTCCTGACCCCCCCGATCTAAGTGGGCCCCACCCCCATGCCTCCACACCACCCCGCCATGTTACTCTTTCTCTCATCACCCTGACTTCCTGTGTAACACTCGCCTTTTCTAAGTTGACCTTGGCCTCCGGGTATTGCTGTATCCAGTGTAGTGGCTAAGAGCACCCACTCTGAGCCAGATGGCCTGTGTTTGGATCCGGGTTTCGCCACCTCCTAGCTGTCTGACCTTGGGCAAGTTCCTTCACCTCATTGTCCCTCAGTTTTCTCCTATGTAATCAGAGCAATACTAGTACCATTTCATACGGTTGCTTTGTGGATTATTGAGCTACTATATGTAAAGTGCTCAGAACACTGCCTGGCACGTGGTAAGTGCCACATAAATATTTGCTATTATTATAAGCCTTGGGACTTCCCTGGTGGTCCAGTGGTTAAGAATCCACCTTCCAATGCAGGGGACGCAGGTTCAGTCCCTGGTCAGGGAACGAAGATCCCACACGCCGTGGGGCAACTAAGCCCTCACCGCAACTACTGAGCTCGCATGCTCTGGAGCCCGCGCGCTGCAACGAAAGAGCCTGCATGCCGCAACTAAGACCCGACGCAGCCAAATAAATAAATAAACAAATAAATAAATGTTTTTTAAGAAAAAGCCTTAGTGCTTGAAACATGTTAGGCGGTTAATGCCCATTTGTTGGAGGTAGTTAGACCCTCATGAGTACTGGGGTGAGAGCTGCTGGCCTGGTGGTAGGCAGCACTGGTGTCGCTGTCTGCCTCCCAGGCTGCGCAGCCCCTGAAGCAGGCTGCAGTTGCTGCTGACTTTTGGCACTTTCCTAGATGTTGCAGATCTGAGTGGAGGCTGGCGTCGGTCACAGATGGCACTCCGGTGGCCTGGTGGCAAGGGGCAGAGCAGAGGTCAGACCCAGGAGCACATGGGCCATTTAGGGGAGGCCCTCTGGGCCACCATGGTTCCAGCTGCTCTGACCAAGAAGGCTGGGATGGCTGTCATGTATTTAAGCAAAAGTCTTCCCTCTGTCATTGGTCAAAATAAAATCTTGGTATTCTCAGTGGAAAACCAGGCCATTCATAACAACAGCTTGTAGAGTGGGACTTTCACTTCTCCACCCACAATGTTAATTAGCAGGTATTTTAAGTGGAGAAAAAACCACCATCTTCTATAGTTCCTTCAGCTACAGTGTGTACTGTTGTTATACTAAATACTGTCTCTGAGTTTAATGTTTTACTATGTGGACCAGGGGTTAAGCGTTACAGAACTACCCCTTCCTTTTCTCTTTGACAGTTTTGCATTTGGCTCCCTAATATCTGCTGTTGATCCAGTGGCTACTATTGCTATTTTCAATGCACTTCATGTGGACCCGGTGCTCAACATGCTGGTTTTTGGAGAGAGCATTCTCAACGATGCGGTCTCCATTGTCCTGACCAAGTAAGTGTGCTTTCTTCAAGTGACGGAACTAAAGGGCCTTGTATCAGAGGGGCAGATACTTCCGTGCAGCTGTGTGTACAGTTGCTTATCCTCTGGGTGATTGGTTCACTGCTTCTCCATCTTCCTGGCCTGACAAGCCTTGATGTGCCCCAGGAATCTTGTCAAGACCCAGGGTGATTAGAGGAGAATCTGCCTTTTAGGATCTACCTTTTAGCAGTGCTTTTAAATTAAACCCAGCTTGGACTTCGCTGGAGGTCCAGTGGTTAAGACTCCACGCTTCCAATGCAGGGGTGTGGGTTCGATCCCTGGTCGGGGAACTACAATCCCACATGCCATGGGGTGTGGCCTAAATAAATAAATAAAGCCCAGCTTCTCATCAGCATCACGGGGGGTGCTTATTAAATGTAGCATTCCCAGGTGCCACCCTGAGAGCTTCCGATTCAGTAGGTCTGGGGTGAGTCCCCAGATGATGATGGAGCAGCCAGTTGAGGGATCAGTATTTGGGCAGCATTGTTCCAGATGAAAGCATGTGACAGAGGCCCTGTTCTCCCACTTGTGAGCTGGTGCACGTCACCTTCCTTTTCGCAGCTGTAAGGTACGGTAGTGATATTCACGGGCATCCTGCCTTAAGATGCTATTATGTGAAAACTACTTTGGAAATTGCAGATCTTTTTCAGTTGTTCATTGGTATACTGCCCTTGTTGATAGGATCTGAGAAATTAAAGATGAGCCATAAAATGTCAAGAAGTCATTGGGAAAAGCAAATGAGTCTAAGTTCATCTCAAATCCATTTGTCGGATGCGGGGCTGTTTCCTTGCACTCTGAGGTTTGTGGTGTTCATGTATGGACAGGAGACCCAGACAGTTTGACCAAAAAACAAGAAGGTACAGACAGTCAAAGCAGTTGGAGAAAAGAGCCCTGGACAATGTATCAGAGATGAGCTAAGAGAATTTGGGGGGCCATTATGTGTTCTGTTAAAGAATAGTTTTTCCATTTTGATTTTGAACTTGTTTCCTTTGTTGTGGGATTCCTTGCAAAGCATAACCACTCTGTGGTTTTCTTAAAAGCCTTACTATAGACTATATTCAGCATTCTTATGTTGGAATAAAAGAACATTTTATCGTGGAAAGAGCCCAGGTCTTGGGGTCAGGCTGACCTGGGTTCAAGTTCCAGTGATGGCCACTCAGCTGTGTGACACCCTGGGTCAGCTCCTTAACCTCTCTGAGCCACAGGTGTCTCAACAGTAAAGTGAGGGTGATAATGCCTCAGCCTAGAATCGGATTTGAGGATTGAGTAGTTAAATCTACTATGTGAAAAGCATCTGCCGTCGGTTAATGTGAGATCCTTTCCTCTTCTGCTCCTGTCCCCCAGCTATTGTTTGTCCTGTTTTTGTCCTGCTTTTGAAGGAAGAACTTACCAAGTGTTGCTTAATTGAAAGAGGTGCTCAGCAGACCCTTAAACAAAACAAAAACATATGTATATATTCTAAAATAATCCATATATTCTGTATATAAAATTTAGAAAACTTACAAAGAAAGAAAGAAAAGAAAAAAAATGCAAGCATTGTAACTCCCAAGAGATAATTACAGTTAACAATTTGGTAGAAGGTACATGTAATTTATTTAGATGGGTATATACTGTATTGTAACTTTTCCATTGAATGGAGTTGATAAACATCATTTATATTTATAACATCATTTAACTAGTTGCATAGTATTCTTTCTATGGGTTTACTGTGATCTGTTTATGGATTTACTGTAATCTATTTGACCAGTTCCCTATTGTTGGCTTTTTCATGTTTCTCTTGGCAAAAATTTCTGTAGCTTTATTAGGAAATTATATATCATGCTGTAAGAGCTTTTAAAAAAAATCTGATATTTTTTGTTAAGATCTACTTTGAAAGTGTCTTAGTTTTCTGGTTTTTACCTTTAGCTTGTGTCCTGGTTGTGCATTTGAACATTTGTGATAAGGAATTGTGCCTAAATTGGAGGTGACATCATGAGTTATTGTTATACATGAGGAGCTAAACTCAACTGCCTTGTCTCTAATTTATTTTTTTCTTAAATCTGGCAGAAGTAGGATCTTTTCTGAGCTTTCCCAGGTCTCCTTTGCCACAGAAAGGCCAAAGGTTAGGAGATACTTTGTTTTTAAAATGAGAAAGGATGGAGTCATTGTAACTAGCCATACATTCTTCCTGGAAAAGTGCTTTTGAAGGCCAAGTTCACCTATGATGACAGTTTCCAAAATTGAATCAGGGGGCCACATGCATATATGGTTTCCAGCCTTTACCTCCACTACTTACCGGTACACAGGCTGGGGTAGGAGTCACTGACCTAAGTCTCTGACTCAGATGGGTTGTCCCGTGAGTCCGTAGGCATTTTCCGGTGAAAGCGGGAGATGGGGGAGAAAGGGGATGTGGTAGGACTGCCTTGTTTTTGCAGTGTAGGGGGGAGTTGTTGTCAGCTTTCCTTGGTTACAAGGAAGAATCACATCTTGTTTTTCAAAGTGATCTGATGATGATACATTTATCTTTGTAACTGAATATGTGAATGAATTACCCCTTTTTTAATGTTTTCACTTTCATAAATGCCAGAAAGCTGAGTATCTTCTGTTTCTTCATTAACCTTAATTAAATTATTTTTAGCTTTGATTTGTTACTATGACAATCTATTCTTACAATAATTGTGGTAGAGGAAACCTTTAGTTCTCTGCAGCTGCAGCTAAAGCTCATGAAATGGATCCTGAAGCAACATTGTCTTTTATTCTTTAAGGTGTGAGGAACATGACCTGAAAAAGTAAAATGCATGATATTTCCAGGCTAGAAAGAGTCCAAATTCTACCTTCATTTATCTTGAGTTCAGAAACCATTGGCCTCGGCCCTGGGTCTGCTGTTAACCATTGGTGTGACCTCACCCAGTTAGCCACTTTCTTTACGCCTCAGTCTCCTTTGCATGAAAAGAAAGCAGTGACACCAGCCAGTGTCCCAGATGTGGTAATGAAATGAGGGGGCTGGATGCTATGCTCGTGGCCCACGGATCCATTTGGGACCTAGAGGTGATCTTAGCCTTCAAAAGTACTTTCCCAATAAGAACCTTATTGGTTCCCAGCTTTCCCCAAGGTGGGATGTTAACATGGGATCTGCTGGGAAAGAAAGGGAATGGGGGCTATTGGGGTGAGTTTAGAAAACTTTTATGTGAAAAAAGTTGGTTTTCTTTTTTGCAGCACTTCTCAGAACCTTTATTATGTTATATTATGCTGTAAATCACCACAAAAGCCTGAGGTTATCTGACCGAGCCACCCTTTTATCGCAAATTATCCTGCTTTAAAATTATACCAGTTCATGAAACGCTAATTAATGAAGCTGAGCATTATTATTGACAATTCTTTGTTTTGTTTACTGATTCAGCAAAAATTTGTTGAGTATCTTCTGTGTGCTGGGCTCTGCTTAGGCCCTGGACATATGGCAGTGAACAAGGTGGACACAGGCATGGTCCTCATGGAATGATTCACTAGTTCCACTGCTGTGGAGAAGTCAGGCACCAGGAGAGCCTGTAAATGGGCTGGCCTATGTGAAGGCAGGTGTCCCTGAGGGAGTGTCACTGACCCTGTGTGCTGAGAACAAGCCAGAGTCAGCTGGAGCCCAGGAAGAGTGACATACGACCTACCACCGGGAGGTGTCAGTGACAGTGGAGCCCCGCCCGAATGAGGAGGAGATGGGATGGGAGATGTGGTGGGGAGGAGTCCGTCAGGCTCAGAAGCCTAAGCTTCCCCCTGAAAGCAGCAGGAGACTGACGAGGGGTTTTGAACAGGCCAGTAACTCCATCAGATGTGCATTTTCAAGGGATCGTTCAGGCCCCTGAGTAGAGAATGGGTTCTCCTAGGAAGAGCAGGATGTATAGAGAGAGAGATCCGTGAGGCAGAAGCCCTGAGCTGGAGGATAGTAGGGGAGGGAGGGAGAGAAGTGGATGGATTTGAGAGAAGGTGGACTCAGCAGGAGGAGGAGATTTAATGAGAATAACTCTTTTAATGGTATAATGGTTTTACCCTTGGGGGTAAAACCAACAGTTGAATTTAATGGCTGCTGACATTTTTCTTTGCTCTGTAGCAGTGAAAGGAAAGCCCTTTCAATTCTTCCTCTTGATGTCTCCTCCCAGATCCCCACTCTGGGCCTTACCCACTGATATTTCTTCTTCAGGAGGCTCCATTCTAGTCTGACTTCATGCCACAGCCTCAGTTTCGGGTTTTATCCCACAGGATCCCCACTCCCCCACGCCCACCCCGCACTGAAAACATTTCCTGTGACTCCCCAGGGCCTTCAGGATGAAACACCAACTCCTTAGCTTGGTTCATCGAAAGCCTTTCACAGGGCCTGGCCCCGCCTGCTGCTCTTGCCTTACTCTTGCCACTGTCCTCCCCGCCAGCCCCTCCCCCAGCAGCCAGTTCCTGTGTTCTGTCCACAGTTGTCTTTGTAACTTCCTGCTCCTAGATACACTGCTAGTATTTTGGGGCTCCCTACCTCCACACACGCTCTTCCCTCTGCCTTGGGTGCATTCCCTCATTTCTTCACCTGGTTAGCTCTTCTTTATCCTAAATTGAAACCCAGCCCATGTGTCATAAAGAACCTTCCTAGACCCCCACCAGTCTGAGTTCGATGCCCACCGTGTATTTCCTACAGCTCTCTGCTCTTTCCTGAGATGGTCCTAGTTTCCATCTTGTTAGTTTTTTATTTTCTTTTTGGCTGTGTTGGGTCTTCGTTGCTGCGCGTGGGCTTTCTCTAGTTGCCGTGAGCAGGGGCTACTCTTTGTTGCGGTGCGCGGGCTTCTCATTGCAGTGGCTTCTCTCGTTGCAGAGCACGGGCTCTAGGCGCGTGGGCTTCAGTAGTTGCGGCACGTGGGCTCAGTAGTTGTGACTCACGGGCTCTAGAGCACAGGCTCAGTAGTTGTGGCGCACGGGCTTAGTTGCTCCGTGGCATGTGGGATCTTCCCGGACTGGGGCTCAAACCCGTGTCCCCTGCATTGGCAGGCGGATTCTTAACCACTGCGCCACCAGGGAAGCCCTCCATCTTGTTTTTCTCCCTCATTAGACTATAGAGTTCCCTAAGGGCAGGCACCTGCTCTCATCTCTGAACCCCCAGAAACTAACACAGTGCCTGGAACAAAGTAGGTGAACAAATAAGTGTTTGACTAATGGGTTGAATGATGAATGAATGAGAGAATAAGCCAGAAATAAGTTTTGAGTTCTAAGTTAATTTCTAATAACTTTGTCTATAACATTTTAACTTCTTTCTTTTTTTTCTTTTATTTCCTAGCACAGCTGAAGGTTTAACAAGAAAAAATATGTCAGATGTCAGTGGGTGGCAAACATTTTTACAAGCCCTTGGCTACTTCCTCAAAATGTTCTTTGGCTCAGCAGCACTCGGCACTCTCACTGGCTTAATCTCTGCATTAATATCCTTTTAATATGATGAACACATGTGGCTGAGAAGATTATTCCTAATTACATCCGTCTCTCGTCATTTTCTCCAGTTCCTTAAGGGGACCAATTTTAGTCTAAAGTCATATTTAAGGAGGACTTTTATGCTTAGTTCTGGTTTGAAGAACACTTTAATTTAAACTCAAGGATTTTAAAATTTAACATTAGAAATTTAGGATATCACTTTTCAAAGCTTAAAAAACATGTACACTGTTGAATATCAGATCTGACTTTGGGGTCTTCTCAGTTCCCAGAGTGTGATAACTGCATTCAGATGAATTTCATTTTCTGCTGTCTCACTTTTCATATTAAGAAAATCGGAAATTAATTTCCTTTGAAAATGTCAAATTGAGAAAATCTCTACGCCACTGAAAGTATTTATCTGGAAGAACCAGAAAAGAGACTTTCAAAGTGAGCTCCATCTAAGTTATTCACACTGATTTTGTGGCTTAACAACCCATAAGCTTTTCCAGCCATAGAAGCCAAGAGACTTGTTAAGGCCGCTGACACCTTTATTGCTGTAGAAAATTTGTCACATTTAAAACAGGAACAGGCACCAGACCTTTTCTGTGTGAGCGTAAGCCTGCATGCATCTTGGGGAGATGGCCACCTGGCCCTCCTCCGCCAGCAGTTTGTTTCACAGATGGCCGGCCAGGAAAGCCTCTTCTGCCTGAGACAGGCGTGTTTGTCTGCCATCCTGTTGAATTTTCCCTTCAGTTCCTATGTCCAGAAGTCTCAAGGTGCTGTTGAGTCAGCTGACAGCTTCTTATATTGTATCAATAAACGGAATGGAAAAGAAAACTTTTTCTAGTTCAGTATTTTCCTCTGTATTTATCTCTTTATTTAAAAGAGCGGAGGGGCGGGCGGGGAGAGCATCTTCTTTAATGAAGCCCCAGTAAATGGGTGCTGTGGGCTCCAGCACAGGTATGTGAACAACATTTGAATACGTGGAAGATTCTCCTTTCACAGGAACATGAGTTTATAAATGTCCAGGAATAGGAGAGAAGGTCCTTCAATGGGTCCCCAGGATTCTGGAAACCCCATTAGTGACCTCAGCTGATGTGGTCAGTGGAGTGGAAGAGGGACACGGCCCTGGAAGGGGCCTGGCAGTATGGGGTGTCCTCAGTCTGTCTGCAGCCCCAGCTCCCCACAGCCCGCCCCCCACCCATCCCCCGGTGGCTCCCAGCCCTCCAAGTCAGCATTTCCAAATGAAATGACTTAGGGTGACTTTAGTTTTCCCCTACCGTTTGTCTCAGGAATTTACATCTCTTAGTATTTTGTCAGATGCCCTTCCTTAAAACAAGAGTCTCCCTGCAAAGAAAAAAATCCATAATGACAAATTTTCACCTGTTACCTTGAGATGTTCCCAAATCTTTGTATCCATTGTTTACCTTCTCTATTTGGAAGGCAGCAGTTTTGTGACTTCTCTAGACCGCCCGTAAGTGTCCTTTGATTCTTTTTCCTTGACAATTGTCATTTACGTGCTAAAGCATATTGACTTGAGGAAAACGCCTTCCTTGGAGTTTGGCATGATGATCATTTTTGCTTATCTTCCATATGGGCTCGCAGAAGGAATCTCACTCTCAGGTAAGTGACGGAGAGTGTTGAAATGCTGGGGTTGATGGTCTGTGGTCCTGCCTGGTGAAAGGTTATGTCGATTGGGTCACTTTCAATCATAAGAGAGTCACGACTCAGAAGAGCTTAAGCAGTAAAGGGGACTAACTGGCTCTCTAGGGATACATCTGGATTTAGACCTGGCTGGATCCAGGAACTCAGTGTTGTCAGGGTCACCTTTTCTCTTTACCTGCCATCCTGTAGCAGAGATCAAAACATCTCTTCCAATGTTGCCTCTCTCTCAAACAAGCCCTCTGAAGGGCCTTGAGACTGCCACGGGCAGTCAATCCATTAGCCCGTCCCTGGGCCCTGGCACCCACTGACCTGCATTCTTCCACTATAGTTTTGCCTTTTCCAGAATATAAATGTCATATAAAGGGAATCATGTAGTTTTTAGTCTTTTGTGACTTGTTTCTTTCAGTTTTCATAATGTTCTTGAGAGACACCACGTTTTTGCTGTATCGGTAGTTTTACATTCTTATTGAGCCGGTTTTTCCATTCACCCTTTGAAGGACATTTGGACTTTTCCAGATTTTGGCTATTAATGTGCGTATCTTCATTTATCTTGGATAAATACCGAGGAGTAAGTAAGGTTGCCGGGTCTTATGGTAGGTGTATATTTTGCTTTATCAGAAACTGCCCAGTGTTTTACAGAGTGACTGGGCCATTTGCATCCCCACCAGAATGTATGAGAGAGTGTCAGCTGCTTCACATCCTCGTCAACACTTATTTTAATTTTAAACACTAGCCATTCTGACGGGTATGTGGCAGTTTGGTTTTGATGTGCCTTGGTGTGCTTCTCTTTATCTTCCTCTCGGGATTTGTTGAACTTCATGGGTTTGTAGTTTGTGTAAGTTTATGGCTTTTATCCAATGTAGTACGTTTTTATCAGTTTCTTGAAATGTTTTTTTCTGTTCCTCCTCTGCTGCTGAGCAGAATTCTCCTTCCCTCAGGTCACTGTCTGGCATCACACATGGGTCCTCTGTGAGCAGGTGTTGCCAAGGAGGAGGCAGAGAGGACTCTGGCCATTTTCCCTGGAGAACTTTGTAAACCTCAGGGTCTCGTTTGTTTTTAATCCCAAGCCAGTTCTCTTGGATAATTTCATCCCGGTATCTGCCATCCTGTTCCCTCTCTTACCTTTCCTGAATTTTGGCACTTACATAAACACCACCTGTGAGTCATTTGGCTCTAGCGTAGCTATTTTTACCTCTGTTTTTCTAGATCATTCCCCACCCCTTTGAGATGAACACTGAGTACCTGTTGGCAAAGATATATTTCTTGCATCCATTTAAAATTTGTGATTAAGACCAGGGAGTGTTTTTCTTGTCTTTTCTTCAGAGAGGCAGTGTTTTCTATTTGTAGGGGTTTCGTTTCCTTGGGGACCTCTGCCGTGCACGCTGATGGGGCCGAAAAGAGCACATGCAAGCCAAGAACACACTTGTCCGCCTCTGGGTGACAGGCTGGCTCTGCCCGCACTCTGCCGGTGGGATGTTTGTCACGCAGGGTTTTCAGAGAAGGGGAGGCTCACCCTGTTAATGTAAGGGTACAAACAGGAAAGGTGGCTTTGGTGCGGTCCCCTCCTTCCTCTTTGTGCTCTGCTTTTCCTGACTGTCACAAAGGACGAAGTGGTTACCACAGCCACCAAACAGGACGTTCTCCCTAAGAATCATTTACCTAAATTTGTGTGTCTAGAACACAGTGGTTAAGGGCACCGGACAGACTCGGTTTGAATCCCACCTCCACCTCTCATTAGCTGTGTAACTGCAGAGAGCAGACTTAACCACTCTGAGCTTCTACTTCCTCACATGAAGTAGACATAATAAAAGTGCCACTCTGGGGCTTCCCTGGTGGTGCAGTGGTTGAGAATCTGCCTGCCAATGCAGGGGACACGGGTTCGATCCCTGATCCGGGAAGATCCCACATGCCACGGAGCAACTAAGCCCGTGCGCCACAACTACTAAGCCTGTGCTCTAGAGCCCGTGAGCCACAACTACTGAGCCCATGTGCCGCAACTACTGAAGCCCACGCGCCTAGAGCCCGTGCTCCGCAACAAGAGAAGCCACCGCAATGAGAAACCTGTGCACCGCAATGAAGAGTAGCCCCTGCTCGCCGCAACTAGAGGAAGCCCGCGCGCAGCAACGAAGACCCAACGCAGCCAAAAATTAATTAATTAATTAAATTTAAAAAAGAAAAAGAAAAACCTTTCACTCATCCATTCAGTAAATATTTATTTAATGCCTACCCTGTGCGGAGAACGCTCCTTGGTTTCAGAGGTACAGTAATAAACAAGACAAGATCAGGTTTCTGCCTGGAGAAGGAAGATAATAAGCAAGTAAGCAAACACATAGGGTAATTTCAGGTAGGAAGAAGTGATGTGAAAAAAAGAAATCAGAGTAATGTGATGGAGTGTCACGGGGGCAGGAACGTTATGAGGTAGGGGGTCAGGAAGGTGTCCTCAGAGGGGTGGCACTGGGGCTAAGACCTGTGTGGTGAAAAGGAGCCAGCGTCGGAGGCTCTGGGGAGGGAGTGATTGGCAGCGTGAGCAGCAGGTGCCGAGAGTCCCAGATAGATCTGAGGGAGCTTGGCTTGCTCCAGGAAGAGCAGGAAGATAGCGTGGCTGAAACAGAAGGGCAAGGACCCCATCCCGCAGGGTTCTGTAGGCCTGGGAAGGAGTTGGCATTCTGTTACACACGCAAAGCCAAGTGTTGGAGGACTTTTTAAAAATCACTGTGCCAGTAATACGTGTCATATCTGTAGTATGATACTGTTTATTACTTTTTAAAAATATATTTATTATTTCTTTTTTTGGCTTCATTGGGTCTTCGCTGCTGCGCGCGGCTTTCTCTACTTGCGGCAAGCGGGAGCTACCCTTCGCTGCAGTGTGCGGGCCCCTCATTGCGGTGGCCTCCCTTGCTGCGGAGCTTGGGCTCTAGGTGCGCGGGCCTCAGCAGTTGTGGCTCACGGGCTCTAGATCACAGGCTCCGTAGTTGTGGCGCATGGGCCCAGTCGCTCTGAGGCATCCCGGACCAGGGCCCGAACCTGTGTCCCCTGCACTGCGCCACCAGGGAAGACCCTGTTTATTACTTTTTTTAAAGACAGATAAACTTTATAATGGCATAGTAAAAGAGCTGGCAATCTGCATGTTGAACTGTATGGTAGTTACCTCTGGGCAGGCGGTGTGAATGGAGAGTCTTGTTTTACTCTTTACCTCTGAGTTCAGATTTTTTATAGCAAAATATGTTCCTTATTGGGTAATTAACAAACAAAACTGACTATGGCCTGACTCAGCCTTCAAGAAGTACATCATGTTTTACCCGCAGTAAAGTTCAGTGCAATAGAAATTGTACACAATACCCTTTCAACTCCTGCCTTTTGGATTTGAATCCCTTTATTCCTTAATTACATTTGAAACAATGGATTTAACTGAGACTAGAAGTGGATTTCCTCCCTCCTCCCTCCCTCTCTTCTTTTCCTGCCTGCCTTCAGAGGCTGACCGCTTGCTGCACTGCTGTCTGCTTCCTTAAATGAACTTGCCTTCTGAAAGAAGTAAATGTGTCAGGATTCTTCATTCCAGGGCATGTTTCTCCAGGAGTGAGCCTGCTGGACCGTTTTCCCCTTCAGTGTCTTTGCAGCCTATGCCGGGGGCAGCTGCAGTGGGTGAGGGTCGTCTAAGTGGTAAAGTCACCTGGGCTTAGGGAGGGCACGTAGGGCAGACACTTGAGCTGTCCCTGCAGCTTTTGTACCCACTGCTGACCCTGACTCTTTCCTTTAGCCCCCGGGATTTGAGAGTTCCCCCGACCCCAGACTGGACTGGCATGAAGGTCGTGGCTGGCTGGTCACTCTTGTAGTCCAGAGGGCCCATTTCTGTATGGTCCAAATTCAGCCCCCAAATGGGATTTGTTTACCTCTACAGAAAATGTTTAAACACTTCAATTAGTTGCTGTCGTTAAAAGTCAGAAGATTTCTGGGAATTCCCTGGCAGTTCAGTGGTTAGGGCTCGCTGCTTTCACCGCCGGGGGCCCGGGGTTCAGTCCCTGGTCAGCGAACTAAGATCCAGCGAGCTGTGCGGCGCGGCCAAAAAAAAAAAAAGAAGTTGGAAGATTTCCCATAAGAAACAGATTTCTGGAGTTTCTCAAAAACCGGAAGGAAGACTGGCCAGCACTAGGCCTCCATCCACAGGGCTGCCATCAGCCCTTTATAGATGGGCTTGTGCCTTCTCTGCCCATGTGCCAGTCACCCGCTTATTGTTTTTATCTTTATTTTTATTGTCTGGTCCCTGAGGAGTTTGGGTTTCCAACCCCTAGCCTACAGTGCACCAGACTAAAGCGGCCAGCCAGACGCCTGCTGCGTTGAGCCTGTCTCCTTGTTTCCTGTGGAGGAAAGCTTGCTGGGCCTCTGGCAGTGGCCTCTCCTGATGCTAGTCCCATGGGAAGTTCCACGTTTCACTGTCAGAGCTGACTTTCCAGAACCTTTGGCTTTCTGCAGTGGCTGTTTAATACCGGGACTCCCGTGGGCTATGATGACCTCGTTCTGTAGGCAGAATGACGACGTGGGCGGAAGGCCACTCGTGTCACAACTTAAGCGGTTGTGATTCACAGCTTAAGTGGTTCAGGCTCCTCCGGGGTTGACTTTCCCTTCAGGGTAAGAACTCCAAAGCCTCAGCTTTGCAGTGAATTGATAACCCTTCTTGAAGCAGGCTGGCGAAACAAAGCCCTTTGAGAGCGCAGAAGCCAGAGCCGTCTCTAGCATTGGACTGCACGGAAGGAAGAGAGAGGCTTAGGAGCAAGTCCATAGGAACTGAAGTGTGCTGTGCCGCGTGCTCCTCCCCCAACCTCGACGGTTCTGGTCTTTCCCTCTGTTTCACCTCACATTGCCTGTGGCGTCTGTGGTCTAGATGCAGAGTCAGGAAGGAGAAGCTCTCGGGTGGTTGCCTGCAGGAACTTACTGAGAAGAGCAGATGAATTGAGGGGACAGCCGGAGGTGTTGTTATTGTGTGTTTTATCTAGCGGAGCAGAGGCTCAGAACGACTCGTAACTTCCAGAGTCTTCTCACTGCTCTGAAGTAGCAAGTAAAGAAGTCTCCTGCCCTCTCCTTTCCCTTCTCCAGGCTCATCAGGTGTGGCTCTTGGGCAGCATTGCTGGAATTTCCCTGTCTGTCCTCCTTTTTGGGAAAAATGAAAGAGCAAAGGAATTTGCTGTTTCCCAAGAGGGCTAGGAGATAACACGTTCCAGCTACTGCTATCTCTCTGGCCAGCAAATACCTGTTGGGCACCGCAAAGAGCGGGGTTTTCCTCTGTTTTGTAAGGTCTTGTTTATGCAGCAAGCTTGGCAGTTGAAATGTCTCCAACGCAATTCTGTGTTTTTCAATCATTTTGTTTTCTGCCAAAACAAACTTTATTGCACCAAAAAGAAAAAACAAAACTTCATTTATGTACAGTCAGATATAAAGACATCTCTTTGACTCCTGTGCATACTTCCTCAACTCAAGATTAGGGTGTAAAAGTCAGGCTAGTATGCCAGACATGCTCTGCCCATGGCAGGACCAAGGAGAGGATTGTCACTTGAAAGTGGGAACACTTAAATGGATGACAGGTAACACTGGACCAACAGACCAAGGGCATTCTTCCAAGCCTTGTACTAGCTCTGGGAATGGAAGAGGGAAATTGGAAGCAGGGCCCCTTTTTGAGACTTCTTTGAAGAGACCCAGCCTTCAGTTATCAAAGCTAAACTTCTGTCCCCCAAGCGCACTTCCTGTCCGGTTCCTTTGCTTCCTGCCCTCCCAAGTAGGACATTCTCCTATGCTTCACTCATTTTTAAATGGAAAGTTAGCCAGTAATCTGTTTCTACAAAATGGCATAAGTGAGTTAAATATTTGCTTATAAAGGTTGACTTGGAATTCATGTATCTTGGCAGCTTGTTTAATGGCTTTGTAAAAATCTCAGCTTCCTTACATGAAATAAAGACCTCTTTGCTGCTGCCTTGCCAGGGAGACACTGAGAGGAAACCCATGGAAGTGGCTTCAGCAGTGATTAGGGGCAGTGGACAAAAGTTGAAACTCAAATCCTGAGTACACAACAAAAGTTGTAGACTCTCTCATGGTGACCTTTAAAGAAAAGACATCACTTTTTTTTAAATAACACATCTCTCTTTTCATATTATAAGGTTAATTATAATATGATTATAGGATTATAATCATATTATAGGAAAGCGATTATAGGAAAATTCAAAATTAAAGTATGACAAAGTAAATAAAAATCCACCCATTCTCCATACCCAGATTCTTATGTTCCCTTTCTGCCCCAAGAGTGGTTCACCTGCCCCTATTATATCCATGGATGACAGTGACGGCTCACACCTGTTCTGCCCTGGTCTTGTGAAGGGCACTTTACATGGCTTCTCTGCATTACCCTCCTAACATGTCCATGAGCGTGGGTACTATTAGTCCCACTGTACAGTTGAGAAAACTGAGGCTTGGTGAGGGGAAGAAACTTGGCCCAAGGTCACCCAGCCGGTAATGAAGCTGCCAGAGAGACGGGCCCTTAGCAGTTCTCTGCAGCCTCTGGGAAGCCTCAGGTATTATTTTCCCATCCTTTTTCTTAAAACACCTAATACTATAGGCTCCAGGGACTTGTAGGAAGTGTGAGGCATTATTGCCTATCACATGGAAGGTGCTTTTCTGTTCTGTTCATGTCTGTGCACTTTGCCCCTTTGTCCCTCTCTAGGCATTATGGCCATCCTGTTCTCAGGCATCGTGATGTCTCACTACACACACCATAACCTGTCCCCAGTCACCCAGATCCTCATGCAGCAAACCCTCCGGACTGTGGCCTTCTTGTGCGGTGAGTTCTGCCTCTGTGTGGTCCCACGTGGGCCTACCCAGAGCTACTTGTTCTTCCTCAGCCTGTTTCAGGAGTCCGTTGAGATTTTCCCTGACAGAAGAGGCAGCAGAATTCCTCAGAGCCAGATACTGCACTCCCTTATCTTTTGTTTGTTACTCTGGCTTTCACATTTCATAAAGTAAGCCTAATACCTAACAAATGGAACTTTCGATGCCTGTAATTTTAAGACCAAAAAATAATGAGAACTGCGAATAACGAACGTTTGAGACTCATGTATTTGCAATATATGAAAGTGACGTTTCTAAAAAATGCGTTCCTTGGAACTGATATTGATGAGAATTAAGTGAAAAAAGACTCCATAGTCAAAAAACAGTTTGGGAAATCCTGGGGTAAATAAAGTTGAACAAGTTTCTGAACTTGTGAGACTTTTCCGCCAACGTGCATTGTGAATTTCTAAGAGAGAGACAGAGTGACAGCATTTCCCAAACTTGTCCACAGGATCCTTTGTTCACAAGAGCATCTTGAAGGATGTGTCTCAGGCAAACCCTGAATTAGAGGTGTCATCGTTGGCCTGGGCCACACCGTGATGACTGTTTCTCTTAAGCAGTTTCAGTTATGCATCACAGTCTGATGAACCCATCATGTACCTGCCCCTAGTTTACACCTGGGAGTGAAGGAACCACTCTCACACTGTCCCTTTACACCGGCCCCCAAGTGGCTGTGCTCTGCCTGTCACCATCAGCACCTCCCCTGGCATTTCTGTGGGCTGTCTCATTTCGAAGCACCAGTTCCACACTGTCACGTGCTGGGAGTCGGGGGCAAGCTGTGCAGAGACTTCATTCCACAAACAGGGAGTCTCAGGTCACATGATCTGAGCACTGTCTTATGGCTAAGAAGTGAGTCTGGAAGCGGTCTGTCTCTTCCTGGCCCAGTGGGTATTGTTTCCACAGCACCCTTCTCAGAAAGTCATGGCGAAAGACTCTCTCACCGTAAGGAAATGTAAAGCAAAACATCCATCAAATTCTATTTTGTACCCATCAGATTTTCAGTTTGGTGATTCCCCACTTCCGGCACAAACGTATAGAAAACAGGCCCTGTTGACGGGCATATACATTGATGCCATCTTTTTTGGAGAGTCATTTGCAGCGTCAGTCTGAATTTAAAAGGCACATACTCTTTGACCCAGCGATTCTACCATCAGGGATTTAGTCTGTGCACAGGGATGTTTGTTGTTGCTTTTTCAATATCAGAAATAGAAACAGTCTAAATATCCATCAAGGATTCATTAAATTAACCGTGACGTGTCCACATAATAGTATTCGTGCTGCCAGGGAAAAGCATTACATAGATCTGGATGTGTTCTAAATAAGCTGATTGCAAAAGATGACAAAAATATTTGATAAAAACATTCAAGGAGGAGAAGGGTAAGTATACTGTCCAGCTTGTGGACTTGTTCTAAGAGGATACACATTTGAAGAAAAAAAACATTGCTGAAATGTTTCAAAACAGCCTTGATGTTTTATGATGCTCAACTTTTAAAATAGTGTCTTTGTCTCCCTGGCTCTACGTTTATTCTGGAGGATGTTACAGTCTAAGCGGGGAGCCTGGTGCTAGGAATTTCTAAGGTGCTTTTTCTTAGGATACACAAGTGACTGCTTGTACAGCAAGAATAAATGTCAGACTCTCTTTGACTTGTGGAGTGGAGCCAAGAGTTGAAATGTATTTCTTCCTGCAAATCCTGCAGGATGTAAGCCTTCTTCTAAACTTTGTGGCAACATTAAATATGTGAAGTCAGTCATTTGGCTTTGTCCACTCTGGCAAGGAAGTTAACAAAGGGCCCTTTCACACTAGTCACATGGCGTCTGCAGTCATTTGCTCTGAATTTTTGCCACTTTGCCGCAGTTGGGATCCTTGCTGATCACAGTGTTCAGCAAATGGACAGATTCATATATTTATCACCGTCCCCGGGTGGGAGAGTATTTATTTGCATGGGTATTTGACAGCTGGCTTATTAAATTAGGAGATTCTGAATAGCAAGCACTTGGTGCTTATGTGATAGAAAAGAATGAGAGAATCAAAGGACAAGTTTGCCAAGGTACTGGTTGCAGGATTTTCCAGAAAATAAGCAAAGTGGTATACTGGATTCTGATTAACTTCTGAATGTTTGCTTGCATAACAATCCCATGCTGTACTGGAAGAAAATAGTTGAGGCTGAATAATCCATTCTTTGGTTTGTTTCAGAAACATGTGTGTTTGCATTTCTTGGCCTGTCCATTTTTAGTTTCCCTCACAAGTTTGAAATTTCCTTTGTCATCTGGTGCATAGTAAGTATTTTCCTTGTTTTTTATTTAACTACTTATTTGTAGATCGATAACCACATATTCTGGATTCATTTATGTAACTGTTAACTGGTCAAAGTCAACAGCTACATAGACAACCTTCTGTTTGAAGTTTCTTTTTGTTAAAAATTCATGAACATACAATAATGGGAAGGGATGGAATTAAGTAAATAAATATCCCTAGAAAAGAATTCTTGCTTGGTTTTAATTTTAAGTGGCCTTGAACTGTTATAGTCTTCTTTAAAAATTACCATTTTTTTCAGGACTTCCCTGGCAGTCCAGTGGTTAAGACTTCCGAGCTTCCACTGCAGGGAGCCCAGGTTTGATCCCTGGTCAGCAGGGAACTAAGATCCTGCAGGCTGCAAGGCGCAGCCATAAAAAAAAAAAAAAAAATTTACCAGTTTGTAACGTTAGGTAGTAAAAGCAGATTTCAGAATTGAAATGTGTAATTGATCATAACCATGTAAAAACGGCATGCATAGAAAAAAGAAAATATGTAAGAAAATGCAGCCGAATGTTCACAGTGGTTGTAGAACGGGGGAAGATTTCTTTCTCTTTTCTACTTTTTCTGGATGATTATAATGAATATACCTAATTCTTGCTGTGGTTTCCTTCAAATGTGTCCATTTATAAGCATGACCTTGGACACTTGTTCAAGGTAAAGATTACGAGGCCCTTACCTCCTTTGGAGATGCATCTGGAGGAATCATCATCCCAGGTGGTTCTTATCATTGAGAAGATTTGGGAAACTGTTGTAATTGGACGAGAGAGGGGTGGTGGCAGTAGGAGACAAGTTAAAATGTACCTTTAAAAAAGAAAAATAGAAGTTTAAATATTTGCATTCAAATCAGATCTTGGGAATGGAATGGGAGAAAAATAATTGTTTAAGCATTTAAAAGAAAGGTCCAGCTCCCTCAGGCATCTGATCAAAGTGACGGGAATGGCTAACATTTGGGCATTAGCCTGGTGTTCCCAGGTCCCTCGTCTGTGTCCCTCCTGTGTCTCTGTCCCGTCAGTGTGAACTCATCTCCCATAGGTCCTCCTGCTGATTTATACTCCTGTCCCTAATTTGATCTGTTTGTTGTCTTTTTAGATCCTCTGTTAATTTAAGGCACTTGCAAAGCACAGCTTGTTGAGTTACCATAATTCATCTTAACTCTTATTACCAGCTCCACTTAACAAAACACAGCTATTGAGAGGCAGGCTTTTTCTTTTAAATCACTGTCACCTACCACGTGCAAACCAGTGAGGCCTACCTATTTGGCATATGGGGAACCTGAGGCAGAGAAGATAAGGAACCCTAAAGAAAAAGATGTTTCCCCTTGCAATCTGGGTGCTTCTGCCTTAGTTGGCACAAGCTCATTGCTTTTATCACTGTTATGTGTCCTCCAAACTCAGGTTTTAGGACAAGAAAACAGCAGCAAAAGTCTTTTATAGAAAGTATAGTAGCCTTTAATGTGGTCACTGGGTGAAAGGGGCCACATTTGGTCAACCCTGAAACACACATGTGGGAATGGAGGATTAGATTTCAGTGGGTGAAACAGGGAGGTGGCGATCTCAGCCATGAGCTGGGAGGGAAAGAAAAATGAGGCGATGCCTGGGGTAGTGACTCAGTTTCCCCTGAGCAACTGGTCAGTCTGGCCCTGGCACTCCTAGAGATGGCCTGTGCCGCTCAGATGGATTACCTTAGACTCACTCAGTGGTCAAGGGCATGGGCTCTGGGGACCGAGCCAGGTTTGGGACTTGGCTCCACCACTTCCTGCCTGCGTCAGCTTGGACCAGTTACTTAATACTTAACCTCTCGCTGTCTCAGTTTACTTGTCTCTAAAATAGAGACAGTAATACCTACCTCATGAGACCTTTGGAAGGATGTAAATTGAACAAGATAATGCATATAAAATCATTAGAGCATTGTGTGGCATATAAATGTTAGATGATTGTGGGTAATTATTAACTTGACCTTCCAAGGCACAACAGTCCAAAGCACACTCAATTCATGCTGGTTGTAAGAATAAACTTAGAGCCTTAGAATGTGTGTGTGTGTATATATATATATATATATATATATATATATATATATACACACACACACATATTATTCTGTTCAAGTTAGTTATGGTGAGAACCAAGATGAAGAAACGAAGTAAATTAATAAGTAGTTCTAAGAAGCCACTTAGATAAGATTTAGACTTTACATAAAGCTATATTTTGTTGAAATCGACATGCCTTTGGAGATGGCTAGGAACCAAAAGCCATGGCAAGCAACTGGCTAGACAGGGTGTATGTGACCTCCTGTTAGAACCCACCTGTGCATTCCTCTTGCGCAGGGAGCAGCATTTACGGACATAGGTAGGCGCTTTTCAGTCTTCGCTCCTTTCCCTGAGGAGTGGGGCCCCCATGGGAGAGGCAGGAATACCTTGTCTCTTCCCCCAGAGCTAGCCCATTGGGAATGATTAGTGCAGGCCCGTCCCACAGCGGAGCACATTTGGAGGAGCCAGATTACCCTTAAATTAATCTCTGGGTACTTCTGCATGGCCTCTTGGCATTACTGAAGCTGTCATTGATACCTTGTTAGTCCTCTCTTTCTGACAATGGAAACGTAACATACAAAGCTTTAATCCTTTCCTAGACACATAGAAACTGGCATCTCCTGGGTCTCTGCCTAGCACTGAGTTCATGTCTTTGATGACAAGGGGATGCTGCCTTTATAATGGGTGTGTTACCAGGTCTGTGTTAGCCTCAACAAGCTTCAACTTGAAGAACCAGAGGTTTCCATGTTAAGACTTAGTTTGTTGCTGTTAACAGGTGCTTGTGCTGTTTGGCAGAGCGGTGAACATTTTCCCTCTCTCCTACCTCCTGAACTTCTTCCGAGATCATAAAATCACACCAAAGATGATGTTCATCATGTGGTTCAGCGGTAAGCCCAATCTTGAACGAATGGTGGAGGGAAGATGTGTGTTGTAAAGGCACAGGCCCTGCGGAGAATGCACGTGCCTGTCCCCGCAGCCCTTGCGAAACGAGCATGCCTCATCGGCCCCAAGTTGCACGTGCTCCCGTTTAAGGGCGCCTGCTATAACACAGGCCCTGAGCGAGGCCCTTCGCAGGCGGTACCCCTCCCCACAGCGCAGCAAGTGGGTGGTGCGTGTCTGCTCTACAGACGAGGAACCTCAGGCTCAAGGGTAAAGGACTTGCTCGGGACGAGGGGCCCCAGGAGGCAGAGCCAGGATTGCCTTCCTTCCCTCCACTCTTTCCTGGACAGACGGGGTAGCCCAGGGCAAGGTGTGCACGGCGCCCCTCCCACCTGAGCGCTTTCTAGGCTGAAGTAACAAGGGGCTCAGAATAAAAAGGTTAAAGTTTAAACTTTTTTGTACTATAGGTTAGATTTGGATTTTTTTTATTCAGTTACTAAGTTCTGATAGTTTATTTGACCATTTCAGTTGCTGTTCAATCCCATATTCCTCTACTTTTTAAAGGATCGAAATGATTTCATAAATCTTTGACTCCTAAAGAACCGGATCCGTAGACATCTTTAAATTTACTTAGGAGCAAATACATCCAGTTCTTTGTGCTTTCTTGTTTAAATATTATAATTAAAATATTTCTGTGTGGGTCAGGGTATAGCAACGTGCTTTGTAAGCTGTTTTCTGTCCAACAGCATATCTGTAAATTTCTCGCAGATTTCCTTTTCAAAAGACCTTGTTTAAAATATATTCATAGGTGTGTGTGTGACAGATCTAGGTAGGTAGGTGTGTATATATGTGTGTACAGTGAGAGAAACTTTTTTCTTAATCTTTTTTGCCAGTGAGGGAAAAAAATCGTAAAGTAGTTGATCCAAGGTCTTGAAAATCTGAAAGAAAATCTAAGAAATGTATCAGGCATTTTACAAAGTATGTGAGCTCTTTGGGGTTGCGGGGTGTGGTGAGAGACCTCTACAGGGAAGTGGGCGGTGGTTTTAAACAGGGAGGGCTCTTGGTTCCGGGTGTCCTCAGGCTGTCCAGGCCTCTCTCCATTGATTCCCTCCCTCCTTCCTGGATCCTCACCCTGTCCCACTGGCTCCGCCATCATTCAACAGTTGAAGATTCTCCTTTTCCCCGCAAAAAACCAACGACTTCAGCCAAAACCCCTGCTCCTCGTCCCCTCCAGCTGCTTCCCCATCTCTTCCTATCGTGGCCAGACCTCTTGAGTGAGCTTTTCTTGCCCATTTTCTCCACTTCCTCCCCTCCTGTCCTCAGGGCTGGACTTGGCCTCGCCCGGGTCACCAGCAGCCTCCCCCAGGCAGACCTGGTGGGTACCGGTTAGCCCTCATCCCACCCGCCTCCTCGGCTTGGGGCTCCTTCCTCCCACCGACCTGCCCTCTGACTGGGAGGATACCCTCTCCTCTTCCCTTGGCCTCCAGGCCATGCTCTGGTTCCCCTCCTTTCCCTTGGGATCTCCTCAGGCTCCTGTCCAGGTCCCCATCTGCCTTTACCGGCACCTCAGCAAATATTGGCTTCCTCAGGACTCAGCCTCAGACCTGCTTCATCTCTTGCGCTCTCACAAGCTCACCTGTCCTGTGGCCTCAACTTCCATCTGGTTCCCACCCTCCCAAAGCTGTTTCCTCCGACCAGGCCTTCCCTCTGGGATCCAGACTCCAGTGTCTGAATCCTCCTTGGATGTTGTGGAGCCATGGCCATCTCATTGTCTAGGACGGAACTTACCTTCCTGCCCCAGCTGCTTGTTTGCCAGCATCCCCCTTCCTTCCACAGGAAACAATAACACGTGGCTCCCTCTTACGAAGTGTTTACTGTGCGCACATGCTGTTCTATGCCAAGGCATTTCATCCTCGGGCCGCCGTCATGGCAGGCCCTGTGTCTCGTTCCTCGTGCCAGCCTGGGAGGCCCCAGGGAAAGCAGGAGGCCAGGGGGTGGACCCAGGAGCCAGACTCCCGACCCCGTGCCCAGACCGTCGCGCAGCCAGCCTCCTAGGACCCGGGCATCCTCCAGGCCCTTCCCTTCCCTGGTCACTCCACCTTCCCCTTGCTCCTGTGACCTGTTGCTTCTGCTCCCCGTGTCTCTTTTAATTCCACCCCCTTCCCTCCACCCTGCTGTGTCCCCATATAGGGTCTGGGCTGCAGCAGCCAGCCCCCCATCATGCTGTGATGCGCCGGCCTCCACGTCTGGGTCAGATCCTGTCGCTGTGTGCCCGGCCCGCCCTCCCTTCTCCTTCAGGCCCTCACCCTCACACGAGTCCTCGTTTGACATCTCTCCTCCCCGCTGCTCTGGGAGCTTCTGTCCCCCCGTATGGCACCAGACAAGCCAGGAAGTTTTTTAGAGAGAACGTGCCATTTCCCGGCTCAGTCCATACCCCTAAGTCCAGCCAGCACCCTCCCAGGGAACCAAAACAGGAAGTAAGGGAGAGGCCGTGATGCAGTCCCCTGAGCCGCTGGCCACCACGGGGGTGGCATCCTCCACTACAGTGGGCATTGGGCAAAAGGCATTCTGTGACGTTGCCAGTAAAGCGTGTGGCCCTGGGAGGACACCTCATTCTCAGTCTCGGCGCCTCATCTGTGCGCTGTGAGAATAACAGGACCAGCTCTACAGCTGTGACAATCGGATGAGGTCATGTCCGCAGAGCACGTAGCACAGGGAGGGCTCGTCTGCACCAGCTGTCGTGTTTCTAAAACATAAGCGCTGGGCTTGATAAATCCTCAACACGCACACGCCCGGCGCTTCACAGCCTGGACAGGTCACTTCACCCGCTCCGCTCTGCCGCCTTGAGAAGTGGGAGCGGAGGTGAGCCTCCGTTCCTTGCGCCTGCTTCTCTCACACCCCAGAGCCTCACAGGCTGAGTTCGCACTCTCCAGTGGGTGCATTAGGATGTCGAGCGGCCGTGGTGCCGGGCTGGGCCCAGATCCCCTGCGAACTGCTGCCCCCTCCCGCCTGCCTCCGTCCCTCTTACTCCCTTCACTGTCGCCCAGGCCTGCGGGGGGCCATCCCCTACGCCCTGAGCCTGCACCTGGACCTGGAGCCCATGGAGAAGCGGCAGCTCATCGGCACCACCACCATCAGCATCGTGCTCTTCACCATTCTGCTGCTGGGCGGCAGCACCATGCCCCTCATCCGCTTCGCGGACATCGAGGATGCCAGGGCGCGCCGCAGAAACAAGAAGGACGTCAACCTCAGCAAGACCGAGAAGATGGTGAGTGCCGGCCGGGCGGGCAGGGGCAGAGGGTGGGTCCCCACTCGCCGCCAGAAAATGGGGGAACGAGACACGATCTGAGGATGATCCGTCCCTGGGCACGCACGCATAGGCGCGCAGCACATGCACACACGCACGCACCAGCTTCCCAAAGTGACAAGGAGGTTGGACTCAGGGTCTGAAGCGTGACTCTTTGGGGTGGGTTGTCTGCCGGCCTCGTGAAGCCACGGAGGCAGTGGCGTGGGAACGTGAACCTTCCAGACTCTTCCAGGAATGCTCCTCCCCTGCCAGTAACCACACCGCCCCATCAGGCCGGGACTGGAAGGAGGGTTTCAAAATCACAAAATGACAAAATTGTATCATTCCCTAGCATCTACTAAAAAGCCTCCTGTTGGGGCTAGATAAGGGGAAAGTGCTCACAGAGGCTTGGAGAGTCACAGGAGATGGCCCTCCACTGAGGACAGGCAAGGGCATGATTTGGGGGTGGAGGTGCCCAAGGCCATCTGCAGCGAGCCTGAGGCCCCCGGACCCCTGCCCACCTCTGCCTCCTCCAAGCCACCCTCCTCCCCTGAGTCACAGTGATTGTGCCTTTCCTGCCCTGTGTTCCCTCGGGCCCTGGCCTCTGGTCCTGCCTTCCTGCACCACTCCCTGCTCCACGCACATGCTTTTGCAGAAATGCATCTTTTTCTAGTTCCCTTGTTCAAGGCCATCAGTAACTTTACTCAGCCCTGGAAGGCACAGAAATCCTCAACCAGAGGTGGGAAAGGGGGATGTGGCCCACCTCTCACTCTGGAAAGTCCAGTCTGGGTGGATCTTGGCCTCCAGTCTCTGCCCGCGGCCTCTCCAGCCAGAGTTGTGCTGCTGAGAGAACCTTCAGATGACGTCAGACAGGGCTGGCTCACAGAACTTTCCTCACTCTCCGTGGCCCTTCTCCCCCCACCCCCATCCACCAGCCTTCTTGTCTGTTTTTAACCAAAGTTCAAGTATAGGTTCTCGAAGCTTTTAGTGGGTGTCAGGATTGGTGGAGGGCTCCAGGGTCTTACAGGTCTGGGGTGGGCGCCCAAAGAATTTGCATTTCTGATGAGTTGCCGGGAGGTACAGCCACACTTGGCCAAGCACAGCTCTGGTAGAACCAGGATGTGTGCTCGGGGGGAGCAGCTGCTGTTTAGGGCATGTTTTCTGTGGTGCCTGCGCTGTCCTTGGACTGTCCCTGATAACCTGCAGGAAGCAGATGGTCTCATGATCCCCATTTTGCAGATGAGAGCACTGAGGCACAGAGACCAAACCACACAGCCCTGGTCACACAG
Source organism: Globicephala melas (assembly GCF_963455315.2). NCBI lineage: Eukaryota > Metazoa > Chordata > Mammalia > Artiodactyla > Delphinidae > Globicephala > Globicephala melas. The sequence continues at coordinate 75,029,476 of NC_083328.1, forward strand.
ACTCTTAACCACCCCACTTTCCATCACTGGTCGTCAAGGTGGGGTTCCTGGTCCAGCAGCATCAGTGGGCGCTTGTTAGAAATGCACATTCTTGGGCCCCCTCCCAGACCTGCTGAATCAGGAACTGCAGGTGGGCCTAGTGGGCCCAGCATTTTGTGGCTCCCCAAGCTCCAGGTGATTCTAACGCCGGCCCGAGTTTAGAAGCGCTGCTCCACGGCAGGGAAATGCCCTCCCTGCCGCTCCCTCTCTCCCACCTCCTACACCCAGGGTACACCTGCGCTTGGGGGCGACTGCAAAACTGCCTATGGTCGCCCCTGCAGAGGGTGGGTGGTCCTTCCCTCCCTCCCTCTCTCCCTCTCCACATCCCTCCCTGCTGCATCCACATGACCAGCAGATGTACCCAGAATGGGCCTCTGCAGGCAAAAAACGACAAAAGCCGCCTCCCTCATTCAGTTCACTGGTAAAGAGACAGCCTAGAAGAGCTCCCAGTCCTGGCCGCACAGACAGCCACCTGGAGAGCTTACAGTAGACCAAGCCCCAGCCCTGAGCTTCCAACTTCTTCACAATTCTGATTTTCCTGGATGTCCATCGTTTTCTTACACACCTTCCCGCCTCCCTACAGGCTCCCAGGAGGCCTCTTTGCTGCCACCGTTAGGGTTGGGGACACAGGGGCCGGGGTGAAGAGCTGCGGAGGAGGTAGGCTGGGTGGTGTGAGGGCTTCCAGGCAGGTGTCAGCTGACGAGCCTTCGGCTGCCTTCCCCCCACCCGCCGCAGGGCAACACCGTCGAGTCGGAGCACCTGTCAGAGCTCACCGAGGAGGAGTACGAAGCCCACTACGTCAGGCGGCAGGACCTCAAAGGCTTCCTGTGGCTGGATGCCAAGTACCTGAACCCCTTCTTCACGCGGCGGCTGACCCAGGAGGTGGGACGCAGGCCAGGGGTCCCTCGCCTTCCTCCCTCAGGGCCTGCAGTGGCCAAGAGCAGGGTGGGCAGGGAAGACCCACGTGCCGGGCTGGGTGGGGGCCTCTCCCCACTCAGTGTTCTCTCCTTCCCAGCCTCGCAGGCTGGACATGCTTGCAGCACTCTGCATCTGCTGTTTTTCCTTCGCTGCCGTATTTAATGCTGGTTTGTTTATTTATTTATTTAATTCATTTATTTTTGGCTGCACTGGGTCTTCGTTGCTGCGCGTGGGCTTTCTCTAGTTGCGGCGAGCGGGGGCTACTCTGCGTTGCGGTGCGCGGGCTTCTTATTGTCATGGTTTCTCTTGTTGCAGAGCATGGGCTCTAGGTGCGTGGGCTTCAGTAGTTGTGACACGTGGGCTCGGTAGTTGTGGCTCGCGGGCTCTAGAGTGCAGGCTCGGTAGTTGTGGTAGTTGTGGCTCACGGGCTTAGTTCCTCCACAGCATGTGGGATCTTCCCGGACCAGGGCTCGAACCGTGTCCCCTGCATTGACAGGCAGATTCTTAACCACTGTGACACCAGGGAAGTCTCCAGTGCTAGTTTAATAATAGACTTGTTAACCCAGTTTGGATTTCCTGGATGATAGACTTGGGACATTGATCGGCTACTGAATCTGAGCTGAGGAATTTCAGACCTGCCAGGGCCTTGGACAGTGGCCCGAGGCTCAGGGCTCTTGCTCCATCCCTCCAGGCACCACTGGCCTGACAGTGAGTGACACACTCAGGGACCAGCTTGGGCCTGCTTTGCTGAAACCGTCATCCTGCACCGTGCAGGGTGGGGGAGGGGTTCTGGCTGCTGCCCCGCTTTGGTCCTGAGCCCCGTTTTCCCTCCCTCAGCAGTCAGGATCGCTGTCAGCACGTGAGTTCTTACTGTGAGCCAGGCGCTACACCAGACGTTTTTCACGATTGCTTCATTTCATTCTCCCAGCAACCCATGCAGTAGATGCAGCGGGTTGTCTCAGTTGATAGCCGGGGAGACTGAGGCCCAGAGAGGTGAAGTAACCCCCCGAGGTCACACAGCCAGTACCTGGCAAAGCTGGAAGCAGAGCCCAAGTGTGTCTGATTCCAGAGGCCAGGTTTTTTAACATCATGCCATCCTGCCTCCTACTCCTGTTCCAGGGTGACACCTCCCGTTATCTCCTCCCCAACAGAGAATGATCCCAGCTTGCGGTTAGTCAGTTAACACTTTGAAATTGCTTGTGGCCGCGCCCCCTGCCTCCCTTCTCCTCCCTTCCTCAGCCCTGACCCTGAGCCAGACCACTGACAAGGGCTTGCTGTGTCTCCCACCCCAGGACCTCCACCACGGGCGCATCCAGATGAAAACCCTCACCAACAAGTGGTACGAAGAGGTGCGCCAAGGCCCCTCCGGCTCCGAGGACGACGAGCAGGAGCTGCTGTGACCGACCAGGACGCGTGGCTTCCGGCCAACCGGGGCCGCAGCACTGCCATCCAGCCTCCCCGCGGCTCCCAGGACGGCCACCCAGCAAGGGCCCCCGAGGCGTGTGCATGTGGCACTTCTTTGGGGCGGATGGAAGCAGGGTGACGCACAGGCTACTGTCGTCTTAACCCAGGACCTCCCAGGCCTTTGGAGCCAGCCGGCTGCCCTGAAGCACCCTCTCCCCGCTCCCCACTGGGCTGGACCTCTGCCCTCAGGGTGGCTTCCCAGCCTGCGGATTGGAGGGACCACCTTTGCAGGTACATGTTTCCTTCTGCTTCTGTAGCCGGGGAATAGTCATCTGTCACGCCAAGGTGCCTGAGAGGAGAAATCCTGCCATGGACCCACTGTGCAGGGCGTCCCGGGAGCGTGGTGCGCCGTTGCCGCCATCCCTGGCCACTGCCTTCATTACAGGGGCCCTTCCCTGCCGGACGGGTGTCGGTAGCAGCAGGGCGAGAGGCCAGCCGCCGCTTCCCTGTGCGTCATCAAGGCACCTCGACCCTCAGCAGCGGCGGTTCTCACTTAAGCAGCAGGCTCAGAGGCCTTGGAAACCTCACACTCCCCTTCGTGATGTCGCTTGCACTCCCTGAGAAAGAGAAACTGAGTGACCTTTTTCTCTTTACCTCTGATTGGCACCTCACAGGCTGTCTCCCTGGGCAGCAGGCAGCTACTGCCCTTCTCTGGGAATACTGTGAATGTTTACACTGGAACCGAGCACGAGGGCACAGGCACCTCTCTAGAGCCCCATTGGAAGCCGTATCCCTGGGTTTTTTGGGGGTGAGTGACCCTATTCAATGTAGGGTCAGAGCACCCTCTAGAGGGAAAGTCTTCAGGGTTTATGCTGGCCAGCAGCTGCTGTCTTTGAATTCAGTTTAAATTCATGCACTTTTACAAAGTGGTGAGAGCCTAGCAGTCCCTTCCCTGACCTCGATTCCTTACTCAGTGGTCCTTGTTTGTTCAGAGGCCCCTTTTCCTGGGCTCTGCCCACCGTTTACCTGCTGCACCTTCACTGCTCATCGGCATCTTTTTTTTTTCCCCTCCCAATTCTCTACCATCTTGGGTCCCATTTGTCCCCGTGCTCCTCGTCTGCCACCCCTTCCCAGGGCTCCAGTGGCCTGCAGCCAGATGCATCTGAGTCTCACCTGCAATCCCTGAGCAGCCACTGCTCCCTCAGGACTCGCTCACAGAGCGCTTGCGCACGCGCGCGCACACACCACACACACCCCTGCCCCGGCCACGCGCGCGCACACACACACACACACACACCCCTGCCCCGGCCACGCGCGCACACACACACACACACACAAACCACTGCCCCGGCCACGCGCGCGCGCACACACACACACACACACACCACACACACACACACACACCCCTGCCCCGGCCACGCGCGCACACACACACACACACACCCCTGCCCCGGCCCCATGGTCCGGGCCCCTGGGCCACCTCAAGGTGAGGAGCTGCCAATCATGTCCAGAGGACATGGAGTTTCTGACTTCCCCGCATCCACCCCCTTCACCGGCCCTTTAACAAGTCTTTACCTGCTTGCTTGTGCCCATCTACAGGCCTCTGGCAGTTTCCATATGTGGCTCAGGGTCTCAGCTGGAGCCTTGGGACTCAGCACCCCCTGGCGTGGTTTAATTCATCATGTGCATGTCGTTGGTTCTGTTTCGGACACAGTGGGCCAGCATGGACCTTGGGCTGGCAGCAAATATGTTTCCATCTTCTCAGCCTCAGGCAGCGTGGCTCTGGATGTGAGGAAGGACTGACCTCGGGACCCTCCAGGACCCATGTACCCAGCCCACGAGGCCAGACCCCTGCCCTAACCCCTTCCCTTGCCCCAGAAGTGTAAGCGTAAAGCCAGTCAGGCAGGAGGGCACATGGTTTCCTTTTTATGCATGAAAAGTCAATTGGTACTTGATAGAGCTAAAATATGATTTCTTTTTGTAATCTCCCACCGTAACCCCATAATTTGAGCCAAATAGGATTACTTTACTTCACCTAATATCCCCACTGGAAGATTAATGCCATGCATAATTCCAGTCTCCGTCATTTCCTATTTCTTTTTAGTGGAAGAGAGAAGAGGTCAAAGGGAGAGGACCTTTGTCCATAAGGGGAGGGGGCAGGGATCAGAGGCCAGATTGTTCTCTCATTCTCCAATTAGTAAGTAACTGACTTTCCCCCTGAAATTCAGAGTCTGATCTCCGAGGTGTAAGTTGCATTGTAAACTCAGTAGCTTGCCGGAAAAAAATTTGGGGGGCTGTGAGTTCCTAGATTAAATAATGAAAACAGGATCTTCTCAGTTCAGACTGCCCTTTGTCACCAGGTCCCACCTGTCCTTCCACTTTTAGCTGAGACCTGAGAGTGACAGTAAGTAGAGAAGCACGCGGGATCGGGGCGAGGTCCCCAAGGCTTGGCTGTGTGAAGGTGGCTGGGGGAGAGTCTTGCCTGGCCTGGAGCAGCGCCAGCCTGGGCGTCCTGTGAGCTGCTCCTGCCCTCTTCTGGCCAAGTAGTGGCTTAGCAGCGTGGGAGGGCATTTCCCCGCCAAGGAGGGCGCCCCGTGTGCCTCAGCCATCACCTTTGAACAGGCCAAAGCCCATCGAGAGAGATTTTTCTGGTGGACTTTTTTCAGATGTCTTTGCCTGAGAATCAAAAATTGCTGCTGTCTACCTTTAGCATTCCTAATAATTCTATTGTTGGGGGAATAAATGCCTAGAAGCTTAAAAATATCCAGCATAACTATAACTTCACACGTTTTCTTTTAGTTCTAGGCCATGGGACAGGAGAAGTATAGCACAGAGAGAAGGTAATACTTTAGGAGGAGGTGAAGGCTGTAAGGTCAGTGCGTGCCTTTGGGGAAGCTGGTTGGCTAGCCAGTGAACTCTGAAGACACGCCGTCTTGGGGAGCTGGGGCGTCCTGTAGCGCTAAGGCCCCACCCCAAGGCTCCCCCAGCAGCCCCTCCACAGCAGGCCCTACGATTTTGGACTTGGAATTCATCACGTGTTCTGCAGCCCTGTGGTTGTAGGACCTCTGGGACTAACCATGCTCAGAGGCTTGGAGTGAGAGGCCTCACAGGAAAAGAAGCTGGCTTTTCCTAGGTCCCCAGAGACCAAGTTCGGGCTGAGCTGGAACAGAGCCAGGCAGAAGGTGGCTCAGTTCCATCATCTGGTGCTCACTCAGCCCAGGGGCAGACCCTGTCCCCCTGGCCAGCTGCCTCTTTTCACACACTGGGAATGCTTGCTGGGCCCCGGCTGACATGAGGCCAGGGGCCCAGAATGTTGGCAGCCCCTGAGTGCCCCAAGTCAACCTAGGGAGGCCCTGATTTGCCTGCAGATTCCTCTGTGTGCAGTGGAGTGTGGAAAGGCTGGTGAGTGGGGAGCCTTCTCCTTCAAGCCCTCACCTAAGGTGGCCTTCCGGGGTCTCAGGTCCACACTCCCATGGGGGTCCACACACGTGGCAAAGTCCCCAGTGGGGAGGCCACAGCCAGAATCCCTCTTCTGCTTCAGTGGGGAGAGTGAGGGTGGGGCCTGGTGGCGACCGGCTTCTCCTCAGTCAAGTCCGGGCCATCGAAGGTCCGGCAAGGTGTAGGCGTGGCTTAGGGTGGCCTTAGAACTGACCCGATTCTAGTGGGAGGAGGAATCTCTCAACAGCAATGATTGACTGTCAGTTAGGACTTCAAATGCCAAAAAAAGAGGAAAGATCCTTTGCTCCTTCCTCATTCCCTCCAGAATGCAGGCATGTGATTCTCCTGCCGGGTGGTGGGTAGGAAATTATCTGAAACGTTCCTGGTAGAGCAGCCAGAATCATTAAGAAGTTGTTCTACCAGGAACCCGGTCTCCAAAGCCCCAGGCAATATGTTTTAAATGAAAACACCACAGTCAGAGTGACGGCTTCGGATAATCAGCCACACTCCCTTCCACTTAGTCTCCTGTCATTTCTCACACAAATGGAGTTAGATGTTCAGGGACTTCCACCATCATTGCCCATGTTACGAAAGAAGACTTTCTAATTTCCACCACCCCGTTTCACCCTTTCTCAACCCAGCCGACACAGTCCCTAATCCCAGAGGGAAAAAAAATTTGTGGCTTTTCCTACCCAGGAGCTGGTCTTTTCCTAGCTGCTCCGCGTTGAGCATCCTGGCTTCAGGGCGAGAGAGCTGAGTCCTTGGAGTGCAGCTGCGGGCCCCGTGGCCATGGGATCCATGGGGATTGTGCAGTTCGGTGGTCAAGAGAAAGGTCACCTGTCAGCACTATGGGCCCCTGTCCAAGGAGCTGGTCAGCCACGCGGAAGAGCCACTTCTCCAGGCCCCAGTGCTGCTCTGAGGAGCCGCGGAGGCCCATGGGCCGGGGAAGGCTCCTCGCTCGCTCGGCTGACTCGGGGTTCGTGGCTACCAAAGGCTTTAGCGTTTTCTCCAGTACAGCTCCTGCAAAGCTTGATTTATTCTCAAGATTAATCAGAATCTTGTATTCTTTTGAGTAATTTTCTTTTTAAAAATGAAGGATTTTTTTAAGTGCAGCTTTTTGATATAAGGACTATTGGGAAGGTCAGGCTTGTTCTTTTGTCCTCCCCCAATTAAGATGTGAGAGGCAGCTGTTAGTCCTGGTTCCTGAGAAATATGCTGCTCCTCTTGGTGGGGCTGTGGGTTGCAGAGGCGAAGGTGGGTCAGAGGTGGAGGGACCTGCAGCTGCTCTGCTGGAGCCTCTACCTCGTCTCACTGGACTCTTCAAAGAATTCAGAAATGGATGAAAAACAGTAATGTCACTGGATTCTTATTTAGAAATAAAAATGAATGCTGCTGAATCAGACCCACTTTCTGTGTTTGTGTTCCGTGGCTTTGCAAAGGCCTGGGTCATGCCCCCCTAGACTCGGCTCTGTCCACGCCTGCCCGGCTCTCGCGGCCAGAAGCCTGGCAGAACGCAGTGGTTAGTGGGCAGGAGTGCGGGCTTTGGGCCCCAGTTCCTGCCTCTGTCCCTGTTGGGCTGGACCCCGTGAGCCCATAAGCTTTGTAGTTGCCCAGCCTTGAGACCAGAGGAAGAGCCTAGAGACAGCAACAGAGACATGAACGGTTTGTTGGATAGAGGGATCTTAACAAACGGTCCTGGAGCAAAACCCCACGGCATGCAGCAGCCATCGGACAGGACACCAGGACATGGCAGCAGTCCTCACCACATCAGGGAGATTGATGTCAGGTGGGCTCGGTTACCAGGAACTAATTGAGCCCTATGATTAAGAGGATTGGATAGTCACGTGAGGGAAGCAGGGGCTGATCGAGCAGGGGATATGCAGAGAGCAGGGGACAGCCATCTTGAATGGCCTGAGCACACAGTCCCTCAGTGAGGAGGATGTGAGGCCAAGCAGGAGGGCTCAGCTCAGGCCCAGCCTCCAGCCTCCAGCCACAGCTGCTTCCTCACAGGTGCGAGGGACTTGTCCTCCCTGGGGTTCTCTGGGCTAGCCGCCCTCCTCCCTGCTGGGGTTGCAGACTGGCCCCTGGTAGGCCTTTGACTGAAACCAGGCTCTGAACCCACACGGCCGTGCGAGTCAGATGGAAGCTGGTGGCGGTATCTGTGGGGCGTCTGGAGGCTCCGTTTGTTTATACACTCTCATGCTTCCAGAAGGCATCTGAAGCTACTTACGGTAACAGGTGCAAACAAAAAATACATGTGATATAAATGAAACCAGGCAGAAGAACCTGTCCTGACCCCAGGCACGAGCCTCCTGACAGGGAGGCCAGAACCAGGGCTCTTAGTTCCTCTCCACCCTGCAATGCATCCCCACCCCCAGGCCAAAGGAGGAACGGTGGGGGGAGAATAAATCACATCCTGGACCCTTCCTCTACCTGGATTGCTAACTGCACGCCCAAACCAATGCCTGCTGGCGTCAGGCAGGGAACCTGGTCAGGGAGCAGCGCTGGTAGGAGGCGCACGTGGCCCTCAGCTCCCTTCCGCCTGTGACGGAGACCTGGGTTCAGAGAAGGATTCCTCCACCCTAATGAAACCATGCAGGTGGGATGACAGGTGGCACTGGAGTGATAGGCCTCTGGCAAATATAAAGCAGAATCTTCCCAGGCCACCGATGGCTGCAGAGGAGGCTAGGAAATGAGCAGAGTGTCAGCCTGGACAAAATGGAACCCTGGTAGTAAAGGTGAGCAGAGCCTGAGTGGGACTGGGTATTTTCATTCACATTTCAACCTTCTCAATGTCTAGAAAAAGCACTCAGGGTGAAGGGGAGCAAACCAGTGAAGTAGTATTTTGCTTGGAGGCCAGAAAGCTGCAGGGGAGGGTCACACACAAAGTTGAGGGCCCCGTGACCTCCACTCGACTCCCAGGGGAGCTGAGGGGAGATGAAGCCATTTATGGTCATTCCACTCCCCTCGCCTGAGAATGCTGAGGAATGGACCTCTGGCCCAATTCCGACAGAAGAATGAAGCAACGTCTTAGGGAATTTCCAGGACTGTTTCCTCACACTCAGTCACTCAAAGAAGGGAAGCACCCTCTTCCCATGGTCTGGCCTTTGCCTCCCATTATGTGGGGATGCAGTGCTCAGACCTGCTGCAGCAATTCTGAGACAAGGGAAGGCCTCACCAACCTGCTGCGCAGAAAGACAGAGGCCCTGAGTTGTTAACAACACTGTCGGACCAGTGAATTAAGCAGTCCTGGAACCGACCTCCCACCGGAGCTCACTGCGGGAGACAATACGTGTTCTTGCTGCTGATGCTGTTTGGGTTGGGTTTTATGTTACAACAAAAATAATCCTAACTGAAAGAACTTCATGAAGTCAGACGAGCAGATTCCAAAACAACATATATAGCATCAGCCTCCAAAAATTAAATTGATGTGTGTGTATATAGGAAAAAATCTGGAAGGATAGGTATGAAGTTTGAGAGAACTTTGGTCCTCTCTGAGTGGAAAGATAATGGGTAACTTTTAAGATCTCGTCTGAAGATATTTTCTATTTCTTTCACAAAGAACTTTTATTCAGACCAGAGGGCAGACAGCAGAAGCAAGAAGAACTACAATTCTGCAGCCTGTGGAACGAAAACCACATTCACAGAAAAGTAGACAAAATTTAAAGGCAGAGGACTGTGTACCAGATGAAGGAACAAGATAAAACCCCAGAAAACAACTAAATGAAGTGGAGATAGGCAAGCTTCCAGAAAAAGAATTCAGAATAATGATAGTGAAGATGATCCAGGGCCCTGGAAAAAGAATGGAGGCAAAGATCGAGAAGATGCAAGAAATGTTTAACAAAGACCTAGAAGAATTAAAGAACAAACACCTAGAAGAATTAAAGAACAAACAGAGATGAACAATACAATAACTGAAATGAAAAATACACTAGAAGGAATCAACAGCAGAATAAATGAAGCAGAAGAACAGATAAGTGACCGGGAAGACAGAATAGTGGAATTCACTGCCATGGAACAGAATAAAGAAAAAAGAATGAAAGGAAATGAAGACAGTCTAAGAGACCTCTGGGACAACATTAAACACAGCATTTGCATTATAGGGGTCCCAGAAGGAGAAGAGAGAGAAAAAGGACCCGAGAAAATATGTGAACAGATTATAGTTGAAAACTTCCCTAACATGGGAAAGGAAATAGCCACCCAAATCCAGGAAGCACAGAGAGTCCCAGGCAGGATAAACCCAAGGAGAAACATGCTGAGACACACAGTAATCAAACTGACAAAAATTAAAGACAAAATATTATTGAAAGCAACAAGGGAAAAATGACAAGTAACATACAAGGGAACTCCCATAAGGTTAACAGCTGATTTCTCAGCAGAAACTCTACAAGCCAGAAGGGAGTGGCACAATATATTTAAAGTGATGAAAGGGAAGAAACTACAACCAAGATTATTCTACCTAGCAAGGATCTCATTCAGATTCGACGGAGAAATCAAAAGCTTTACAGACAAGCAAAAGCTAAGAGAATTCAGCACCACCAAACCAGCCCTACAACAAATGCTAAAGGAACTTCTGTAAGTGGGAAACGCAAAAGAAAAGGACCTACGAAAACAAACCCATAACAATTAACAAAATGGTAATAGGAACATACGTATCGATAATTACCTTAAACATGAATGGATTAAATGCTCCAACCAAAAGACACAGGCTCGCTGAATGGATACAAAAAGAAGACCCATATATATGCTGTTTACAAGAGACCCACTTCAGACCTAGGGACACTTACAGACTGAAAGTGAGGGGATGGAAAAAGATATTCCATGCAAACGGAAATCAAAAGAAAGCTGGAGTAGCAATACTCATATCAGATAAAATAGACTTTAAAATAAAGAATGTTACAAGAGACAAGGACACTACATAATGATCAAGGGATCTATCCAAGAAGAAGATATAACAATTATATATGCACCCAACATAGGAGCACCTCAATACATAAGGCAACTGCTAACAGCTATAAAAGAGGAAATCGACAGTAACACAATAATAGTGGGGGACTTTAACACCTCACTTACATCAATGGACAGATCATCCAGACAGAAAATTAATAAGGAAACAGAAGGTTTAAATGACATAACAGACCAGATAGATTTAATATTTATAGGACGTTCCATCCAAAAACAGCAGATTACACTTTCTTCTCAAGTGCACATGGAACATTCTCCAGGATAGATCACATCTTGGGTCATAAATCAAGCCTCGGTAAATTTAAGAAAAATTGAAATCATATCAAGCATCTTTTCTGACCACAACGCTATGAGATTAGAAATCAATCACAGGGAAAAAAACCATAAAAAACACAAACACATGGAAGCTAAACAATACGTTACTAAATAACCAAGAGATCACTGAAGAAATCAAAGAGGAAATCGAAAAATACCTAGAGACAAATTACAACGAAAACATGACAATCTAAAACCTATGGGATGCAGCAAAAGCAGTTCTAAGAGGGAAGTTTATAGCAATACAATCCTACCTCAAGAAACAAAAAAAATCTCAAATAAACAACTACACTTACACCTAAAGGAACTAGAGAAAGAAGAACAAACAAAACCCAAAGTTAGTAGAAGGAAAGAAATCATAAAGATCAGAGCAGAAACAAATGGAATAGAAACGAAGAAAACAATAGCAAAGATCAATAAAACTAAAAGCTGGTTCTTTGAGAAGGTAAACAAATTGATAAACCTTTAGCCAGACTCATCAGGAAAAAGAGGGAGAGGACTCAAATCAATAAAATTAGAAATGAAAAAGGAGAAATTACAACGGACACCACAGAAATACAAAGCATCCTAAGAGACTACTACAAGCAACTCTATGCCAATAAAATGGACAACCTGGAAGAAATGGACAAATTCTTAGGAAGGTATAACCTTCCAAGACTGAACCAGGAAAAAACAGAAAATATGAACAGACCATCACAAGTAATGAAATTGAAACTGTGATTAAAAATCTTCCAACAAACAAAAGTCCAGGACCAGATGGCTTCACAGGTGAATTCTATCAAACATTTACAGAAGAGCTAACACCCATCCTTCTCAAACTCTTCCAAAAAATTGCAGAGGAAGTAACAGTCCCAAACTCATTCTACGAGGCCACCATCACCCTGATACCAAAACCAGACAGAGATACTACAAAAAAAGAAAATTACAGACCAATATCACTGATAAATATAGATGAAAAAATCCTGAACAAAATACTAGCAACAGAATCCAACAACATAGTAAAAGGATCATACACCATGATCAAGTGGGATTTATCCCAGGGATGCAAGGATTCTTCAATATACGCAAATCAATCAATGTGATATACCACATTAACAAACTGAAAGATAAAAACCATATGATCATCTCAATAGATGCAGAAAAAGCTTTTGACAAAATTCAACGCCCATTTATGATAAAAACTCTCCAGAAAGTGGGCATAGAGGAAAACTACCTCAAAATAATAAAGGCCATATATGACAAACCCACAGCAAACATCATTCTCAATGGTGAAAAACAAACCATTTCCTCTAAGATCAGGAACAAGACAAGGATGTCCACTCTCGCCACTATTATTCAACATAGTTTTGAAAGTCCTAGCCACGGCAATCAGAGAAGAAAAATAAAAGGAATGCAAATTGGAAAAGAAGAAGTAAAACTGTCACTGTTTGCAGATGACATGATACTATACATAGAGAATCCTAAAGATGCCACCAGAAAACTACTAGAGCTAATCAATGAATTTGGTAAAGTTGCAGGATACAAAATTAATGCACAGAAATCTCTTGCATTCCTATACATTAACAACGAAAGACCAGAAAGAGAAATTAAGGGAACAATCCCATTCACCATTGCAACAAAAAGAATAAAATACCTAGAAATAAACCTACCTAAGGTGGTAAAAGACCTGTACTCAGAAAACTATAAGACACTGATGAAAGAAATCAAAGATGACACAAACAGATGGAGAGATACACCATGTTGTTGGATTGGAAGAATCAATATTGTGAAAATGACTATACTACCCAAAGCAATCTACAGATTCAATGCAATCCCTATCAAATTACGAATGGTATTTTTTACAGAACTAGAACAAAAAAATCTTAAAATTTGTATGGAGACAAAAGACCCCGAATAGCCAAAGCGATCTTAGGGGAAAAAACGGAGCTGGAGGAATCAGACTCCCTGACTTCAGACTATACTACAGAGCTACAGTAATGAAGACAATATGGTACTGGCACAAAAACAGAAATATAGATCAATGGAACAGGATAGAAAGCCCAGAGATAAACCCATGCACCTATGGTCAACTAATCTATGACAAAGGAGGTAAGGATATACAATAGAGAAAAGACAAGTCTCTTCAGTAAGTGGTGCTGGAAAACTGGACAGCTACAGGTAAAAGAATGAAATTAGAACACTCCCTAACACCACACACAAAAATAAATTCAAAATGGATTAAAGACCTAAACATAAGACCAGACACTATAAAACTCTTAGAGGAAAACATAGGAAGAACACTCTTTGACATAAACCACAGCAAGATCTTTTTTGATCCACCTCCTAGAGTAATGGAAATAAAAACAAAAATAAACAAATGGGACCTAATGAAACTTAAAAGCTTTTGCACAGCAAAGGAACTACAAACAAGACGAAAAGGCAACCCTCAGAATGGGAGAAAATATTTGCAAATGAATCAACGGCAAAGGATTAATCTCCAAAATATATAAACAGCTCATGCAGTTCAATATTAGAAAAACAAACAACCCAATCAAAAAATGGGCGGAAGACCTAAATAGACATTTCTCCAAAGAAGACATACAGATGGCCAAAGGCTGCTCAACATCACTAATTATTAGAGAAATACAAATCAAAGCTACAGTGAGGTATCACCTCACACCTGTTAGAATGGGCATCATGAGAAAATCTACAAACAACAGATGCTGGATAGGGTGTGGAGAAAAGGGAACCCTCTTGCACTGTTGGTGGGAATGTAAATTGATACAGCCACTATGGAGAACAGTATGGAGATTCCTTAAAAAACTAAAAATAGAATTACCATATGACCCAGCAATCCCACTACTGGGCATATACCGAGAGAAAGCCATAATTCAAAAAGACACATGCACCCCAATGTTCACTGCAGCACTATTTACAATAGCCAGGTCATGGAAGCAACCTAAATGCCCATCGACAGACGAATGGATAAAGAAGATGTGGTACATATATACAATGGAATATCAGCCATAAAAAGGAACAAAACTGGGTCATTTGTAGAGACGTGGATGGATCTAGAGACTGTCATATAGAGTGAAGTAAGTCAGAAAAACAAACATCGTATATTAACACAGATATGTGGAATCCAGAAAAATGGTACAGATGAACCAGTTTGCAAGGCAGAAATAGAGACACAGATGTAGAGAACAAACGTATGGACACCAAGGGGGGAAAGTGGCAGGGGGCTCGTGGTGGTGGGATGAATTGGGAGATTGGGATTGACATATATATACTAATATGTGTAAAATGGATAACTAATAAGAACCTGCTGTATAAAAAGTAAATAAAATTCAAAAAGAACTTTCATTCAGTAATAAGGAACATACAGTGTGCTATCTTCACTTTTCAAAATGTGATTATAAATGAAACTAGAACTAGAGGAGCAATGCATTAAATGGAGAGATCTGATGTGATTTCAAGAGGGCTAGGGATGATACAAATGAACTTATTTACAAAACAAATAGACTCACAGACATAGAAAACAAACTTATGGTTACCAAAACGGGAAAAGGGGGTGATAAATTAGGAGTTTGGGAGTAAAATATACACGGTACTATATATAAAATAGATAAGCAACAAAAACCTACTGTATAGCACACAGAACTATACTCAACATCTTCAGTACACCTATAATGGAAAAGAATCTAAAAAAATATATATATATATACACACACACACACACACACAACTGAATCACTTTGCTGGACACCTCAAACTAACACAACATTGTAAATCAATTATATTTCAATAAAATTTTTAAGAATTTAAAAATAAATTTTAAAAAGATTTTTTAAAAGTGAAGAAAAAAACGCTAGGGAAATAGGAAGTCTCCTCATGCTCTGGTGAGGGTCTAAATTGATAGAATTCACTTTGAAGAGCACCTGGCAGTGCCTAGTAAAGTTAAAGATGCCTGGGACCCTTCAATCCAGCGAGTCCTCTCCTCGGTTTAAGCCCTAGAGAGCAAGGAGAGGCAAACACTGCCTGAGGCCCAAGCCCAGCCTGTCTCCTGTTCTGTACCACCAGCGAGCTGAGCCTGGGATTTTAACGTGTTCAAATGGTTGAAAAAAAAAAATTCAAAAGAACAGTATTTCACGACATGAAAATTATATGAAATTCAAAGTTTAATGTCCATAAAGTTTTGAATGTTTTAATAAAAAATTCGTGGAAATTTGTTTTATTTGTTCTATATTATCTATATAATAATATATAAATATAAATATATATATTTGCCTCTTGTCTCCCAAAGCCAAAAATATTCACTATCACCATTTACAGAAAAAGTGTGCCCACGCCACCCTATAGAAATTCTTACATAGTCATGCATACTCAGGAGACACCTACAAGAATATCTGTAATAGCAAATTATTGGAAACGAGCTGTTTCCCACTAGGAGAATGGATTAAACAGTGGCACAGTAATGTAAGGAACAGTATACAGCAGCAAGAACGGATGGATGGATGAATGAATGAAACTAGAATAACATATCAACATGGATAAATCTCAAAATACTGAAAGAAGGGGAGAAAGAAAGCTGCAGATGAATAAGTACATACAAAACCAGGCAAAATGATGTTGTGAAACAGTAGTGCTTAGGGATGCAGCCAAGTGTAGCAGAGTGTGAAGAGAGGCTGGAAAAGTCAACCCCAGGATCCAGGGCTCCTCTGGGGTAGGGGAAGGAAGGTGAGGAACTGCATTTGAACCACATGACGCCTACCCTGGCTTCACTTGTATCCCTGATATTTCATTTCCTAACAGAGCCATGGGCAACCAGGAGTTAATCTTATGTGCAAACTTGCAAAGGCTCCTCACACTCTCTGAGCCTTAGTCCTTCTCCCCGCTCTGTGGTGAGTAACTGAGATGCTCTCCAAGGGTTGTCCCAGGTGACTCCCTCCTTTCAGGATCAGGTCTAGCTATGGTGACAAAATCAAAACTAGTAGTGGCTTCCCTGGACCCCTTGAGAACCAGGATCCTCAGCATGGGAATAAAAGAGAAATGAGGTTGAGCAAAAATCCTGTGGTCCTGAATTTTAATTTAAGTATAAGTATGAACTTACAACGTACTTTGTGTTTTTAGAGATATAAACCCATTGCTAGCTCTGCTCACTGAAAAGACCTGGAAACAATGACCAACCCAGAGGCAGTGAGCACCCTTAGCTCTCGGACTTTGGTATCCAAATGTCATTTCACAGCAAAAGGACCCAGGGCTCTTTGGAGAAACATCTGAGCCCAGGAGTTGGGCAGGAAATGTACAAAGATGAACATGGAGCCCCTTGTCATACCAAACAGAGAGGAAGCAATCAGAGGTTTCAGGGTCAGGTCAGGACTCAGGAGCCAGCTTGAAGAGGTTCTGACTGAACAAAGACAGGAATTTGAGCATCAATAACAGTAATCATGTAATTGATTGAAATACTTAAAATATGTGGAAATCAATGAGTTCATAATAATATACTTTTAAAAAATCAGTCACTGCTGGGGAATTCTAAGGCATCAATTCATTATTCTAAGTAAAAATAAAGGCAAAGAGGGCTTCCCTGGTGGCACAGTGGTTAAGAATGCGCCTGCCAATGCAGGGGACAAGGGTTCGAGCCCTGGTCCGGGAAGATCCAACATGCTGCAGAGCAAATAAGCCCGTGCGCCGCAGTTACTGAGCCTACACTCTAGAGCCTGTGAGCCACAACTACTGAGCCCGTGTGCCTAGAGCCCGTGCTCTACAACAAGAGAAGCCACCAATGAGAAGCCCGCGCACTGCAACGAAGAGTGGACCCTGCTCACCACAACTAGAGAAAGCCCGTGCGTGCAGCAGCGAAGACCCAGCACAGCCATAAATAAATAAATAAATAAATAATAATATAAATACAAAGAAGTACGCATCTATCCCCCCACCTTTTTTTTGGCCGTGCAGCATGTGGGATCTTAGTACCCCGATCAGGGATCGGACCTGTGCCTCCTGCAGTGGAAGCACGGAGTCTTAACCACTGGACCACCAGGGAAGTCCCCATCCTGCTTTTCTTAAACTGTATCACTGGTAGTCAAATAGTAGATGAGGGAAGTTTCTTTGTCTAACTTTTTTTTTAATTCATAGATTTATAGGAAGTTGCAAAAATAGTACAGAAAGGTCCCATGTACCCATGTTTCTCCCAGGGGTAACATCTTGCACAACTATAAAGCAGTATCACAACCAGGAAACTGACATTGGCATAGACCTTGTTCAGATTACAGCAGTTTTACGTGCTGTCCTCTGTGTGTGTGTGTGTTTAGCTCCATGCAGTTTTGTCCCAGGTATAGAGTCACACCACCACAGAAAAGTTTCTTTTTATAGAAGTATTCCAGTTGCCAAACAAGACTAGAATTGGAATATCTCCATTTTGCATGCTCTGATGAAATAATGGATCTAAGTCCTGACTAACAGCCTTAACAGCTATTAATATCCCAAAGGGAGAGAACTCGACATCATGTGCCTCCTGATGAAAGAAAATAACATCTATGAAGTATTCTTACAACAACAAAAAAAATCATACCCACATCTGAGCAAGCCTCAAAAGTCAACTACCATGTGATATAGCACATTAATGGGATGAAGAACAAAGACTACAAGATCATCTCAATTAATGCATGAAAAGCGTTTGACAAAATTCAACATACTTTCATGATAAAAAACACTCAACAAACTAGGAATAGAAGGAAACTATCTCAACATAATAAAAGCCACATATGAAAACACATACACCACAGCTAACTTCATACTCAGTGATGAAAGACAGAGTTTTTCCTTTAGAAGAGGCCACGATGCCCACTCTTGCCTCTTCTATTAAACATAGTACTGGTAGTCTTAGCCAGAGCAATTAAGCATAAATCAATCAATCAATCAATCAATCAATAGCATCCAAACTGGAAAGAAGCGAAATTATATCTGTTCTCAGATGACATGATCTTACGTAGAAAACCCTAAACATTACACACATACACACACCTGTTAGAACTAAGAAATGAATTCAGCCAAGCTGCAGGATACAAAATCAACACACAAAAATCAGTTGCATTTCTATACACGAATACTGAACAATCTGAAGAGAAAATTACAAAAACAATTCCACTTAACAATAGCATCAAAAAGAATAAAATATTTAGAAGTAAACTTAACCAAGGAGGTGAAGGACTTGCACACCAAAAACTACAAAACATTGCTGAAAGAAATTAAAGAAGAGACAAATTAATGGAAAGACATCCTGTACTCATGAGTTAGAAGACTGAATATCATTAAAATGTCCACACTACCCAAAGCAATCTACTGACTCAATGTAATCCCTATCAAAATCCCAATGGCATATTTGCACAGATGGGAAAAAAATCCTAAAATTTATATGGGATCTCAAGGGACCCCGAATAGCCAGAACAATCTTGAGAAAGAAGAACGACGTTGGAGGCCTCACACTTCCTGATTTCAAAACACATTACATACAGGGCTGCCCTGGTGGCGCAGCGGTGAGAATCTGCCTGCCAATGCAGGGGACACGGGTTCGAGCCCTGGTCTGGGAAGATCCCACATGCCGCAGAGCACCTAGGCCTGTGAGGCACAACTACTGAGCCTGCGCGTCTGGAGCCTGTGCTCCGCAACAAGAGAGGCCGCGACAGCGAGAGGCCCGCGCACCACGATGAAGAGTGGCCCCTGCTCGCCGCAACTAGAGAAAGCCCTCGCACAGAAACGAAGACCCAACACAGCCATAAATAAATAAATAAATAAATAAAAATAAAAACACATTACATACAAAGCTACAGTAATCAAAATAGTGTGGTACTGGCATAAAGATAGACCTATGGTCCAATGGAACAGAATAGAGAGGCCAGAAATAAATCCTCACGTATGTAGTCAAAAGATCTTCAACAGGGAAGCCAAGATCACTCAATGGGGAAAGGTCAGTCTCCTCAAATGGTACTGGGAAAACTGGATATCCAAATGCAAAAGAACGAAGTTAGACCCTTACCTTACACCATACACAAAACTGAAAACGGATTAAAGTGTTCAAATGTAAGACCTAAAACTAAAAAGCTCCTAGAAGAAAACAGAGAGAAGTTTCATGACGCTGGATTTGGCAACAATTTCTTGGATATAACACCAGAAGCATAGGTAACAAAAGCAAAAGTAGAAAAGGGGACCACAGCAAACTTTAAAACTTCTGCACATTCAAGGGATGCCCCTTCTCGGCCACTCAGGCAGCCTCACCCACACCCGCCAGGTCCCTACCCCACTGTGAGAGTCCTCGAGCCACTTTCCCATCCCTCCACCTGCCTCGGCCTCATTCGGAGGCTCCCCAAAGTCAGCGAGCTAAAGGCTGCCCCCGGGAGTCCTAACCTGGAGATTCTCCAGGCACAGGGACTTCTCAGAAGCAAAGTTCTCTCCTGTGACTGAATTTCAGTATCTCTTTCCTTCCTGGCACAGGTCCGGGCTCACCTGGTTCGGCGACTGGACCCCCACACTCGTGCCTTTGCCATCGAAGTGGAGATTCCTGTTTCCATTTGCCTTTTCACTTTACACACATCAGCTAGGATTGCCCAGTGAACCTGGCTAAAAGCAGAGCCATGGGGCCAAACAAGCAGTTGGGATTTAGCCATGGCTGCAGCTTGGGTCCTGGTGTTGGCGACTGTGATGCTGGACTTGGCCAGAGCAGGCCCTGTCCCCACGTCCAAGCCCACCACAACCGGGAAGGGCTGCCACACGGGCCGGTTCCAATCTCTGTTGCCAAGGGAGCTGGAGGGCTTCAAGAAAGCCAAGGATGCCTTAGAAGAGTCGCTCTCGCTGAAGAACTGGAGCTGCAGCTCTCACCGCTTCCCCAGGACCCGGGACCTGAGGCAGCGGCAGGTGTGGGAGCGTCCTGTGGCCTTGGAGGCAGAGTTAGACCTGACGCTGAAGGTCCTGGGTGCTGTGGCAGACTCGTCCTCGGGGGTCATCCTGGACCAGCCGCTGCACACGTTGCGCCACATCCACTCCGAGCTTCAGGCTTGCATCCCGGCTCGGCCCACAGCACAATCCCAGCCCCGGACCGCCTCCACCACTGGCTGTGCCGGCTCCAGGAGGCCACAAAGGAGGAGTCCCAAGGCTGTCTCGAGGCCTCTGTCACATTCAACCTCTTCTGCCTCCTCATGAGGGATCTGAGAATTGTTGCCAGTGGAGACCTGCATATCTGAAAACCTGGACCCAGACCTTACTTATGCACTAAGCCCCAACCCTGCCTTAAGTTATTTCCTCTAATCCTTTATTTATGGAGCTGCAGAAGAAATGTTTATTTTTCTACTTTTGTACAACATGTTCAAACAAACAGTAAGAAACTGTAAAAAAAAAAAAGAAGAGCCAGCTGCCAATTTTCAGGAGGTTGAGAGAACAGAGGAACGTGATAAACAACAGCAGAGGATGCAATCAGCAAAATGTAGACTCTGGCAAACTGAAGGACAAACAATCCGATTTCTTCAACAAATACATTTCAAGGGAAAAGAAGAGAAAGAGGAAAATGTCCTTCTATAGGGACAGCCTTTAGGATAAATGTGATTTAAAGATCTATCCATTGCAACAACATGAGACCTTATTTGGGCCCCAACGCAAACACACAGTTTTAAAAGTATGCACTTCTAAGACAATTGGACCTGCGAACAGTGATTGGGTATTTGTTACAATTAAGAAACTTATAAAAATTTAGATGTGATCATGGTATTGTTTTAAAAGTCCTTGTCTTTTAGATACAGGTACTGAAATGTTCACAAGTGAAACAGATGTCTGGAATTTGCTTCTAAGAAACTTAGGAGTGGGGAAAGTGGATTGACAGGTACAGAAAAAAGTCAGATTGGCCAGAAGTTGTTAACCATTGAGCTGCTGAAGTCCTGCGTTCGATGTACATGAGGCATCATTAGAGTAGTCTCACTTCTTTTGTAAATAAAAAGCTTTCCAAAATGAGCAAATGGAAAAAATGTGGTTTAAGCAAGACAGAAGTTTACTTCTCACATATAAAACTCTGAAGGCAGGTGGGGCAGGCCAGGTATGATGGTGGCTTCCTAAGCATCAGGGACCCAGCCTCTTCCAGCTACTCACTGCAGCCCCCTTCACTTGGCCTCTGCCTCAGAGTCTCACATGGCTGCTCCATGCCAGCCAGCGCAGCCAGGGTGGGAAAAACAAGCTTCTTTCTTTGAAGGACATGTCTCAGAAGCCACACACAGTATCTTTCCATCCTAGGGACCAGACATAACCGTATGACCATGCCCAGCTGCAGGAGAGGCTGGGAAAGGCAGTCTTTATTCTGGATGGCTAGATGTCTAAAATTCAAGGCTTCTATTACCAAGGGAGAAAGGGTGAGCAGAGATTGGGGTCCAATTGGCAACGTCGTGTGGGGTACAGAGCTGGCAGCAAGGCTAATGTTAATCTTGTACAACTGGTGGGCCTGAGGATGTTTATGCTTGTCATTTACATATACGAATTAAGCAACCTGCTCAGAGTCTCTGCTTCGCTTTAGATACAGGAGTGAGTGTCTGGCTTCCTTTGCTCTCCCAGGCTGGGTGTTCATCTCTAGGAAGCTGCTGTTCCTGGTAGCCAGGATGGCAGTGCCATTTCCTATGCTGTCACTAAAACCAAACCCAGTACCTGGGCCTTGGTCTGGTCCAAGGCTTGGATATTTGCTCAGCCAGTGAATGAGATGGAGAAAACCGTTCAGTCTCTTCCCCGACAGCTGAGTGGCTTTGTGGGGTCCAACCCTGCAGAGTGGTCAGCATGGTGGCACAGACACCCCACCAGTGCATAAAGACAGGATGTCCCAAACCACAGCTGCGCTTATACCACTCTTAAGATTTTTGCAATACATTCTGCTTTTAAGTCAACCATGATTTATTTTTTATTTATTTTTATTGAAGTAGAGTTGATTTACAATGTTATATTAGTTTCAGGAAACTTCATTTTTAAAAACACCTTAAATTGATTTTTAAAGTAATCCCCCATTATGGCCTGCCCTAAATAGAAGGTAACTGAAAACCTAAGATTCTGCCAGAGGTTCTCAGCCTGACTCCTGCTTTCTCTTGTTAAAGACAAACTCGCATTACACTGACCAGAATCCTCCTTAGGGCATTTAAACGGATCAAAAAAATTTTAAACGGGATTAATTTTTTTCACAACGCCCTTCAATGTTATTTAATTCCTGTCAGGTCACCAGCAACAATCACTTCTCCTGGAGTCTGCAGTCTCACTTCTAGGAAACACGGCTGAACTCTGAACACCTTGGTTTCCCCGTTGGTAAGATGGGGATCAGAACAGGATTTATGTTATCTTCTAGGAGGATTGAGACAATTATATGAGATCACGAACATAAAGTCTCAGCGTATAAAATGCCTGGCTCACAGTATAAGCATTCAAATGCTGGCTGTTATTATTTGTCAGTTTAATGGAGGAAAAAATGTGAGTCCTGTCACTAAAGAACTAAAACATGGCTTGAGCAAAAAAAACAAAAACAAACAAAAAAACACCGAAAAACCCAAGCAACCGGACTTCCCTGGTGGCGCAGTGGTTAAGAATCCACCTGCCTGGTTAAGAATGCAGGGGACACGGGTTCAAGCCTTGGTCCAGGAAGATCCCACATGCCACAGAGCAGCTAGGCCTGTGTGCCACAACTACTGAGCCTGCACTCTAGAGCCCACGCTCTGCAACAAAAAAAGCCACCGCAACAAGAAGCCTGCGCACTGCGACAAAGAGTAGCCCTCACTCACCGCAACTAAAGAAAGCCCACGCACAGCAACGAAGACCCAACACAGCCATAAATAAATAAATAAATAAATAAATTTTCTTGAAGTTAAATTTAAAAACAAAAAACCCCAAGCAACCCAAACTTCAAAGCAGCAGGGAGGAGGGACATAAAACCCCAAACACTTCATTTAACAATGGAAGACACTTTATTTATTTTTTTAAATCATCTCTCAACATTTCAACTCTTGGTAGAAATCAAATGCAAAACATCTGCTTTTTTAAGTTAGCGTGTATTTATCTCAGTCACAGCAACCTCATACAATAAGATACACAACGAGGAGGAGCATGGTCACAGCATTTCCTATTCCAGTCCACGAACACAGTATTTCCGTGATGATACACACACTGGCCTTTCTCTTCCAGGACAAGTTAGTTATTCCTACTTTCGTCTGCTGTGTAAGTTACGTGGCATCACGGTTGGTTAAAAGAGTTAGTGTAGTGCTAGAGCAGTCTGGAAATGGAAAACTAGAAAACTCAGGACTGGGACAGGCACGGACACTTCTGAAACGTGAAAAGGAAGAACATCAGAGATGAATGCCCCAGAATGGGTGGGTCTTAGTAATAAAGTTGGTTGAAATTCAGCTTTATATACACATTGAATATCTACACGTGATCTACTAGATATATAGAAAAAGAGCCACAGAAGATTTTGAAAACCTTAAAATCACGCAACTAAGTTGGAAGAACATCAGCAAATTCACAGTGGCCTCAGGATTCAGCCAGATTTAAATCTGCTCGAGAGCTGAATACCTCCTTCTATCAGAAAACGCACTGCATATAAATTCCTACAACGTTCTGTACATCACAAACACTATGGCTAAAACATACTGTTAGTTCACAAGGAAGCAGTTTTATTTTCAAATTCTTGCCCCACTCCTGCTCTGCACCCCAAAAGGAAATCCGGGGTCAGCAATTCACATTAGGAGTTTAAGAGGCCTTCGGGTTTAGGAGCGCTGAGGCTCGGCTAAGAACCTCAGGACACATCTGTCTGATGGGCACGCCGGCTCCTGCCCACTTTTAGTGCAAAAAGGTCACAAATGTTGCAGAGGAATCCTGGAAACAGGTGAAGAGAAGAGGACTGAGATAGAGGGGTGGTGGGAATCCCAAACGATTTTCCTTCTGAATTGAGACTCAAGAAGTTTGGAGTGCAAGGTTCACACTCAGCAAGCGGCAAAGACCAGGCCGGAGATCCACAGGGTGAGGTTCCTGAATGGTCACTAGGTTGTCACAGTCTGCAGGCGCACAGACCTCTCGGCCCAGACTAACCCCCTAAGTGCACACTGGAGGTAGGTGTTAGAAATTTATTGTAGGGAAGACAGTGGCTCTCCACCAACTCAGGGGACATCGTCTCTGTTCCTCCTCTGCCCCTACAATCTCCACTCTACCCTCGGGCTGTGGCGAGTGGAGGATACAAGATGGAAGGGCACAAGCCCCTCCCTTGGAAGACTAAAGAACCCGGGGCATTTTTATAAATAGCTACATCGTTAATGTTTTAACCACTTTGAAACACACAGCAAGTTGAATATTTATTTAAAAATAAATCTCAAAAATATCTATTTACAGTAGAGTAAGAGAGGCATGTGCAAACAACAGAAAGGGGGGAAAAGTCAGTCCCAGTGTGGAAGGTCCACCCTTCAGAGAGCTAGAGCCAACTTCACAAACCCCAAGGCTGAACTGAGCTGTGGAGGCAACAGGATGACATTAAGCGAATCCTGGACTGGGGTCACCCTCGATACGTGGAGAGGCAGTGAAGTTGGGTGGGGGGCTGCCGCCGGGGATCCTCGTGTTTGGGAAAGGGTGGTGGAGGGATGAGCCAGTGGATGAGGCCCGGTGTGGCAGGAGGGCTCATTTCACAAGCCAACAGGCCTCTAGCTCACCACTCCAGGTGGGCGTTCGGAGGGGACCTGGAGGGCCCTTCCCAGTCCAAGTTGGCTTTGCCGTGGGAGCAGTCGGCATGGCAAGAGTCCCAGAGATAGAAATCCTCTTTGAGAGACAAAAACAAAAGAATGGAACAGGGAGTGATAGCAAAAATGAATCTGAATGCAAGTGCCACCCGTCTCTCTTGCCAGGTGGCGAAGCAGCCATCAGCTGACATATCTGAGTCGATACGGGAACTCCCACGTGGGGCAGCAGGCCACACGATCCCCCCCCACAACCACGTGGTCAAGTGCAGGCCTCTGCTTCTGGGATCAACGTGTTAACGTTTCTTCCCCATGAAACCAGAAAGGTCAGTGGTGTAGCCCTTGTAGCAGGGAGGTGCAAGGTCGAGTCTATCTGTACACGAGATGGGAGAACTGGGCGGACTTGTAGTTCAGCTGGTTGTTGGGCATGAACTTGTGCAGCTCACTCTTTTTGCAGCAGGGGTCGTAATGGTAGGTGCTGAGGCAGGCGTCGCAGGAGGCTTTCGAACATTGGGTGCAGGTGTTGGCGGCCCCGGGGCGGTCACAGAAGCCACAGCGGGTGGCGGCTGCAGAGGAGGGCTTGGATTTCGAGTGGAGGTGCGGCGGCCGGTCGAGGCCCTGTGTCTGGCCTGCATACTTCTCCCGCAGAGATGACCCGTGGGCCAGGCTGTCGTGGGCGGAGGCCTTGCTGGGGAAGCCGCCGGGCTTGGAGGCCGGGGAGCAGGCGAGCAGGCTGTCGCAGCGCTGGCAGAGGGAGGAGCTGCAGGACAGACCGCAGCTTTGGCACTTGGAGAGGGCGGACTCTTTGGCGGGGGGCGAGCGCTTGTGGTAGATGGGGTGGGCGTCGTTTCTGACCAGCCAGACATCTGGCCGCAGGGCATCCTGCCTCCGGTACGTGGCCCTGGGTTCCGAGTCTGTGTACAGATCCACATCCTCCTGAGCAGAGAAGTACGTGCCACGCAGCAAGCCAAGGCCATTGTTGGGGGAGGGGGATGGCAGGTCATCCGGGCTGCCGTGGGGGGAGCTGGACATGGTCAGGAGCGAGGGGGACGGGCGGATGATCTCGTCCTTGAGGTCGTCCCCCAAGTCTGCTGCCACAGGCTCCTTCCGCAGGCTCAACGAGGTCTTCAGGGGCGGCTTCCGGCTCTCCCAGTAATTGTCATAGGTGTCCACCGACCTTGAGGGCTTGGTCACACGGGGCTTGTAGTAGTCCTTGGCTGCCCGCTCGCTGGCCGACTTCTGGAGCACCACGCGGGCCATGGAGGTTGTCAGGTGCTCCCGGCCCTCGGCCCGCCGCCGCAGGGCATCTGAGCAGCCTCGCACGTCCTCCGCGCTGCTCTTGCGCTCGCTCACCACGTCCAGCTCAGAGTAGCCTTTGTCCTTGACTTGGGAGTGGATTTCCAGCATCTGTTCACACTCCACCTTGGCCAGAAAGAGTTCAAAGGAGACCATCTTCACTTGGAGGGTCTCTACCAGCTCTTTGAGCTTGTACGCAGTCCCCAACTCGGGCACGTAGCCCATGTAATTCAGGATGGCTCGGATGTCCTCTTCCAGTAATGTGGACTTGACGTAATAAACAAAGGGGCCCGTGTAGGTCTAGGGGAAGGAAGGGGGGTAGAAAAAGAGAGGTGGGTGTTTCTCTCTGAGGCACACAACGAACGGAGCCTGCATCAGAGCGTATCCCATCAAGTCTGAACCGGAACACACAGGGAGAGGAAGGGGGAGTGATCTCCACGGCAGTGTCTCACTGCGCAAGGCAGAGGCTAATGCTTCCCAACAGCTCGGCGCACGGGTCTGAAGGAAATGACGCAGCGCTCCTTTTTCCAGCGTAGGGAACAAAGCCACTAGCTTTCTACGTGGGGTGCAGCGGCTCTGCTCCTTGAGGAAGAGCAGGCACAACACCCATGAGCAATGAGAATATTCCTTTCTGGCATTTCTACAAAGGTTTGAAGCATACGTTAGGCTTAGCCTGACTTGGTGGAAACTCTCCTGAGCCATCACTGCCTTTGGAATGATTCAGAATTCTGTCTCGAGTTCATCCTCCTCCCCGCTCTCTGCTTTCCTCCGCTTGCGCGGACACCTGCAGCAGCCTCCTAACGGTCTCCCCGGCTGACTCTTGCCCCTCTACAATCTCTCTCCCGTACAGCAACCAGGAGGATTCTTTTCCAATGTAAACCTGATGCCGGCACTGCCTGCTTCCCAGCCCCCTTAGAATAAATTCCAGCCCTCTGCCCTGGGCTCCAAGGCCCTGCACAACCGGGTACTGCCCACCTTTCCAACCTCAGTTTCAGATGTGAGCTGCCAGGGGTGGGGAGCCAGTTAAGAGATGACACCAGGCAGAGGGGCCAGGTGGGGAGCCATAGGGGCAGTTCTGGTTGTTATCTCAAAGGCAGTGGAGAACCTGGGGGGGCCCGCGAGCAGAGGAAGGATGTGATTAGATGGGCACAAACCCTCTCAAGATGGACTGGAAGGGGCAAGAAGGGAGAAGGGAGACCAGTGTGGAGAGCCCGTCCCTAGACCTTACCTTGATGCTTCTGAATTCCTTCTTCCACGGGTAGAGGAAAAGGTTGACACCCACCGTTTCGAGCACACTGAAGGCACAGTGCAGAGCCCGCAGACTGGAGGAGCTCAGTGAGCGCAGAGAGCTCTCCACCACCTCATAGAACTGGATCAGCCGGAATCGATAAAAGGGATCCACCTTGTGCAGGCTGAGCAGGGTCGAGGCTGCCACCCGCAGGGACTCATCACTGCCAGGCCGCTGCTTGCTGGGGGTGGTGTCCACTTTGCCTTCATGGAACTGCACGTACTTCCGAAATAAGTCATCCTTATATTTTGCATCCATTGAACTGGGCTTCCCCATCCGATCCGATCCAGGGACGGGGGCTACCTTATTTCCTCCATGGCTTCTGAGTTAGAGGCAGGGACATTGCTAGAAGCATTGACATGTCGCCTGCCTGGACCAGCAGAGTGCTCTGCAAGAGGAAGAATAAGCAGCACATCATTCCTTGAAATGGTCCACGTCCCAGCTTGTAGCAGCTGAGGCCAAACAAAAAACAGCTGTCCTGAGCTACACTGGGCACCACCAGCCCCTGGCCCTCAACACATTTAGTGAATAGGTACACCATGTTGTAGTGGAAACACGACAGATAAGGTCCTTGACTTTGCTGAGCTCACAAATGAAAAATATGATTGGGGCACCTAACCTGGTTTCATGGGGATGGGGGATGGTTAAAAAGCCCCTGAGAAAGTGACGGTTAGACCCAAAGGATGAGGCGTCGGCAGGGAGGAAGGCCCTGAGCTAACACTATCAGCACTTACTACCTGCCAGGTGCCTACATGGACTAACTCATTCCATCTTCTTAAACAACTCGAGGAGATAGGCACTGTTGTTATCCCCATTTTACAAATGTGAAAACTGAGACATGAAGACATCAAGAAACTTGCCCAAAGTTACAGGACTATTAAGAAGCAGAGCTGAGATCAGAGCCCAGGCAGGCTGGCTCCCAAGTCCGTCCCCTTAACCACCACACCCCGCTTTCCTGAGGCGGGAAGGAGCCTGGCATGTGAACACAAAGAAGGCTAGTGTGGCTGAAGCAGGGAGAGGGGGGGAGTCACAGGAGATGAAGCTGCCGGCAGAAGCAGGATCCTGATCCCCAAGGTCTCAAAGAGTTGTACATTTTATTCAAAGAGCCAAGTGAAGCCCCTGAACAGTTCAAAGCAAGGGGAAGAGGGACATGATCGTATCTGCAATTTTTTTTAAAAAGACCACTTTGGGGCTTCCCTGGTGGTGCAGTGGTTGAGAGTCCGCCTGCCGATGCAGGGGACACGGGTTCGTGCCCCGGTCCGGGAAGATCCCACATGCCGTGGAGCGGCTGGGCCCGTGAGCGTGGCCACTGAGCCTGCGCGTCCGGAGCCTGTGCTCCGCAACGGGAGAGGCCACAGCAGTGAGAGGCCCGCGTACTGCGAGAGGGAAAAAAAAAAAAAAAAGACCACTTTGGCTGCTGAGCCCTGGAGAGTGCCTTTATCCATCTTTGATTTTTTTGTTTGTTTTTTTGGGCCATGCCACATGTGGGATCTTAATTCCCAGACCAGGGATCGAACCCATGCCCCCTGCAGTGCAAGCGTGGAATCCTAACCATGGACCGCCAGGGAATTCCATATCCGACTTTTACAGTCTGCTGTTGGGAGAGGAAAGGACATTCAGAGCTGGGACACACAGGATTTATACACTCTTGCTGTCTCCTTGGCCACTTGTTAGTAGAACATGTACAGATCCATCAGAATTCTTGGTGTTACGATGCTGGGAGCAAATCTGGATTCATGGAGGGACCTGCCAGGCCAGGGGAGGCAACACAGCATCGGGGTTAAAAACAGATTGCAAAGCTGGACTGCCTGGGTGTGAACCCTGGATCTGCTTTTCTAGGTTACTTGGGCAAACTACTCAACCTGGGCCTCAGTTTTCTCATCTGAAAAAGGGGGTTAATAATAGCACTTATAGTCCAGAGTTGGTGGAAGGATTATATGCAATCAGTATAGAAAGCTCTTCAGAATGCCAGCTCAAAGTAAGCCCTTGATACACACAAGCAGACATTTCTGGTGTCTGAAGGTGCTAGACCCTCCAAGCATCCTCAAGGATGCTTGTAAGATCAGAGTGATGCAAATATCTCCGACTGGGGGGTGGACATGCATTTTCACACTTGCCCGTCCTACCTTTCCTGACCACAAGCTCATGGGTGCAGGGATTGCAACCAAATGACTCAGTAGGGGTCACAGTGCCAGAGCAGGTTACATGCTTCATAAACACCTGCTGCCTGAGTGAAGGGTGGGGTCCTGCTGGCTGTGGGAAATGTTGAGGGACCAAAAAGAAGCCGCGGTGGGATGGGACGGACCTGTGGAGTCCTTTAGCAGATCTGAGTTCAGCTCAGAAGTTCTAAGGGCCTACAAGCCTGGCAACTCTCAGGAAGTCAATAAAATCACCCATGTCTCAATGAGCCACTCCTCTGGCTTCTCCACAGTTTTGGGGAGACACCCAGGGGTCTTAACTGTTGGGTGAGGGGTAAGACATGCAGGAGAATTAGGGACACAGAGAGGTCACCTTCTCCCACCCACTGCCCTGCCAAGGAAGCCCAAGGCTTCAGGAACAAATAGAACAAATAGGCCTGAGGAGCACACAAGGCAAACAAATCCATTTGGGATCAAATTCTACCTCCTGACCAACGTCTCTGTGGTCCTCAGAGCAGTCTTTCCCTTCCCTCTTAAGGTCCACCCACAAGGACCCTTCTGTCTGCTCCTCAAACACATCAAGCCCATTTCTACCTCAAGACCTTTTTTTTTTTTAAAAGGCCAGGTAACCTTTTTGTTTTGTTTTGTTTTTAATTCATTTATTTATTTTTGGCTGCATTGGGTCTTCGTTGTTGGGTCTTCGTTGCTGCGCGCGAGCTTCCTCTAGTTGCAGCGAGCGGGGGCTACTCTTTGTTGCATTGCGCGGGTTTCTCATCGCGGTGGCTTCTCTTGTTGCAGAGCTCGGGCTCTAGGCACGCAGGCTTCAGTAGTTGCGGCTCGCGGGCCCTAGAGCGCAGGCTCAGTAGTTGTGGCGCACGGGCTTAGTTGCTCCGCGGCATGCGGGGTCTTCCCAGACCAGGGCTCGAACCCATGTCCCCTGCATTGGCAGGTGGATTCTCAACCACTGCACCACCAGGGAAGTCCCTACCTCAGGCCTCTGCACATGTTGTTCCTTCTGCATGTTCTTCCTTTGATTCCTCCCGTCGCTGGCTCACTCTCATCATTCAGGTCTCAGCTCAAATGTCATCCCTCCGAGGCTCTCCCTGACAACCGCAGCTCAGTAAATCCCACATGCCCTGTCCCTCGTTATTGCGTTACCCTGGGGTAATCACCATTTGAAATTACCAACTTTATTCATTTACTAGCTTCCTCTCTTTGTCTCCCACCAATACCCAGTAAGCTCCACAAAGGCAAGGACAGTGTCTGTTTTGCTCACCATGATGCCTCACACAGCTCCTGGCACACAGTAGGTGTTTGATGAAACAGGCGAAATGATGCTTTACTTTCTCATTTAGCTCTCCCCAGAATTCTGGGAGACCAGCAAGAGCGAGAAGAAACCGAGGCTCCATGACATGACGTGCTGTCTATAGCTCAGTGTTAGGAAAAGGTGGATCCCAGATTCCACTGGCCTTATGACATGAAACCTGTGTACCTCCCACCACCCCATGATTCCTGAGCTCAACAAGTATGCAGCACCTACCCTATGCCGGGCCCTAGGCTGGGTGCAGTGGGGGGAATGTGGGGTGGGTAGGGGACAGTAGGGAACAGAAGCTGAGAAGATAAAGCTCTGCCCTGAATTCTACTTGAAAGGGCTTACTGCCCAGTATCAAAGTATGTATGT
This sequence comes from Globicephala melas, assembly GCF_963455315.2. Classification (NCBI taxonomy): domain Eukaryota; kingdom Metazoa; phylum Chordata; class Mammalia; order Artiodactyla; family Delphinidae; genus Globicephala; species Globicephala melas. The sequence continues at coordinate 75,060,667 of NC_083328.1, forward strand.
TCTCTTAAAAAATAAAATTGTATTACAACCTGAGAGAAGACATCACTGTCCTTGCTAAAAAAAAAACCCATATACATATACCATTTTTTATTTATCCAAAAGAAGCTTTCATCCAGCCTCTGGCCCCAGGGACTTTTTTTTAGTACACCTGAGAACAATTTAAACAGAGGGACATCAAGTCTCCTAAACACTGCTGTGATTTTTCTCCAAGGAAGTCAGCCTTCAGCCAATAGAGACTGATTTTTTTTTTTAAAACAAAGTCAGCCGCCCTCAAGCTCAGCGTCTGCTGCTCTGTAATCACACCACAGTCCACACCCTTGTTTAAGGCTGGCAGATAAACAAGGAAAAGGGATCCAAATAGCCCAGTTGGTATTCAAAGTCCCAAAGTCAAGGATAGGAAACTCATCTAAGAAAAATCTTGAACCAACCTAGGTAGGTGAGGAAACAGGTGAAAGAAAATGAATGCTAAAAGATAATTAAGGCAAGGAGAGAAGGAAACTAACAATTATTGAAGTCCTACTATGTGCTAAACATTGGGCTTTCCACTTTAACTGCATCACCCAGTTTAATCCTCACAATTCTACGAGGAAACAGACCAAGGCTCAGCCATTAAACAACCTGCCCAACACAGCTTGAATGGGTCAGAGCTGGAATCTGAACTTGGGTTGACCGGCCCTGCAGCCTGTGCTTTTTCTCATTTATCTCACTCATTTATTGTTACCATTAGTACCATTCACCAAGGGATTAGTACATAAGGGCCCTTTGCTAAGTGCTCCGTGAAAATCAATGAAATCCACACGACAACCCCAGGGTTAAAAAGAAAAAACTGAGGCTCAGAGGGGCCAAGTCGCTTGCCCTAAGTCACAAGGCTAGGAAGAAGTGGCTCTGAGATCTGAACCTAGGTCTGAGGCCAAAACCCTGACTCAAGCTCTGAGCTGTGCTGCTTTCAGGCAAAGCTGTCCTGCTGCTGGACAGCTCTTCTTGAAAGGGCTCAACTAAGTCAGTACGCCCTATGGCAGGGCCAGCAGAGTTGAGCTCTAAAAATTCCTGTAGTAGCAAAATTCACATCTTCTCACACAGAATGGGGTTGGAAGAGCCACAAATCTATTTATGACGTAAGCTCAAGGGCCAAGAGGAGAGGCGACCAGAGCCGGGCCAGTGGTAGAGCAGCTGACATCATCCCTCCTGAATTCATTCCTGAGAATACAGGCTGCATTGTAGCTGGTGTCTCTTCTGAGCATAGAGCCAGCAATTTATTCCTAGCACTCTGCAAAAACAACAAAAAACACGCTCTCTGCAAAAACAGCGTGGTTACAGGAGACCAAGACAGCCTGGTGACAGAAGCCATTAATTTCTCCAAGCAACCCAAGGATTGGAACGCCAAGACGTGCCAGTGTGGCGGAAAGAAAAAAAAAAAAATGGCACCGTGAACGTCCCTAACAGAATCAGACGGGTGCCCAGAGCCAACAGGCCTGGTCAGCACTTCCTGCACCCATAATCCGGGTCCCCTTTGAAAAGCAAAGCAATGAAGAGAGAGATGTTGCAATCAGGGAGGTGGTGGATTTTAATTATTATTTTTTAAACATCTCAAAGGAAAGCTATATCTGTTTAAAACCTCACTAAACGGAATTGAAATGATTCTGGATAGCAAAGCATGAGCTTGGCTTTACCTCAGCTGGCCCATTCAAGCAGAAACATTCTCCAAGCAGCATTTGAAGGCGCCCCCTCCCTGCACAGACAGAAGCTATTTTGGGCCCGGCATCGCCCCAGTCCACAGGTTTATGTATCCCTGGTCTAGCTTCAAGAGGCTCAGAGTTTCCCTGGCCTCCACACAGCAGCAAGGGGAGCGCAGAACAACCCCCTCCACCTCCGCACCCCAATCCTCTGCATTCATCCCCAGCCCAAGGCCCGTGAGACACATCCTAGGCAACCTTCCACTGGCTGTGAAGCGCCAGAGGGTCCCCACACCCCAACCCAGTTCCAGAGAGATTCAGAGAGAGGATTTCCAAACCTTTGAAAATAATCTCAGCGATGCTGAAATTGGGCTTCCCCAGTGGCAGCTGCGACTCGCAGAGGGGCTCTGAAGCAAGGAGGTTCCCCTCCCTGCAGGGAACAGAAGCTGGCGACTGCTATTCCCAGCCTGATAATTCCAACAACCTCTGAGTGCGACATCAGTTGTGAAAAACACCCTAGTCCCAAACTCGGGCTCTCCCCACGGGTCTGTGAATTAATTAACAGCAGCTATCATTTATTGGACGCCTGCTGTATGCCAGAGACTGTGCTTCGCATGCATCTCACTTCATCCCCACCACGGCCCTAGTAGGCAGGTTCACTCCCCATTTAACTGATCAGGCAACTAAGGCTCAGAGACGAAGTGACTTGCCCAAGGTCATACAGTGAGTACAAACCCCAGAATGTCGCCAGAGCGTGAGCTGGGGACCACTGCGCGGTAACTGCCTCACGGTGGAATCGGGGTGTCCTCCTGCCTTGTTAGTCGCTGTAGAGGGGGTGTTCCTCCTGAGCTGCCCTTAGCCACCCTGGGGGAGTGGGGATCCTGAGAATTAAATGGGCCCCCGGAGCGCCGAAAAGACGGGCCCGCCCGTCGCCCCCGCAGGCCGCGAAGGGACCCCGCTCCCGGGCCGGCAGAGCCCCGCCTAACCGGGGGGCCCCCTCCGCCGGGGAAAGCCCCAGAGGCCTTTTCCGCCCACGGCCGCCCCGCACTCACCCCGGCACTGCCGCCGAGGACGCCCCGGCCGAGGGGAGCAGGAAGGAGCCGCGGCCGCCGCCGGAGCCAGGCCCGGCTGGGCTCTCGCAGCTCCGGCCGGCTGCAGGGGACAGAGACCAGTAGCCCGGGGCCACGGCGACCCGGAAACACTCAACCAGGAAGTGACGTATCTCGGAGGCGGGTCCAAAGGGAGGCCCGGCCGCGGCTACGCCCTGGGCTGGGGTGAGGCCGTTGCTCGCTGGCGGTGGAGGAAGAAGCGGGAGGCAGAAGAGTGAGCAGAGAGGCCGCGGAGTCCCGCTTTGAGGTCTAAAGGCCCACTGCCTCTGCTGGGGCTGGGACCCGGAAATAAACGTGCCGGAAGTGACGCACGCCCTCGGTCACAGGATGGCGGCTGGCCGGGTTGTCATGGGAACCGGTCTGTAGTCTGGAGATGGTAGCTCGGAGCTGCGATCTCAGACTGAGCGATCCGCGGCCTCCTCCTCCCCTTGTCGAGATGATCTGCGAGCTGAGCTCCCGACCGCGCCTGACCAGAAGCTGACAATTGGATCCCTCACCCCCATTTTACAGGTGGAAATACCAGAGGCTTAAAAAGAGCAAGTGAGGTGCCCAGTATCACGTGAGCCTGAATCCAGACTTGAGAGGACTGTTGATGTTACAGGCTGTGTTTAGTGAGGGTTCCAGCTTTGCCTTTGCATTTTACCAGCTGCATGACCTTAGGCTAGTTACTTAACTTCTCTGAGCCTCAGCTTTTTCACCTGTAAGATGCAAGAATAATATACCACCTCCTGAGATTCATGTGAGAATGAAGTGAGTATGGAAACAGCTTATTACAGTAGTTGGCATATAGTAATAATCTAAATACACTTTGTTTTTAAAATCTGGTTAAGTTGGGAATTCCCTGGCGGCCTAGTGGTTAGGACTTGGCGCTTTCACTGCCGTCGGCAAGGGTTCAATCCCTGGTGGGGGAACTAAGATCCCGCAAGCCCTGCCGTGGGGCCAGAAATAAATAAATAAAGTAATAAAATCTGGTTAAGTTAAAGGAAATGACTTCTCTCAGCCCTCAACTTCCTTGAATGGAAACCAGGGTTGGGGAAGACCAAACCAAATATTGCCTCCTTGCTTTGTGACCTCACCAGACACCTGCAGTGTAAACTACACTGGCATAGATTCTGGTGGCTTGTCACTTCACTTCATAGATTTGCCTCCCACCCACCACATTGACCGTGAACTCTGCTTTTGTGGTTCACCACTCACTGAATCCCTAGTGCTTGCAAAGTGCCTAGCACTTACTCGAGACTTTGTTGAACACATTTACCATTGAACCACTCCTTCTATCTCTCTAACTTACCCCAGACTCAGAGCCCACTCCGTGCCAAGTTCTCTTTCTCCAACATGGTCTTGGCTGTCTGTACCTACCATACTCTTCCTCCCCTCTGGCCTCTATGCCTCTATATGCTGTTTCCTGGGTTTGAGTGTTCTTCCTTTCGCCTCTTTCCTTCCTTGTTTTCTTGGCTTCCAGCCCCAGCTCAGTCCTCACAGCCTTTCTGAAGCTTTCTCTGATTTCTCCAGGCAAAGACCCACCTTCCTCTGGTTTCCCACCCCATAACACTGTCTTTCAATATTTTATCTCAGCTCTTACTATAAATAAGTATATACACATATATATATATATATATATATATATACACTTAAACCTGACACCCCCCACAAGACCTGGAGCTTCTTATTTATCTGTGTTTCCTGTGAGCTCTGCACATGATCAGAAGGTGCCCAACAGATGTTGCTTGATTGCAGGATTCTCTCTCAGCCTTGGGGTCCCCAGCTAAAGTCAGTGGGTCTTGTCTCAGGAGTCAATGACATAATACAGGGGAGAGCATTTGGAGAACCAGCAACCAGCTATTCAAACAGCAGCAATTACTGTATTTAGCTGTTGCTGTCTGAGCATCACTTAAGGTCTTCGTATACTTCAGCTGTTATCAGCTCATGTTTAAGCTTCTCTCTTAATCACCTGTAAGGTGATGGTGTTTACAGGAATTCCAGCTGAGAAAAACTGTCCTACCCAAACCCTCTGCCTTTGCAACAACTCAAAACTGTCCTTTGGAAACTGTTATAAGACTGCATGAGGCTGCTAATAAGTCCCTTCCATCTCTGTGGTTCTGTGACAGCAAAAAAGAAAACAGATTTTTAAGAAGGCTTTACCGGTAGGAAACCCTGGCCATTGATTCTCGGTGACATTTCGTATCAGAAAAATACCAAAGTCTCTGAAGGGAGCCATGTTTCTCATCTTTTAGACAGGGCTGGAGGTCTGAGAGTTCTCTGCTTGGTGACATGGAATCACGGGAGCATCCTTTTCAGATTTTATTACATAATGATTAGCAGATTATGTAACAGTCATGTAACAATGATTAGGCACCTCTACTTTCTAAAAGCCAACAACATGAACCATCTACCTACTTCTTTCTATTTTTTAGTGGTTTTTTTTTTTAATCACAAAAGTAATGCATGAATTCTAATGACACAGACGTGTAGAGCAAAAAATGAAAAAAAAAGCAATGGGGCTTCCCTGGTGGTGCAGTGGTTGAGAGTCCGCCTGCCGATACAGGGGACACGGGCTCGTGCCCCGGTCTGGGAAGATCCCACATGCTGCGGAGCGGCTGCGCCCGTGAGCCCTGGCCACTGAGCCTGCGCGTCCGGAGCCTGTGCCCCGCAACAGGAGAGGCCACAGCAGTGAGAGGCCCGCGTACCGCAAAAAAAATAAATAAATATATAAATAAAAGCAAGCCTATGACCCATCAATTTGATTTCTTGTAATCTACCAGAGAAAAAGCGTAAGTGCACAAGGAGACCTGTTGCATCATTGTTTGTAATGCAAAAACAAAACCCAGAAACATTCTGAATGTCCATCAAGGGAATGGTGTAGCCATACTAATGACTACTATGTATCACTTAAAAAGGATAATGTAAACCTACATAACTCTGCAAGACATATTTTGGAAGGAAAAAAGAGAGACATACCCTGAAATGGAAAACAAAACATCAACTGATACGATATATTTTCTAAGGGTGCGTATGTACGTATGCATATGTATGAAGCCAACTGTGGACAATAATGCAAATACAGATCATGTTTTTTATATCATTCTACAAATACATATTATATGATTTTTATTAATATCTTTGTCCCCTAGAAGTCAGTTAGCTCTGTGAAGACAAAACTAGTATACCTGTTTTGCTCACAATTATATTACTACTACCTGCCATACTACACTACTACTAGTAGTACACCCATTAGAGAGCATTTGTTTCCAACTGAAATTTTCATTGAATGCCTACAATGTGCCAGGATTGATGTTCGATTTAAGGGGCAGAGACAGACACAAGCAAGACAGATACAGCCCTTGCCCTCAAGGAGCATACAGCCTCCTTATCAGAAAGAGAATATTAAGGGACTTCCCTGCTGGCACAGTGGTTAAGACTCCACACTCCCAATGCAGGGGGCCTGGGTTCAATCCCTGGTCAGGGAACTAGATCCCACATGCATGCCACAACTAAGAGTTTTCATGCCACAACTAAGGAGCCCACCTGCCACAACTAAGACCTGGCACAGCCAAATAAATAAGACGAGAAAACGAAAATTATTGAACCCCTACCATCCTCCAGCTGATTGTTGCCAATTTCCCAGCTGATCATGATCAGATATTCAGGTTTCTGAAGAGGAGCTAAAAATCCAGATTTTTAAGTGAAATTTTGCAATTATAAACACTATATGTAGATACACTTCCTAGTTCTGTCTACTGAGTGAGCCTATGAGAAATGACACCGCTGTTAGAAAAAAAAAGGGGGGGGAATTCCCTGGCAGTCCAGTGATTAGGACTCCCTGGTCCCACTGCAGGGGCACAGGTTCCATCCCTGGTTGGGGAGCTAAGATCCCACAAGCCATGCGATATGGCAAAAAAAAAAAAGAAAGAAAGAAAGAAATGACACCGCTGTAGCAATAAGCACTGACCACCCATATCTTGCTTTCTAAATACCATTCTCCACTAAAATGAGCCAAGCCTTGGAGAAACAACTGATTGTCAGAGCTGGGACAGGGAAATTACAATGTGGGGCTGGTACATCTTACTGAGCCGGAAAGTAAGGAAGTGCCAAAAGCGTGATGGAACTTGTGAAAAGAAGCCAAAAGGCCTGAGTTCAGATCCCAGTTCTGCCACTTTCCAACTTTTGGACAAGCTAGTTACCTCGCTGGGCCTCAGTTTCCTTATCAGCAAAATGGGGTTAATAGAACTAACTACCCCCAAGGATTGAATGAGCTAATACAGGTGCCAGTGCGGAGTGATAGTTCAACACAAGCTAGCTAGGATTATTTTTGACTCAAACTCATGGGGCTTGCTAGGCTGGGGTGTACAGTAGGCCTCAGATGTTTGGGCAATGTGGTTGTGCTTGATGTCATTCTGCTCAATCCTGGGCACCTTGCATTTATGCTGCTCAGAAGAGTAGAATTTATAATATCCAAAATATATAAAAAACTCCTACAATTCAACAACAAAAAGACAACTCAATTTAGGGACTTCCCTGGTGGTCCAGTGTTTAAGACTCCGAGCTTCCACTGCAGGGGGCACAGGTTTGATCCCTGGTTGGGGAACTAAGATCCCACATGATGCAGGGTGTGGACAAAAAAAAAGACAACCCAATTTAAAAATGGCCAAAAGACTGGAATAGATATTTGGGATAGATATTTCTCCAAAGAATACAGACAAATGGTGAATAAGCACATGAAAAGACACTCAACGTCATTAGCCATTAGGGAATGCAAATCAAAACCACAATGAGGGGCTTCCCTGGTGGCGCAGTGGTTAAGAGTCTGCCTGCCGATGCAGGGGACACGGGTTCGTGCCCCGGTCCGGGAGGATCCCACATGCCGCGGAGCAGCTGGGCCCGTGAGCCATGGCCGCTGAGCCTGCGTGTCCGGAGCCTGTGCTCAGCAACGGGAGAGGCCACAACAGTGAGAGGCCCGCGTACTGCCAAAAAAAAAAAAAAAAAAAAAAAAACACAATAAGATACAACTTCACACCTACTAGGATGGCTATAATTTAAAAAAAAAAGAAAAGAAAAATAACAAGCGTTGGCAAGGATGTGGAGAAATTGGAAAACTTGTACCTTGCTGGTTGGAATGAAAAATGGTGCAGCTGCTGTGGAAAACAGTTTGGTAGTTCTTGAAAAGTTAAAAAGAATTACCATGTGACCTAGCAATTCTAGTCCTAGGTATATACCCAAAATAATTGAAAACATGGACTTGAGCAGAATATTGTACACCAATATTCATAGCAGTATTATTCACAATAGCCAAAAGGTGAAAACAACCCAAGTGTCCATCAACAGATGAGTGGATATACAAAATATGGTATATCCAAACAATGGAATATTATTCAGCCATAAAAAGGAATGAAGTTTAGACGCATGCTACACCATGGATTAACCTTGAAAACATTATGCTGAGTAAAAGAAGCCAGTCACAGAAGGACAAATATTATGTGATTGCACTTACATGAAATGCCTATTGTAGGCAAATTCAAAGAGACAGGGACTTCCCTGGTGGCACAGTGGTTGAGAGTCTGCCTGACATTGCGGGGGACATGGGTTCAATCCCTGGTCTGGGAAGATCCCACATGCCGCAGAGCAACTAAGCCCATGCACCACAGCTACTGAGCCCATGCTCTAGAGTCCGCGTGCCGCAACTACAGAGCCCATGTGCTGCAATTACTGAAGCCCGTGCACCTATAGCCCATGCTCCGCAACAAGAGAGGCCACCGCAATAAGCCTGCGCACCACAATGAAGAGTAGCCCCTGCTCGCCGCAACTAGAGAAAGCCAGCGCACAGCAACGAAGACCCAACGCAGCCAAAAAAAAACCAACCAAAGGATAGAAAGTAGATTAGACATTACCAGGAGCAACCATAATATCCATTTTTCAGGTTTAGTTCTTATCAGATCTTGCTGACCCTTGATATAATACAAATTGTAAAATGCTGTGCAAAAGCAATGAGCTGGTGGAGTGACTGATGAACTGCAATTTTCTGGAAGCAGCCTTTTTACGTGGTCATCCCCCGTGTCTTTCCTGTTTATATCCAAATCATTCTCTGCCATAATTCCAACACCTATCAGGATACCTGACACCTAGAAGTTATTGGTTAAATAGACATTTATTTATTATTAATTTACTTATTTATTTGTTTTTGGCTGCATTGGGTCTTCGTTGCTGTGCACGGGCTTTCTCTAGTTGCGGCGAGCAGGGGCTACTCTTCGTTGTGGTGCGCGGGCTTCTCATTGCAGTGGCTTCTTTTGTTGCAGAGCACGGGTTCTAGGGGCACAGGCTTCAGTTAGTTGTGGCACGCGGGCTTAGTTGCTCCGCAGCATGTGGGATCTTCCCAGACCAAGGCTCAAACCCGTGTCCCCTGCATTGGCAGGTGGATTCTTAACCACCACGCTACCAGGGAAGTCCCTAAATAGACATTTACATGCCAGTGTCACTCATGTTAAAACTCCTTGCAATCCGACACTATGTCCTTTTTTTCCCCAGTCTTTTTTTTTTTTTTCTTTTTGGTTTTTACTTCCATGCTAAGTACAGTAAGTCATAGAGGTAGGGGCAGTAAACATTTAAGGAACTGTAAAGAACAAGGGAAGCCATGATCACCTAGTTGAGCCAGGCAAGGTGAGCCTGTGAGATACTCCTACGCCCCCTAGTGGTGCAGATGGGAATTCCTCCTGGCTCTCTTACCAGTTTGGCAATCTTTTTTTTTTTTTTTTTTTTTTTTTTTAAAGGTTTAATTTTAGGGCTTCCCTGGTGGCGCAGTGGTTGAGAGTCCGCCTGCCGATGCAGGGCACATGGGTTCGTACCCTGGTCCAGGAAGATCCGCAGAGCGGCTGGGCCCGTGAGCCATGGCCTCTGAGCCTCCACTTCCAGAGCCTGTGCTCCACAACGGGAGAGACCACAACAGTGACAGGCCCGCGTATCGCAAAAAAAAAAAAAAAAAAAAAAAAGTAACTTGATAGAAAAGTTTAGACAATACAATAGGGAAGAGAATGACAAGTAAGTCTTGCTCCAGGCCCAGAACCTAGGCCCCAGGCCCTCAGTTTCACTTCCTGATAATAGCCACTTGTACTAGATTCTCTGTAATCCTTCCAGCAGGGTAATCAACTCATCCTGCTCTGCCTGGGACTTTCCCAGCTTTAGCACTGAAAGCCTCACATCCTGGGAAACCCCTCAGCCCCAGGCAAATTGGGATAGTTGGTTACCCTACCTTCCAGAGACATCTATTCATCATACACAAACATATTCACATATTATTTGCATTACTCAGCATCCTGGTGTTATTTTAATCAAAACTATATTTCAAACATCATTCCTTATCAGCTGTATATTCATTTAACGAATACTTATGGAGTTACCTACCATGCTCTAGGTACTGTTTTAGAAGGTGAATATACAGTAGTAAACAAAATGGGCAAAAATCCCTTTCCTCATGGAGTTAACATACCAGTAATTATATCTGTTGTATTAATCACTTTGCTATTATGACCAATGCTGTCCTGGACATTTGTGTGTACGTATCTTTCCTACATGTCAGTGTGAGTTGGTCTATAGCAGCACCGTCCACAGAACTTTCTGTGATGACGGAAATGTCCTCTATCTGCTGTGTCCAGTATATAACCACTAGCTACATGGTCTATTGAGCTCTAAAAATATCACTAGTGAGCCTGAAGAATTGAATTTTTAATTTTGTTTTTTAATTTAAATTTTTAAATGTAAATAGCCACAGTATTGGATGATGCAAGTCTGTGGGAGAAAGTCCTAAAAATAGAAAAGATAAATCAAAAGATGTGTACTCTTGTAAATTGGATAATTATAGGCAAATCGCCCACGAAGAGGTTGTATTAGTTATTTGTTGCTGTATAACAAAAGACCACAAGCTTAGCAGCTTAAGCAACACACACTATGTCACAGTTTCTGTGGGCAAGAAGTGTGGGCATGGTGGGACTGGATCATGGCATAACAAAAGATTACAGGAGCAGATTTCCCATTGATTTTCCTTAGGATCACTATTTAGTTGAATAATTTTTTAAACCATCTGTCGCCACCCGCCTACCTCACTGCCTATTAGAGACCATGTCTTTCTCCCTCACGCCATATCCCCGGCACTGGAGGGCCCAGCACACAGTAGGCCCACAGGGACTCTTTGTTGCCTGAATGAATGAGTCTCCCTTGGCAGTAAAAATCAAGTTTGCGAAGCCTTTGAGCAGGACCCCTTCCCCAGGCTCTCATCAGAACCCCAAGAGGGTCTTAGATGATGTAGGCCATCTGAGAGAGGCTGCCAAAAACTAAAGAGGAAGAGATGATTGTGGGAAACATTTTCCTCAAGAACATTAAGGGAAAATGGGAGGAGAAAGATCCATTCATTGGACACACATTATTAGGTTGATTGTTTTTGAAAAACAGCCAGTGTGACTGTGGGGAATGAGGGAGGGCTGGCAATACATTTGCAAGCTAAGAAAGGGAGAGTGGGGACATTTTCACGGAGAATGCCCAGAAAAAGCAGGAAGGGATATTGCACATTTAGTCTAGTCTCAGCATTGACCGGGGCTGGGGTTGGGGGACGGGGGTGGGGGGTGGGGGCGTATAATGTAGGTTAGTGGTTCTCAAAGTACAGTCCTGTCCAGCAGTGGCTGCATCACCTGGAAAAAATGTTAGAAATGCAAATCCTCAGGCCACACCCTAGATTTACTGACCTGCTGAATCAAGAACTCTGGGGGTCTGCCCCGGCAAATCTTGTTTTCAGAAGCCCTCCAGGTGACTCTGATGCACGTAAGAGTTTGAGAACGACTGGCACTCTGAAATGCACAGGTACCAAAGCCAGACTGCATGGGTTCAAATCCTCACTCCGGTTTTCCATCTGTGTTAAAAGGTAATTTAATCTCTCTGTGCTTCGATTTGCATAGTTGTAAAATGTGAGTGCTAGAAAGCTAAGTCACAGCTTGCTCTGAGGATTCATTCATGGAAAGTGCTTAGAATAATAAGCACACAAAAAGTTCACTATTAATATAGTATTATTTCAATCCTGTCCTCCTGTCTCTGTGACTAAGTGTACGAGCTCATGGAAAGTTCATTTCAAGAGCCCAAACTGGAGGCACTCAGTGGATTTGAAGCCCGGGTCTGGGACTCCCCTGCCCTCACCGTCCTCCCCGCTCTCAGCACAGGGTCTGGTGGCAGCTACAAAGCCAACACAAAGGCTTATAAATACCCACAACACACCTCTGCCCCCACTAAAGCACCCCCATCCCTGGAGAGGAGAAAGGGCACTTTTGGCTGGGAAGAGGTCAGATGCACAGGTGCCTGGCATAGGAACAAGAAAAAGAAATGGTAAAACATAAGCATTGGCCCTCTAGGGTTGCTGCCTACCCGCCAGGTTATTCGTTTGTGAAAAGATGCCCACATGGCAAGCTAAAAATAATCCTCCTGCTGCCAGCAGGTCAAGCAAAATCAACCCAGAGGACTGAGAATGGGACAAATGAGGCGCAAATTTGCATTCAATTAATCTGGCTTAGCAAACTGGTTTATTTGTCCTGTGCAGACTCCTTACTGTGAGGGCTTTGTGGCCTTTCAGGGTGGAGTTTAATTGATCATTGACTTTCCTGGTTAAGAAAACCACACAGACTTGTTAGCAGAGCCTGCCTTTTAAAAAGATGTAGCTTTTGTTAAGTGGGCTGTATACAAGAGCCAATTTGGTGCAGTGAAAAGTGGAGAAAGTTGAGATTCAAAACATCTGGGTTTTAGGCCTGCTCCTTTCAGGATTGAGGTTTAGTCTCTCTTCAGACCCGAGGCTCCCCATCTTATACAGAGCTGGAGCTGGACCCCATGGCCAGGAGGCATGTGGACACAATTTTAAATAGTTTGACTCTAAGGGAGATAGAGATTACTTCTGCTTTCCCTAGGAAGTCTCAGTGTGGTGGTAGTCTGTCTTCAGCACCTCTCTACTCATGCTTAATCTCCCTTTTCAGCGGCAACAGTATCCAGCATGAATTTATAAGATTGTATTGTTTCCATTGTATTTTTCCAGTGTCCTGTAGAAATGTGATACTGATTTTCTATTTGTAGCTTGGGAGTGATAACAGATCTCCCTTTAAAATTTGTTTGCTGAAGTTTAAAAAAAGAACAACTCGATTGAAGAGAAAGATTCAGTAATAGTGCATAAGTAAATTTTAAGTAATAGTAATAACGATTTAAATTTGGGAAACAGTGGCTGAAGCACAAAGCCTGTTCCACAAAGCCAGTCTCTGGATCTGGCTCCACATTTTCCAGATTTCCCTCCCTCCCTCCCGTCAGAGAGGCCAGGAGGCGCTGCCCACCCACTAGCCCCGCCCCCAGCCCCCGACGCACGTTCCATAAGTCACGCCCCCAGCCGGACGCACGTTCCGTGAGTCACGCCCCCAGCCCGACGCACGTTTCATAAGCCCCGCCCTAGCCCCGCCCCCGCGTGCTCCTCCTTCTCGGCCGCCGTTGCCCTGCGCTGAGCGGCGGCAAGATGGCGGCGCAACTGCAGGACCGTGATGGTGGTTCGCAGCTGGCAGGGCCGGCGGCAGAGGCCGACCCCCTGGGCCGCTTCACATGTCCCGTGTGCCTAGAGGTGTACGAGAAGCCGGTGCAGGTGCCCTGTGGACACGTGTAAGTGGAGGGTCAGGGGCCGGTCGTGGGGGCGCCTGACTGGGAGGAAAATGGAGCCGAGGAGCGAGGCCTCGGCAGGGAGGGTCTCGAAGAGGGAGCGGGAGGTCACGGAGTTCCTGGAGGCCCGTGGAAGTTGGCGGGGTGGTCTTCTCTTCCGCCCTGCTTACTCCCAAGTATCCCGCTCTTCCGTTGAGCGCCTGCTGTGTTACAGGCAGCCTGCCAGGCTCCTTCCCACGCGCGATGGTGGAGTCGCACCCTGCTGGGGGTTTGGTAGGGTCTAAAGTCGGCTCTTGGGGAGTCAGTTTCCCTTAAATAGTCTGTTCGTGGCCGCTGAAGTACACTGTATATGGCGTCATGTGTTTAGCTGTGCCAAGTAATGCTAATGTTCACTACAGTTGGGGAAACGCCGGACTAGACCAAAAGAACAAAAGGGAAGTCTTGATGTAGATCTGACCAGTCTGCCCTTCGCTGTGAAAGAGGTGGGGAGTTGGCAGATAGGGATTGTTAGCATTCCTACTTGGGTACGAGGTTTGTTTCATTGTATTTGAAATTATAAAGCTTCCATATTGCTAATAGACTGCTTATGACGACTGAATAGAATGTGTGTGAAAATGTCCAGTATAGGTTCTGGGGTAGGTGCTTTGAGGTTGGCTGGGTTTGAATCTAAGCCTTGCTCCATCAGACACACATCAGACGCTTCAGTTGAAAGAACTGTAGAAAATGTGGCTACCTACCTCTTGCTACTGGGAGTTGGAGTTTCCTCTGTGGCCTTCCCCAGTGCTCGTCACGGGCATCATCTTGGTATTGGTCTTAGGACCCCTCTGTTGGTCAGTAGGCACAATAGGCACCTACTGGACCTCATGGGCATTCTTATTTCTGCAGCACTACAGCAGGGGAAGAGGGTTGGAGGCCATCTTGCAGGTGAGGGCACTGAGGCTCACTTAGGGCAGGTTCACCATTGTCTACTCTCCCCAGATGGACTGCAGGTGTCTGTTTGCCAGTTCAGAGAACAGTTGGCACCTGGCAAGGGCTCTTCAGGCACACTGACTGCTTTTTGCTTCTTCAAGTGCACCAAGCTCTTTCTAGCTTCAGGCTGTTCCTGTTTGCAGTTCAATTAGCCTGGAACTCTTCTTGCCTCATTTGCACCTCCCCCGTCTCTATCCCAGATCCTTTCCAGACTTCAAGTCCCAGTTTAAGTTACCTCCCTTGTCACCATCCCCATTTAAATTACCTCCCTGCTTCTTTCCTGGGGCTTCTTTCTCCAGCCTTGCACAGAGCAAAACTTAGGGATCACGAGGGTAGTGATCATGTCTGTTTTGCGCCTCCTTCTGTCCCAAGTGCCCAGCGTAGTGTCTGAGCAACCATCTTCCAATCTTATGTTCAACTGGCTAAAATATTTGTGTGCTCACTATGTGCCAGATTTGGGGGCACAGTAGGAAACAAGGTGATTCTGCCCTCGGAGTTCACAGTCCAGTGAATCGATGATAAATAAGTACTAATAATGCTCAAACTTTTGTCAAAACTCATTGTGCAATGGGAAGGTATTATAGAGATCAAACCTGGGATGGGGACAGGGGGAGTGATCAAGTAAGGAACGAATGAACTAAGAAATTAGTGGTGGAAGCAAACTTTGTGAAAGTTGAAGTGGAGCCTAGGTAGCTTTCTGGTTGAGTCCTCTTTTCTTGGATCAGTCCTCATTATTATGTTTACCCAATTTTGGATTAATTCAGTGGATTTCATTTACAGTTAACATTTATGAAGAGGATTGACCCAGCACAATTTGCCAACTGAAGAGAAGCAAAATTTGAGGTTTCCTTGAGCCAGATGGACCTTTCCTAGGTCAGAGGTCAGGGAGCAGTACTGGGATTCAAACCTTGGCTCTTTTCTGTACTCACCATACTAGCTCCGTGTGTTCATCAGTTCAATGTTGATTAAAGACAGATGGCTACACCTCTGTGAGGGCAGCCAAGTCTCCCTTAGCTCCAGCCGAGTGCTTTTTGCTCTGCCTGGTTGATTTTTGCTAACTTTTGTGCTTGGAGGTGAGCAGCACTGCAGCTCCGGCTGCGTGGAGCGTTGATCTTTATAAAACTTTATTTCAAGCCCTGAATTTTACATCCCCCTCCAACTTAGTGGAATACAGCTGGAGAATGGCAGGTGGCTAGGTGCCCAAGAGAAGGATTTTCTAAGTAGCAGTATAACAGGAAGTGGAGCATCTAGAAGGCTGAACTAGAAAAAGGCCCATAAATAGGAAATGGAAACTAAAAGCCAGTCCAAGGTGCAGGGGCCATTTAAAAGCAGGCTTGTTCGCCGGGTATGACTCAGGCACAGAGTGGCTTGTGAACATTGATCTCTGAGCTGAATCTTGGTGTATGCTTGAAGGGAGGCTTTGAGCCGCTTTTATCTACAAGCTGGGTTTGATTTCATTATGCTCTCTGGGATCTTCTGTGCTCTCTTGGGTACTCTATTGATCTGCCTTTGAGGTACAACAAGTGATGGCCATAAGGCCCCATCTGCCTCTTTAACCTCATCGCTTATCCTCTCCCTGTGGTCTACCACATCATGGCCTCAGAGACCTTCCTTTCTGCCTTTTGGTTCCCGCTTTGCACTTGGTGTCATCTCTGTGGAACTCTTTTCATCCACGTCTGTGCGGCTCTCCTCATAATTTTAGGTCTCAGCTCAACTGTTACCCCTTTAAAGACGCTTTCTATGACCCCCTTCCCCCGCAGCTGATCTCTTTGCCTTGTTTTATTTCCTTCATATATTTAATCACTATCTGAAGTTAACACTTGTGTTTTCCCCTACTCTGGAATATAAGCATCATGATGACAGGGGTTTTGTTTAGTTCACCACTGTGCCCTCGCTTGTGAATCATTAGACCCCCTCACTTTCTCCCATCCTGGTTTAGAATTTTGTCTAGCAGCATTTAACATCTAGCTAAATAACAAAAAGGAAGAAAATTTTTAGAGACAGTAAAAAATGGTCAGATGCACAGATTACCTTTGATTATATGTCCTGAGTTCTTCCTGGCAGATTTTGTTATCTTGTCTGTCAGGTTGAGGATGTAGCCAGGGTATTTTCATGCTTTATTATTCCTTCCTTCTCTGTACCATATCTGAGTATCACCACCTATCTAGGCTTCGGACAGAAAGTTGGTCATCTTTGACTTCTTTTCTTTTCCAAATTCAGTAAATTGCCAAGTCCTACTGATTCTACCCCTGAATCATTTCCTGAATTCTTTATTGCCTCACGGTTTCTTGCCTTTGGCCATCTGTTTGGTTTCTACATCAAGTCTTTTCTGTCTTTCCTCATCTAAAAAATTTTTTAAACCAGCAACTCTATTGTCCTTGATAACGCCAGAGTTATTTTTCTAAAACTTGAATTTGGTCTGGTTGCTACCTTGTTTTAAACACCTGGCTCCCTACTGCTTATGAGGAAAGGTGTTAAACACTCACGATGCATCTGAGGAAATAAAAGTCTAAGTCTAAGGGCCTGGAATATTCTTCCCCTCCTGTACCACTGAACTCTTTCTTTTAAGGCTCTTTCGCGGATGCTGCCTCTGAAGTCTTACCAGCTCTGTCCTTCTTGGGTCACAACTGTTGCTCTTGACTTTGTGTTTCCATAGTGCTTTGCATTCACCTCTAATGATAGCCGCGTCTGTTTGTGGTGCATTTCATATGTGCTAGACACTGTAGTAAGAGTCTGCTATGCATAATCCATCCTCCCAGCAATCCTAGAAGTAGGTACGACAATCTCCACTTCACAGAGGAGAAACTGAAGTTCAGGAGATCCCGCCAAGATCCCTCAGCGGCAGGGGCTAAGGTCTGAAGACTGTGCCGTAGCACCTTCTGCCATGTCATGGGAGTTTGCATTTATTTCTGTTGCTGGACCTGTGTGTTCGTTGCAAGGAACACCCTCCCCCCCTTTTCTTGCCCAGAAGGACTCAGTATTTGAATCAAGAGCAGGGAGCAAGTTGTTTTTTATTCATTGATGTCATTTTAAAAGTTTATCCATCTTTGTTGTCTTGTCTCCACGATGCATGACGCAGGTTCTCTGTATGTCTTGTTCTAGCTTTTGCTCTGCATGCCTGCAGGAATGTCTGAAGCCGAAGAAGCCTGTCTGTGGGGTGTGTCGCAGCACTCTAGCACCTGGCGTCCGAGCCGTGGAGCTCGAGCGGCAGATTGAGAGCACAGAGACTTCTTGCCATGGCTGCCGTAAAAATGTATGTGGAAGTAAAACGGAAGAGTCAGTGTCTTTCTATAAGATGGGTAAAATGTAGATCTGTTGCCACGTCGTTTCTGAAGTTAGAGCGTGACTAAGTGACTAACAGCACGTGTGCATGCTGGTTATCTGTGGCAGTGGCTGTGCTGTTGCATTTTGGTAACCTTAATTGGTTGTGGTGGGGGTTTTTTTCCTTTAAGAATTGGTTTAGTATATTACATAGTTTAGCTTTGAAAGCCATAGAAATCAGTTGTCCCGGTTTTTTCCTGCAAAAGACCCATTTTCCCAAAGCAGCATACACAGTTTTAATTAGAATATAATGAATGACATTTCTTAATTTTTTTAAATATAAAATGAAGTCAGTGACTCAAAGTTACCTGCTGCAATGAGTTTGAGGGGAAAATTTTTCTTTTTTTTGGGGGGGGGGCCATGCCACCTGGCATGCAGGATCTTAGTTTCCCAACCCCAGGGATGGAACCCGTGCCCCCTGCAGTGGAAGCATGGAGTCTTAACCACTGGAACACCAGGGAAGTCCTGAGGGGAAATTTTATAATGTATATTACTAAAGATATAAAACTTGTTCAACTTTTTAGCACTTGGCGAGGAGGAATTGTAGTGCAAAGGTCAATATGAAGTCATTTGATTATAGTAGCAATATCTAACATTTGACATGCATCCATACTCTTTTGTGTGACCATATTCGAGTCAAGAATATTTATCTTAACATCTGTTGTAACTGCACAGGTTACAACATTTTATTTTCAAAGAGATATACACAGCATTATTGGTTTTTAAATCATTATGATTTTATTAATTCCAGACAACACAAAAATATAAACTAATGTAGGCTTGTTCCCCACTCCAGAGATGACCTCTTTAAAAATGCTTCAATTTGGAAGGCTGCAAGATATTTTTCTGCCCATTGACAAACACAAGTGTGAGATTTCTACAAAATAGGATCATACTATAATATATATTTCTACAAGTTCTTTTCACTTTTGAAAACTTTTTCTAACTTAATGACTTATTTGACATCCTCGCATTTTAGTTTCATTACTTTAACACCTTAATATGGATGGCCATAAAATGGATATACCTTACCATTTCTTTCCTTTCAGAGTGATTTAGCACTAGGGGTACCCAGTGGCTGCAGTTCTGAGTAGGGCTGTTTCCCGTCCCTTTTAATTGGGAGCTCTTTGATAGACAGCTTGAGGTCAAGTTCTTTAGCTGGAGGTAAGACAGAAAGAAGCATCATGGTAAGCCAGAGCTCAAATACTGAAACATATTTTTCCTTGTAGTTTCTTTTGATTTAGAAACTCAAGATACTGAAATAAAGTTTCCTGTTACCTTCATCTTTCTTTATGTATGCATGATGAGTTTTTAAAAATTTCTGTATGCTTTTGATTTTCTTCATTTTAAAGATTAGTGATTGTATTGTATTATACCTCCAGAAATGTTTATCTTCCCTTTACGTCCTCTTTCTTCATTCCTTACACTTTTTCTTTCTTTTTAGATCACCTGTGATGAAGCACTCTTCTGTGGGTTTTCTTTTCTCTTTCCATCTTGCAAAGACTAGATTTTATTAGAGAAATAGAATTCAGATTCTGGGTTTTTTTTGTAAGATCATTTATCACAATCTGGTGATAGGATATAATTGTTTAACTAGGATTACTAGCCTTTATCCCTTTTACGTAAATCATCACTTTTCTTTGCCGCACTTATAATGGAATGTGGTTCTTGGCTTGCATAAGGAGATTAGTTTAAGTGCCAGTGTGGAAAACTTTAAAAACTTCACTGGGTTTGGAGTGTCTCTGTGAGCAGAGAGCATATCATGAATAAAGCAAACCTCCCTGCGAGTGATTTTAGAGTGGAGGCAGATAGCCTCGTTTGGTCACGTAAAACATCAGCCTTGGTATTAACAGAAACCCTGCAACAGTCAGAGTTTCAGTCCCATCAGCATAGCCAGGAGTCTGGTGAGATTGTTTGCCAGGGTGACATAGGTCTAGTTTTCATCTTGCCTTCACTTTGGGACTGTGTTGGACTGGGTACAAGTTCCTGACTAACTTGTGGGCTCTGATTCTTCCTACTTAAGTTCTTCCTATCCAAGATCCGTGCACATGTGGCTACCTGTTCCAAATACCAGAATTACATCATGGAAGGTGTGAAGGCCACCACCAAGGATGTGTCCCTTCAGCCAAGGTAAATGACTCTGTCACTCTCTTAGGTGGACGTCTTTCTTCATGAGTTTTGGAAAGTGGCGGTATAATTGTTATGCTGGCTAAAGCTGACATAAGGTTTTGTTTTGGGATGGGTGTGGAGAAGGACTCTCATGTTCACTTCAAATATTAGCTGATCTGTTATTTTCAGTCATTTGACCTGATGCATAAGTGATCATCAGAACCCCTGTCATGACACATTGAGTGAACTTTGTTCCTTTTGGGAGGGTACAGTGATTGAAATTATGTGGAAAGTTACTCACAGAGAGGTTTCTTCTTTTTTCCTGCCTTTCATCTTCCAGAAATGTCC
Source organism: Globicephala melas (assembly GCF_963455315.2). NCBI lineage: Eukaryota > Metazoa > Chordata > Mammalia > Artiodactyla > Delphinidae > Globicephala > Globicephala melas. The sequence goes on from NC_083328.1 coordinate 75,080,852, forward strand.
CAAACCGTTATACTTTCCCTTGTCCTTACTGTCCGGAGAAGAATTTTGATCAAGAAGGACTTGTAGAACACTGCAGGTTGTTGCATAGCACGGACACCAAATCTGTGGTAAGAGTAACTCTTGGAGTTTTTTGTTTTGTTATGTGGGTTTTTGTTGTTGTTTTTTGAATTTTTATGAGGAAAAAAAGTCAAACTTAACAGAAAAATTACAGGGTTAGTTAAATGAACTCTATGTACCCTTTACCTAGAGTCACAGATTAATAAGATTTTACCATATTTGCTTAACTATACTCTATATACATATTTTATGCTAACCATTTGAGAATAAGTTACAGATATCGTGACCCTTTGTCCCTAAATACTTCAGCACATATCTCCTAAGAAGAAGTAAACGTCTTCTTAGAAAACCACATTTTTTTGTGAGTCTGATTTTCACATTCAGGAATTGTAACATTGATACAATCTAATACCTACTTTGGGATTCATGTTTAAATTTTAACAATTGTAGTGTCCTTCATAGCAATCTCCCCTGGCCCCAAAATCCTGGATCTGTGTGTTATATTTAGGTATCATGTCTCTTTAGTCCTCAGTTTTTCTTTGTCTTTCATGACCTTGACATTTTTAAAGAGGACAGGCCAGTTGTTTTGTAGAATGTCCCTCAGTTTGGGTTTGTCTGTTTCTTCATGATTATGAGCAGGGATGCTACATCTTCCGGGTATACATCAGGCGGGTCATGTGATGTTTGTTGTTCCCATTGTTGGTAATGTTAACTTGGATCCCCTGGTGTCTGCATAAAGCTACCGTTTTCCATTTGAGTAGCTTCTTCATAGTTGTGGGGAAAGAGAATGTAGATGAAATTATTAGGATAGTGCATATCAGTCCTTTGATATTTAATTTATATATCAAGGCTGACATGTAGTTTTCTTTAAAAAAAAAAAAAAAGTTTGAATTTGGTCCATCTCAGCAGTGTTACCCTTCCCTCTTAATGTGATTGACAGACTAGGTCTTAATACAACTTTCTCTATAGTTTTGTTTGTTTTCCCATTTATCTCACACTGCTTCTGTTGAACTGTGTAGCTAGTTTTATGAGCAGATCTTCAGCTCCACTGCTATAAAAGATGGTGTACAGACTTGAGAATTTGCATGAGCTTTTTGCTAGTAGAATTAGGCCTGATGGCACTCGGTGTTTTTCTGTCTTAAATCTTAAGATTCAGCTGGTCTGTTTGAGAATACCTTGAATCTTCTCTATTGAACTCCTTGCCAAGTCCAAATTCTGGTCAGTACAGCTACTTTTTACACTGGGCTCCCTGGACTCTTAATGTTGTGCTGTGACAGATTCCACAGATGAACCCCCCCCCTCTGCTTTTCCCAACTCCCCAAACTAGGGAACTGGGCTGGCTTGGCCCAGCGAGCACCCTGTTTTCAGCCAGGCCCTATTGCCACTAGGCACACACACACACTGTCTGGTGGCTGTACTGGGCACTCTCTTTTCATTAAGTTCCTGGCATGAACTATCCCCATCTTTTCCACAGATAATGGTGAGTCCTGCTTTTCACTAAGTTCCAAGTACCAGATGTGTGTTCCTTTCTTCTCTGTTCCTTCTGTCTCAGGAGCTCTCTGATCTATCTCTGAGGTCACAGACTGGCAGCCTGTCTGGCCCATACCCATTTTCATTTCCCCAACCTTTAAAAATTAGCAGATTTCTCAATCTTGATACTCCACATTTGAGAAGTGAGAAGTTCCGGCAAGAGTTGGCTGGCTCTGAGTAGTGCTGGCCCCTCTAGATGGGATGGCTCACAGACATCCTGCTTTGCTTGTTTGCCTTTCCCACCGGGTTCCTGTGAACGCTTGAGTGTGCACCCCTCCTTCTGTGTCCTTATCATTCCCTCGTGCTGAGGAAAAGGCTCCTTTGCAAGTCTGCCTCTTCTCTGCCCGCATCCTCAGATCCAGGCAGAGGACTGAGACTAGGGCCTTGCCCTGCCCCTGAGGCTTCCTCTCCCCACCATGTCTCTCCTGTCACCTTCAGTTTTTCTCTCTACCCGCTCGTAACACTTGCTTTCCTTCAGACATGCCCAGTCTTCCCTGTCTAATTGGTGGGAGGAATATTTGGTCTACTGTTTTCTCTATATAACCTGCAGTTTCTCTTTTCCTTCAGGCTTTGGTTTGTCAGCTGCTGCTGTCTCTTCCGTATTCTCTCCTTTATCCCTTTAGAGTCCAGCGTCCACTGCTGGCATCACATTCTCCATGGACCCAGCTGGTCTTCTTAAGTCCTTGTTTTCTCTCACCTCGCTGCAATTTTTAAAATTTGTTTCTTTGTATGTAGTCAGTTCCTTGTATAAGAAGTGGACTGTGGCCCCTTTCCCTAGACTCCTGGTTCCCTCTATACCATCAGTTATTCAAGTATTTTTTATATTCTTGCAATTTAGTTTATGTTTGGATGTGAGAAATGCATTATATTACCACTTGTCATTTTTGTATAATAGAAGTAAACCCAGTGTAAAAGTAGAACAACACACCATGCCTGCCGACCTTGCATGAGATCAGTCACAAAGAACTGATTATTTTCTCTCAGAAATAAACAGCCTCATCATTTGATACTAATACCCATCCTTCTGAGATCTGTATCTTTATTACATAGATGAGTGTTGAGGTTTCTGAGGCAGATGCCAATCTGGAATGGCCATCGCACCCCAGAGCCATCTGGGATGAGCCACTTCTCAGCCGCCATGTCTTCAGATTCATCTGCATTAAACTTAGTAAATCCCCACTCCTTGGAGATGCAGATTTCCTGGCGGCCAGGGCACCTGAACTTGGCCCTGCACAGGGCCTCAGTCACATGCTCCTTGTTCTGCAGCTTGGTGTGGATGGGCCTGATGACTTCACCAATGGAAGACTCTGGCTACTGTGCCCAAGGGCCTTCCCAAGGCACCCTGTACACCTGTCTGGAGCCTAGACTGGGGATGGCCTGAGGCCAGACATTTTCTTTTCCTATGATTCCAGAATAGCTGCTCAGTGCACATTCTTTGTCTGCACTAAGCATGATATGTTCTATGAAAAACACCCCAAAGCCAGGTTTTCAGCTGCTTCTTCAAGATGTTTCAGTTATGGTTCTTAATAACTAATTACTGATTGAAAGAGCAAATGAGCTTAGACACAGACACACAAACACCACCACCTGCTCCCACTACCCATTTTCCATTTTAAAGTTAGCCAGATAAGCTCAGCTATTTTAGTAATTACGAAAACTAAAACGGATGTTAAGTCAAATGATAGAGCTACTCAAATTCATTTCCTACCACTGTCTCCCCTGCACTCATTTCTGGAAGTGAATAAGAAACCAGCGTACCACCCACGCTAAGTGGATTGCCCACATTGTGAAGCTGGTTAGTGCATAACCAGTACTGGAACCCAGTGTCCTGGCTCCTAAACCAGTTCTCTCTTAACAGCATCAGAGACACCTCTGTCGGGTGCTCATTGGCCTCTGAGTAGTGCTCAACTGTGTGTGTGGAAAATACACAGTTATGTCATGCAGTGACATTTCTAGCTTTCAAATGTGTGATTCATGTGCGTCTTCCTTTTTTGTCCCCCTTTGGATGCAAGTGACAGCGCATTTCTACACACTGTAACCAATGTTGTTGACCTCTGTCCACATCAGTACATGTAGATCTGATTCTTTTTTAATGAGCTTCTCAGTTTTCCATTACTTGTCTGTACCATGATTTAACTGGTCCCTTATTGATAAACGTCAAGGTTACTTCCAGACGGTATCAGAAAATTTGATTAAAGACTGGATATTAAATGCTACTAAAAAAAAATTGATCGTTGGGTGAGATAATAAATAGTACTGTATTTGTAAAGGGAAACACATATTTTTAGGACTGTTCTGAAACAGTTAAGGGTGAATTGTTGTGTCTTATTTTTAAATGCTTCATTTTGTGCTGAAGTAAGTATGCCAAACTTAAATCTAGGTGTTGAGGATAAGGGATGGTTTATCAAACTATTATCTACTTTGCTATAGTTCTGAAGTTTTTCATAGTACATTTGTAAAGGCTGTCATAGATTTTAACATACCTTTGCCTGTATTTACGTATGTCTGAAAAATAAAGTCTTAGCCTGCAGCCAGTTAAGCCGACCGTGCTCTTTTCTCCATGGGGGCCCGGTGTGCAATGGCTGCAGAGAGCAGCCTCCTTGGTAGTGTATGCAGCCTGTTGCCTGTACAGGTTGCCCTAAGGGACCTTGGAGACAGTGCTTTCCAGTGGACATTCGTGTCTGGCCTCAGGCCATCCCCATTCCAGGCTCCAGACAGGTGTACAGGGTGCCTTGGGAAAACCCTTGGGCACAGTAGCCAGAGTCTTCCGTTGGCGAAGTCATCATGCCCATCCACACCAAGCTGCAGAACGAGGAGCATGTGATTGAGGCCCTGTGCAGGGACAAGTTCAAGTACCCTGGCTGCCAGGAAATCTGCGTCTCCAAGGAGTGGGGATTTACTAAGTTTAATGCAGATGAATCTGAAAACATGGCGGCTGAGAAGTGGCTCATCCCAGATAGCTCTGGGGTCAAATACATCACTAATCGTGGCTCCTGGACAGAGGCACTCATGAGACTTTGGCCCTGTCCCTTCCTCACTGAGGCCCATCAGTGAATCCCACTTCCTAACAAAAAAAAGAATAGTAATAAAGTCTTAGATATGGATTAATTTGGTCAAAGGTTAAGTACATTCATAATTTTGATAGATATTGCTAAACTACTCTGTGGTATCTGGTACTGCAACCTAATTTTTTGTCCTTTTTTTCACCTCCTTTGGCTTCTTGAAATCCCTCTGATTATTTTGTCTCTGTTGAAGCCTCACTTCCTTCAGCCCTTGGTCCTCTGTTCTGCCCCTCTCCTTCTGCAAAACTCCTTAAATGTCAGTGTTTCAGCCCTTCCCTTTGGAAGCCTCCTCCTCCCCAGACTCTGGTTCTGATCATGCTCTCCTCCACAGCGCCAGCCGCCTGCCTAGCTCCTTAACCATTTCATATTTATCTTATGTCAGCCCCCTTTGTCACATATCTTCCTTGTAGATGGTGGGGTTCCGTCGGCAAGCCAGACCGCTTATGCCTGCTTCTCCCCCCCTCCAACTCCTCTCTGCCCCTCGCCGTGAATTCTCCATTCTAGCCAGACTAATTGGCTTCTTGCCATGTACTCTTTGTCTTTCCGAATACCTCCCGCTCTTCAAAGCCCAAATCAACCTCTTGTATGAAGGCTCTTTAGCCTGAGCCCCCTCATCTGCGCATTTACTTTATAAAAATAGCACATAAGTCTGTGTTTTACTGTCATTTCCTTGGTTTTCTTTGTGCTTTTAGATCATTTTGTGTGATGGGTTGGAAGGTCGTAGTCTAGGCTCCTCCTAGGCTGACACAGTGTTCTCACCTCAGAAGGGGATCAAAAATGGGTGGTATCATGGCCTAAGCCTTTTGACTCGAGTGGGAGACTGACAGTGTCTTCTGGGATGTGAATGTGCACTTGAAGATGTGACCAGGCCCTGGACTGGTGGTCAGGAAAGCTGTCCTGGAAGAAAGGTGGCCGGACACAGGCCACAGAGGGCTAATGTCAGCTCAGACATCCAGCACCTGATACCGTGCTTCTTTATTGAAAGGTTTGTCCGATCTGTGCCTCGATGCCCTGGGGAGACCCTAACTACCGCAGCGCCAACTTCATAGAGCACATCCAGCGCCGGCACCAGTTTTCTTACGACACTTTCGTGGTGAGTCTGGAGCCTGTGCTCTAACTCCTTCCCCCGGGGGGTGGCACAGCTCCCTCCCTTCTCTTACCTGGAGAACTGTGGGCCCCCTTGGTGAGTTTTGTCACTGATGTGATGGGCTCCCTGGAATGACAGCTGTGTGGTATTTAAGATGAACTGGCCAGTCATCTAGACTGAGATATAGTAAGCTTGCTTTTATTTTATGTTTTCCAAAACTTTTGTCCACTTCAGTATGTGGTTTCTACCTGTTATGGAACCTGGTTTAGGATCCTTAAGCTCAGGTGCCCACGGGAACCAGGCAAGGAATGGAAGTGATTCTGCTAAGGAATTGCAAGCTGGGCGGTGTGTGACTCAGGTAATGCAGCCAGCAACGCCAGCTGCAATTCCCAAATAGATAGCTTTGCCTCATTGAATCAAAAAGGCTGCTTTTACTTCGGAACGCTCCAGGTCTGAATGCTTGGTCTGTGCCAGGCTTCACTCAAGTGCTCTCTGGTCCCCACCCTTCCATCTGAGGGAGCCGTCATCATGGTCATCGTCAGGATGAGGCAGCCAAGGCACAGAGAGATCAAGCACTTTCCCGGAGTCATGCAGCCGGCATCGCAGACCGTGGAGCTGGCCCCTGGCCTCCGGCCCCTCTCCAGAGCCACCGCTCACATGCCCTGCTTCTCCAACTGAAAGTGAGTTCTTGCAGCTGCGCACAGTTGGCTGAGGCCGAGCGTCTTTTTTGCCCGTAGGATTACGACGTGGATGAGGAGGACATGATGAACCAGGTGCTGCAGCGCTCCATCATCGACCAGTGAGCAGGCTCTGCTGGGGCTCGTGTTCCAGAGCTTCCATTACATGTTCCGCGGGAAACGTGTGACTCCTCCACCTAAATGTACAACAGACCTGGAAGTGAGCCGTGGTATTAGGACAGGGTCACTTCCAACGGGGAACAGGTCCCCAGATCAGAGCCCTCCTTTCCTTTGGTCTCTTCCCCTACTGTTTACCCTGCTTGTCACATGTCTGGTCTTGCTCCTCAGCCACATCCTGCAGCTTCTGCCTCCTTTTTGGAAGGGAACCCAGCTTCTCCACCTGTTCTTGTTTCACATTTGAGCCTCGTGTTCGATGTTGACCTCTCAGGTCCTCTGAGCCAGCCAGGACCTTTTCTCGGTCATGAATAGCACAGATTGGACAAGCGTCTCCTCTCCTTGTCCCCGGGGTGTGAGCTCTGGCAATAACGCATCTGATCAGTGATGGAGCTCCTTCTGTGCTGTGCAAGTTCCTGTTAGTTGGTCCTTGGCAGCAGCTGCCAGAAGCTGGAGTTACCTCATGGGAAACATTTCACACGTCCTGTTGGCCTGAATGTTCTGGACTTAACATGGTCTGGTGCTGGAAGTTTTGCTTAGTGATATTTTCCTACCATTCCTGCACACCCTTAGGATTAACTGGTTCAATCTTAAATGCCTGCATGGTGCCTTTTTAGGATAAAGGTGTAACCACATATTTTTAGTGAAAGTAAGTGTTTCTGGCTTAGGAAAGTTAAACTCCATTTATCCATAAGTGGGGAGGAGGGTCAGCTAAGTGAGGTGGGAGGGCCATAGCTTTTTGGTTCTGATTTTCAAACTAATGAAGTATTTTCCGGTGACTTGGTTATGTTTGCTTCTCTACTGGGGAGCCTGCTTATGTTCCTGTCCTTGAAGCACAAAAAGGAGTCCTCAAATGAATAAGAAGTTTGGGGGCTCCAGTGGATACTAGTTCTTTTATTTGGTAATTTAGATTAAACTGTGTGTTGCTTTTCTGTCATGAATGGTTTCCTTATAAAACTGGTTTCAACACGTAAGTCGGTGTGTGAAGACCTGCCTTCTAAAGCGGAGGGGTTGGGGAGATCTGGTATCGCCGCTGCTGTCTCTGACAAGACACGCTGTTCAGAAGGCACAGCACACTTCCTGGGAGCAGTTGGTAATGGAAGCTGTCCACTGGAAACTTGCTTTGCTAATACCTTCGGAAGCGTGAAGTTCGACTGTTTCACGAATATTAATAAATACGAGGCTAAGGGCTGTCTACTCTGTAGGAGCAGAGCTTCTGATCCACCAAAAGGCATCTGGGTCTAGGTTCATTTTTCCTTGTTAGATCTCTTGTCTGAATATGGACATTGTTTCTGGTCAGTGGCTGAGGTTTCAGATGACAAGGGGCTCTGGGCCTGTGCACTGAGCTGTGGGCCTTGTGCTCCCTGCCAGCGAGAGCTGCACGTGCCCAGGGCCCAGCAAAGGCGGGCCCTTTGGGGGCAGAGTAACTTTTTCTAATGTGCTGTTGCTTGGGAGGGCCCCGATGTTATGGTCAGATTCTTCACTAATTTCTGGAAGAAGTTCATCTCAGTCTAAGTTTAGAGGGAAATTTGACAAAACCTTCATTTGCGGGACCTGATGATGGTGGTCTCACTGGTGATACCAGGAAACTGAGTTCCTTGTATTAAGTGCACTTCATGTATTTCTAATAAGACGACTTTCCAGAAAGTGACATTTGTTATGTTCTGGCTTTTAAAAGGTGAAATATAAATAAATTTCATAATTTATCCAACTGGTAAGCTGTAATGCCTGTTTTCATTAACCACCATTTGCTGAAGTCTGGGTCTGGGGGGCTCCCGGAAGATTGTTGCTCTTTTTAAGGGGAAGTTCTTGTCTGTCATGAGTGAGTCCCATCTGGCTCTGATCTCAGCTCTGATACTTCGCCGGCTGGCTTCACCGGGCCTGTGTTGTCTGGAGAATGAACCCCCTTCCCTGCCGAACCCCCCCCTCGCCCCCCATGTTGGGAGGTCCCATGAGGCAAGAAGTGGCTGTGTTCCATGAAACGACTTCAGGTGCCTTAGCGGCAGCCCTGAAACATCATAGCAGAGGGTTCCACACGTGAACATCTGAGGTCATGGGCGTGTTTCTGTTCTGCACTCTGCCGCTGGCTGTAGGATGTCTGGAAAATACTTCCCCCTCCCGATTTAAATAGGTTTTAATAGGATCTATCTCCTACATGTGGAGAAGGGACAACGGGGAAAGAGGGGAAGCAGAGACCAGGGAGGCTGCTGTTGGCGGTTCCGGGCAGGAGACAGCGGCTGCTTCGGGCCGTGTAGCCATAGGGGTGCTGAAGTTGTCTGATTCCGTCAGATGTATTTTTGAGGGTAAGGTGTGAAAGCAAGAGAGGAGTTGCCGTGAGAGAATGACACCAAGGTTTGGGGCTTGAATGACTGCGGGGTGGAGTTATCTTTCTGAATTGAAGGGAAGACTCCAAGAGGAGCAGCTGTGGGGGAATCAGATGTTTTAGGAATGGGTACCTAGGCCTTGGGATAAGACTTCAAGTTCTAGCATCATGCACAAGATACAGGAAGTGCCAGCCCTCGAGCAACTCAAATAGGACTAGGATGTGCCTGGGGCACTTAAATAACTAAAAGTTACTCTGATATTGTCAGTTACTCTGATGTCAAAGGTGGATGTGGATCAAACTATTTCTTAAAATGTATGACTAGACAATATATTTCTACACTTGTTTTAAATATAGTGTAATTAAAAATAAGTAGGCATTAGAAGTATTTCATCTTCAGTGCTAAAAGCTCTCACATTCAATTTGACCAAAAAACTTGATTTCCTTATATTCAGGCATATATGGTGTTTACTAAGCACCCATTATGAGCCAGGATTGTGCTAGCCACTGGGGATTTATACACTAATCAAATGTATAATTACAGGCTGTTAAGTCCTCATGGTAGGGGATTAATAAATGGTAGCTATTTCATAAATAGTAAATACCTCCTACTTTATAAAGAAACTAGAAGCCAGAAGTCCAAAGGCTTACAGAAGCATCTAGACCCTTTATCCCTTCTCTACCTGTACCTTCTCCCTTTCCTATAATATTGCATGGGAGTGTAATTTGCCCAAGTTAGGAAGTGAACACCAGGAATATTCATACTAAAAAATTATTTGTTTGTTTGAAATTCATATTTAACTGGGTGTCCTGTATTTTTATCCATTGTCTGGAAACCCTAGTCAATGTATATTAGCAGAATAAATGTCCTGAACATCTGCCATATGCCAGGCAGCTCACACCTTGTCATTAAATCATCATTTGTGCAGTTACTTGTTTTAATGGCTGCCTCGCACACTAACAAGCTCTTGAGGGCAAGGACCATACCTGTCTTGTGCACGACTCTCCTCCGTACTTGACCCCGAGTATACTCAGTAAATATTCCTAGAATTGAAATGGAACTAAAGGGAGCCCTTTCACAATGATACTTCCTTTCCGTGGCGACTCTTCCAGCCCAGAATTAGGGGCCGGTACGGTGGCAAAAAGATCCTGAAAGAAGCTGGCCCCGCTGTCCAGCGCGGGGAGGCGGGTCCTCAAACCGGAAGCGCAGGAGCCAGGACTTGCCGGGCAGAGGGGGCGAGACTGGGGGCAGGTAAGATGGCTGCTGCCTGGTGGGGACCTGACCTGCCCAGGCCCTCGACGTGATCCCTGGAAGCTCTCTTGCCTTTTTCCCTCTCGCAATATCCCCTGGCCTTCCACAGTATCTGCTGAATGTCCCATATGAGGCTCAGCTGGGCGTTAATGAGTACAGGAATAACAATAGATAACCATTCTCATCCTGGGTTCCTGACACAGCGCCTGCCCTCAAATAATTTTTATTTAACCCTCTTTCCTGAAAGGTGACCAAAACCAGGCATTCAGGATACTCCAGAAAAGTCAATCTGATCGAATCCTTTTAACCAGCCCCGCCATTACACACATGATGGAGTGGAGGAGGGAAAGGGTGAGTAATTTTCCCGAGCGGAACAGGAACAACTCGGTGGTACAGCATAGAGGTGTGAATAGACGCATGGTCTCAGGCACACTGCACAGTCCCCAGCATCTACACTACTAGTTGTGTGACCTTGGACAATTTTTTTTTGGTTTGGCCGCGCCGTGCAGCTTGTGGGATCTTAGTCCCCCGACCAGGGGGTCAGACTCGGGCCCTGGGCAGTGAAAGCGCAGAGCCCTAACCACTGGACCGCCAGGGAATTTCCTTGAACAACTTACTCTAATCTCTTTGTGCCTTGGTTTCCTCATCCGTAACATGGGGTTAATAAACGTGTCTTCCTCACAGAGTTGTGGGAAATCTAGTGAAATAGTCCACATCAAGCCTTAGAACAGGGCCTGGCACAAAATAAGTGCTTAATAAATGTGAGCTCCCAGTGCCACTACTGTTTTTCTCCATTCTTGAGACCACCCAGCAGTGCCCAGCCTCACCCAAGCAGCTAGCAGCTGTAAATGTTTGATGACTAAGTACTACTATTAAGTGAAGTGTTTCCCAAACTTGCCCTGAAGACATGAATTACCTGGGAGGCAGTTGCTCCAAAATAGATTCTCAGGCTCTTCTCTTAGAGATTCTGGTTGGCAGATGTGGGTGGGGCCTGGGAATCTGTATCTTTTAAAAAGAGCCTCAGGTAAAACGTATCCTTAGGCTAGCATAGGAAATTCTGTTCCGTACACAGGCTAGTGTTACAACACGTCTATTGCAGCTGGGGTGGGGCAGCCACTGAGTTGATGGTTAGAACCAGACGGACAAGCTCAGTTCTTACAAGACTTTAGGGATAACTCTTCTGCTTATAAAAATCATCTAGACTGTTTGGTCTCACATGATGACCCCACAAAGGGAAAATTAGTAACTTTGTAGCGGAGAAACCTAGCAGACACCTTCTTTACCAAGGGATCAGACTTAGTATCCCCGATAATGGGACAAACCGTGGGTGACATGATGGGATGCACTCGAGGACGCAGCACTTCCGAGGTTCCTGGCAGAAAAACGTTTAACCTGAGTCTAATTATAAGGAAACATCAGGCAAGTCATCCAAACTGAGGGACATTTTTCGAAACTCTTGAAAAATGTCAAGGTCAGATTAAAGAAGACTAAAGAGGCAAGCAACCGACTGCAATGCTGCATGATCCCGGGTTGGATTCTTGATGGGATAGGGGTTGCCCTAAAGGATGTTAATGGGCCAGTTGCTGACATTTGAATATGGATTATGGAACAAGTAATAGTATTTTATCAGTGTTAGATTTCCTGATTTTGATAATTACACCACAGTCACATAGAGAATGTCCTTATTCTTAGGAGATATGCATAGAAGAGCATATCAAATTACTCTCAAACGGTTCAGAAGAAAATAATACATGCCTGTGTATAAATAGATAAAACGATAAAGCAAATATGCACAATGTTAAAAATGATAAGGCTTATTGTTTTAAAAAATAACAGAAGACAGGTAAAGCAGAAAAATCTGAAAAAGAAAGTGCAAACCACTCCTCATCCCACCCCAGACAGCCAGGGATCATTTCTTCAATGAAATACTTACATGTCCTTGGATCACCATATTTTTGATTGAAACTTAAAATGGGCAAATGCTTTACTTCTGGTCTATAACCTGCATTTTTCACTCCATGATATATCTCTCAACATCCTTCCTGTCATTGTGGTGTCATTTTTAATGACTGCATGATGCTCCTGGTGAGGATGGACCATACTTTATTTATCAGTGGGTATTTAGGTTGTTTGCAGTTTGACTGTGTCAACCTAAAACAATAATACAGCCAGTTATTTTAGCAACAAAATGAGTTTATCCAGGAGCAGCAAAGAATTGCAACTCGGGACGTGCAGCTATGGCAAACCACATGCGAGTCTGGTAGAACAAAGGAGAGGAAACTCTTTTATAGAGGAGAAGGGGAAGTTGGGAGGGGCTGTTATAAACAAAAAGTCCATTGGAGGAAACTGGGAGTTCAGAGTATAGTGCCTTGTCATTGGCTGCATTGTGAAAGTCTCTCAATGGCTGAGCTATTGTCAAGCAAGGAGAAAATCTTTCTTCCTCCTGCTAGTACTAGTAAAATAGTGTCACTTCCTGCCGGAGATGCAAGGTACATCCCCTGTTGGGATTTGTATTGACTTCTAGTGGCATATGCATGAGAGCTCCCCCTTCTGGCCTCCCAACTCCATTTTAGTGAGGTTTCCCTTTATTAATTTTCACAACTGTTACGGACTGTGCTAGAGTGAGCATCCTTCCAAATATGTCTTGCCTGCTCATCTAAGCATTTTATATACAGAGCTGCCGGGTCAAATGGAGACAGGTTGAGAGAGGCAGAAATAGAAAGATTGAGAGAGACAGAGGCAGGCAGAGTCCAGGGAGACAGAGAGAGACATGCCCAAGGTGAGACAGTGAGAGAGAGAGAGAGTCAGAAAGAGACTCCCAGAAAGACAGAGAGGGAAAGAGACAGAGATGGAGAGAGACAAGGAGAAAGAACAAGGTGGAGGGAGAGACTGGGATAGAGAAGGGTTGCTGCTGTCCGGGGAGACTGAGAGGGAGCTGGTCTGAGGCATGGAGGCCCTGACAGCCTGGCCACAGGAATTCAGGCAGAGAATGACAAAGCGACTTTTAGGAACACACCCTCCAGATACGATTGTAGATGAGGTCAGTGTCCTTCGTGCAAGGATTATCATGGGACTATTGTTCCCGGTAAGCAGAAGATGAGAAGCAACCTCATTGCCCATCAGCAGCAGGGGACTCGTTATATAGATTGTGCTCTAAGTGCTGGTCGGAGCCAGTCTCCAAGTAGGGCTGCCAGACTTAGCAAATAAAAATACAAGAGACCCAGTTAATTTTGAATTTCAGGTAAAGAATTAATCCTGTTCCTTGCAGTCTGATACTAAAAGCTTATTTGTTGTTTATATGAAATTCTACTTTAATAGGGTATCTGTATTTTATTTGGCAACCCTATCTCCAAGATCAGTGAGAACAGCCAGGTGAAATCAAGATAGAGGGTGTGAGTGTGTGTCTCTGTCTGTGTGTGCCTGTGTGTGTGTGTCTGTGTACACGTGCCTGCGAGGAGGGCTTCTGGGGTGGCTTGTCCAGGTTCTAGGTCCCAACCTACGTAGTAGTTGTAGTTCAAGGGAAGGGACCTATCCAGGGTCACACAACCACAGGTGGTAGGGCTAGGTGGGACCCCACCTTTGTGCTTTGCAGTAATGTGCGTGTATATGTCTTAAAAGTGTTAATGTGTTAACTAAAAATATTAAAAACAAACCATAGTTTTCTAAACTCCAGTTGAACATTTCTAATTTCAAAAAAGACTGGCAATCTCAAAAACTGCAAGGGCCATCTGTGGGGAAGGTATTCTACAGAATGGGAACACCACATGCCAAGTCGCTGAGACCGGAGCATGCCTGGTGTGGTCTGTTGTGGCTGGAGCCTCATGGGGGAGGTGGGCTCAAGGGGCCCCCAGAGCCTCTGCCATCTGAACTAATTTCTCATCCTGGAACACTCGTCTGCCCCTGGGCTTCTTAATCATGGTTGTCAGCGGTCACTGCCGCCTGGAATGTCTTCTCACTTCCATTTCTCACCTGCCCATCCTTGTGACCTCAGCCTGGAGTCTCACTCTTCTGACTCACCTGGGTCCCTCAGGGTTGGCGAATTGCCCGCTACCACTCTTCCTCCCTCACCTGTGAGCTCCTCGAGCATAGGGGCTTGTTTGTGTCTTGCTGACTTATTACAGTATCCTAGCCTGCTAGGCCAGGGACATTCCATCGCTTGCTCGCTGTGACTTGAGCCTGTTACATGTCACCTCTCTGAGCCTCGGTTTCCTTATCTATAAAAAGAGGCTGATAGTCTTGCCTACCACTCAGGGCTTGCTGTGGAGGTCATGGACCAATGTGGCGGCAGTGGGAAAGGGAGATGACATTAGCATCTGGGAGGTGATGTATGAACTGAGAACAGCTCTGGGAAGATCTAGGGAAGGCCATTGTGGGCAGAGGGCACGGCAAGGGCAACGGCCCTGCTATGGGAAAGAACCTGTATGAAGAGGAAGCAGGAAGTTCACTGAGGCTGGAGCAGGTGAACAGCGGGGACAGAGGAGGAGCTGAGCCCCAGGTTAGGTAGCATCTTGTGAGCCAAGAGCAGGGTTTGGATTTTATTTTGAGTCCGAGACTTAAGGTAGCTTTGACCTAAGGAAATAGTCTGTTCTCACTTTCCCCTCCTTGTCAATATCTGCCACACTCAGTGGTCCAGAGATGCACAAAGGTCTCCAGGTGCGAAAGGTGGGCACAGGTGGGGAGAGAGGAGGCCCTGGGGCCTTACCTGGAAACAGGCTCAGCCTTCTGCCAGGAAGTGGAGATAACAGGGCAATATCAGTGCAGTACGAGGGGCGAGGCTGCCAAGGCAAATTAGTGCGCAGGAGATAGTCTGCGAGATAATGGATGTCAGCCCCTGTGGCAAACGCACGATTAGCCAGGCAAGATGCGCTCTGCACCTTAGCGAGATCCAGGGACCTGCGTCAGGTCTAGAACATTAGCCAGGCAAGATGCGCTCTGCACCTTAGCGAGATCCAGGGACCTGCGTCAGGTCTAGAACATCAGTGGACCTCCAGGGGGGATGCCGGCCCAGCAGGTGTGGAGAGGTCTAGCTTCAGGGTGCCACTCAGCACCCACACATCCACCCACCACCCTCAAGGCCTTGGACACCTGCCTTTTACCCCAGGAGACCCCCTCTTCCCAGCTGCCTGGGACCATCCCAGGACTCCCTCAGTCCTGGACAAGCCAGGATGGTTGGTCACCCGACTTATTTACCCCTATTTACTAGATGAAGAAACTGGGTCTCAGCGGCAGGCAGGCAGTATTTGCCTGGGTTTTGTGGTTGGGTTTTTTTTCATGAAAAAGTATTTTATTTGAAATGGTGACACATGCATCTGAAATAAAACATTCATACCCTTCAGAAACGGTTTGGAGAAAAATATCCTTCCCACCCCTGTCTGCTTCCGTCCTCAGAAGTAACCAGAGTCTTGGGTCTAATTGTACAGTCTGGGCCTAAACTTATAATTTATTAAGTTCTGCACAACAGGCAGCCTCTGAGATATTCTGTTCACCTGAATTTTTTTCACATAAAAGTGGGAATTCCCTGGCAGTCCAGTGGTTAGGACTAGGCGCTTCCACTGCAGGGGGCCCAGGTTCAATTACTGGTCAGGGAACTAAGATCCGGCAAGCTGCGCAGCGTGGCCAAAAAAAAAAGTATATGAGTTCTTTCATCCATTCAGCTAATATTTGTATCATTTGATACATTGTATTTGATACATTGTAAATGTATCAACTTTTTTTTTTTTTTTTTTGGACACACCACATGGCTTTTGGGATCTTAGCTCCTGACCAGGGATTGAACCTGGGCCGTCGGCAGTGAGAACGCAGAGTCCTAACCTACTGGACCGCCAGGGAATTCCCTCAACATTTTTTGTAACATATCTTTGCACTTCAGGTCAAAGATGTGTGTACAAGACATTCATTGAAATTGCCACCTTGTTTGTAGTAGCAAAAAGTTATATTCTAATCTAAATGCCTATCACAAGTCCCCTTGTTAGATAAATTGTGTGATTATGGTATAATCCATGCAATGAAAAAGTCTGCAGCCCTGCAACAGATGAAGGGAGCTACATGTAATGATATGGAACAACTTTCAAGACCGTAGTATAGTTACTTGGGAGGAAAGCAAGTAGGCTAGCGTATATACGCTCCCATTTGTGTTACATAAAAAAGGGAGGTACACATTATATTCACATATGCATATATCTCCTTGTCTCTATAAAAACCATCTCTGGAAGATCATACAAGACACTGGTAAAAATATTTAGTTACCTTTGCAGAGGGAAATGGAGATCTGGGATGGAGGGGCGCTTTCTTTTTTTGTTTGGTTGAGTTGTAAATCACATTTTTAGTTATCGTTCTTTTAGTGGGGGATGGACACCGTGGAAAATGCAGGCCTTTATTCAAATTTATCTTCTCTCAGAGGCGTTTCCTGGCCGTATTAGATATTCCCAAACTGCTCTCCAAGGCAGCTGTACCAGTTTTCATCCTCGTTGAAGGCGTGTGCATCCGGCCCCACGTGACGGCCAGCAGAGGGCGCCGTAAGGCCGCGCCCCGGGGCGAGGGCGGTGGGCAGGACCGGGCCGGCCCGGGTCCGCTGCAGCCCAGCGGCAGAGCCAGTACATTTCCGGGAGGACCTGACACCACAGCATCAAAAGTGTCGCCTCGCCTTCACCTGCAAGGAGGCCGGGACCGCACCTCCAGGAGCTGGCTCGCCGTCCAGGGCCTCGCCTCGCCCAAAGCCCCCCCCCCACCTCGCTGTCTCTGCCGCCTCTTGGAGGGAGGGTTGTGAGGGTGACCCGGGAGGAGAAACCGCCGGGACAGTTCAATCGGAAGGGAGGGGACAGCCCAGATCTGAGAAAGGCCCCTCCCCCACCTTACACCTCCTCCAGGGCGCAGGTGACCGACCGAAGGAAAATGGAGAGCGGCAGGCCCAGGCAATGGTGTTTTGAGTACCAGCCTCTGGACTCTGCCCATCCCGGCATCTCTCGGAGACAGAACACCCACCTTTTACAGTTGAGGAAATTGAGGCTCAGAGAGACTGGGTAACTCGCACAGGGTGACCCAGGAGGAGGAACAGCCAGTAATCAGTCATTCACCAAATACTTGAGCCCCTACTAAGTGCTTTGAAGGTAATTGAATAGGGTAATGGAATAAACAGTGACGTTGTGAGTGGGGCAGGGTGCTACTTTGGCTGGGATGATCAGGGAAGCCTCCCTTGAGGTGACATAAAATTTGTGTTAAATATATCATTCTTACCAAAAGTGTTTAAATTGTCTACAGTTTCAAGACTACTAATAAATAGCTTTCTGTGCTTAAAACAACATTATCAAGAACTCTCTAGGAGCACCTTCTCCCCCAGCTAACCACTCTCCAGAATTTTGTATTAAACATTTCCTTGCTTTTCTTTATAGCTTTACCCCCTCCATGTACATTCCTAGACGATAAAAGGTTTCATTTGCTTGATTTTGAACCTTATGTAAATCCAACTAACTGTATGCATTTGAGTTGGTTCTTTTTGCTTAACATTATGCTTTTGGGATTTATCCCTGTTGTTGCATGGAGTTGCAGTTTGTTTTTATTGCTGTATATGTTCCATTATGGGAATGAACCGCAGTTTATTAACCCTTTGTACTGTTGATAAACATTAGAACATTACGGTTGTTTCCACTTTTTTTGTTTTTTGTTTTTGTTTTTGTATTGCTGTTAGGAACAACGGTGCAATGAATATTCTCTTGTTTCTTCTGGGATTAGGGCTGGGCAGCAGTTTTCAACCTTGGCTGCTCACTAGAATCACCTGAGGAGTTTTTTAAAATGCTAATACCAGAGGGTCCCACCCAGGCTAATCAAATCAGGATGGCTCTGGGGGTGGGGCCCAGGCTAGGGTGTTCCCTGAGGGAATCTAATCTGCGGCCAGGGCTGAGAACCTCTGCGATGCTGTTGGCCTGGAAATAGAATTGCTAGGAGAGTCACCTGTTATTAGCTGATGCCAAACTTTTCCGAAGTGGCTTGTACCTATGACACTCTCGCCAGCATGGAACGAAAGTCCTGCTGCCCTCACACCCTCAACACTTGCTAGTGACCAAATTTTAACTTTTTATCTTTCTGATGGTGTGAAATGGTATCTCACTGTGGTTTTAATTTGCATTTCTCTCATTACTAATGAGGCTGAGCAGTTGGTGAAGTTAATGCTGAAACAAAGAAAAGGAGCCAACATGGTGAAGATCTGGGGGAAGAGATTTAGGGGGCAGGGAAGATGAACGGTAGGTGCCAAGGTCCTGTGGTAGGCAAGGGCTGGGATGTGGAGGAACAGAAAGAAGGGGGTGATCATTGTGCAGGGGGAAGGAGGAGAGTGGCTCAAGACAGGATCAGCAGAGGTCAGATCAGCAGGGTGGAGGGCCGTGGTGAAGACTTTGGTTTTTACTCTGGGTGAGATAGGAATATGGGAGGTTTTGAGCAGAGGGACACAGCCTTACTCCTCCCTCTGGATGCATGTGGAAAATCGTGATTGAAAGTAAACAGACGTAGAAGAGGCTATATTCTTCGTAATGACTGTGCATGGCCTGTCTCCCTCACCTTACCCTCCCCTCACCAGTTAGAACATGGTAAGGATTGTCTTGTTCACAGCTGTTATCCCCAGCACCTGATGACCAAAACAGACAGTTGTCCCTGCCCTCATTCTAGGTGGTGAGTGGAGGGACTTACAGGTTTTCATCGTCCTTGCTTCACAGGTGGAAACCCATGGGCAAGACCTGTGGATTTATTTCCGTGCCACAACCCCACTCCAGGCGGGGCATGGCCCTCAAAGTTGGTGGGCTCACAGGAGAGCTGAGGATGAAGTGTCCCTCCCCTGGGCCCACCCCACAATGAACCAGTCAGTGCCTCCCTTGGAGCCCAGCCTTAGGTCCTTTAGACACAGTATTGACGACCCCAGACAAGTGAGGAGACCACCTCAGCCCCACCCTTCCCCACTTCTTTCTCCCACCTGCCCAGAGTACTCTTTCTCAACCATTCTAAACAGGTCCCTCCTCAGCTGAATTCTTCCTTGGCTCCCCAGTGCCCTTGGGGCAAAGTCCAAACTCTTCCAGGCCCTGGAGGCCAGGCAGATCTGACCCATCAGCCCTGCCCACCCCACCCCCAGCCCTGAGAGCTGCTCTCAGTGGCTCTGAAATAGTTACTGATTCTAACCTCAGGCCTTTCCCCTCGGTATTTCTTCACTTCCTCTGGTAAGTGCCCCCCCCCCCGACCCCCTGTCAAGTGACCCGCCTCTTGACTGTCACAGTGCCCTGTGGTCTCCCCCCATCAAAGCACACTTCCCTTTGCATTGGAATTGTCTGTTTACTTCGTCTGTCTCCTCCGCCGGACAGGGAGCTACCCTTCGGCAGAGACCCCGAGTGTTTTGTTCAGGGCTGTATCCCCAGCTCCGGTAACAGTGCCTGGCATGTTAGTGGTCACTCAGTAAACACTGAGGGAACGAATGCATTTTTCTAGATGATGCCCGTTTGCTTTGCAAAAAAGGCTGTGGCACTGCACAGTCAGCAACCACGTGCAGAAGTCCATTGCTCTTCCCCGTCCCCGAACTGTGTATTGTCCCTTTCATTCCCACGTTCTTTGCGAGTTACCTTCCGGGCGAAGGCACCCCCTTCCCAAACCCGAGGAGGTGGCAGTATCGGAATGTCAGGTGTCCAGACTCGCGGCGCGCGGCGCCAGGGGGCGCCAGAGGCGGGCTACCGTGCCGCGTCGAGCTGGCTGGAGTTCGGGTCCCGAAGGGGGTCCCGCCTAGTCCGGGGTTCCCGGCGCCCCGCCCCCGGCAGCCCGCAGCCGGGTGATGAGTGCAGCCCCGAGGCCCAGAGCCCGAGCGGCCCCTCCCGCCTCCCAGCGCCACGCGGCGCGAGCCCCGCCAGAGCACGGCGCACCTGCTTGGGGCGTGGCCTCCGGCGAAGGCGCGCCTCGATTGGCGCGGAGGTGACAAAGGGGCGTGGCCGTAGTCGGGCCCCGCCCACCCGCGGCTGGCGTACTTAAGGCAGTTGGCGGCCAGACTTCACTCACAGCGCAGCTGCACGGCCTCGCGTGTGGAGGGTCTTGGTATCCCAGTACGACCCGGCTCCCCCCGCTGCTTCGGCCACCATGCCGCGCTCTTTCCTCGTCAGGAAGTCCGCCTGCTCCCGCCGGAGACCCAATTACAGTGAGCTCCACGACTCTTCTCCAGGTGAGTGGACGGGGTGCCGGACCCCAGGGAGTTTGGGGGAGGCAGGCGAAGGCTGCATGGGGGGCACTTGAGAGGCAGGGCCCTTGGGGACAAAATGGAGGGGCCAAAGTCGAGTCAAAAGATAACAGTCTGGGTGTGAATAGGCCGGGGCAGGTGGATCCGGGAGATTGGGAGAGGGCTTTTAGAGGCCGGTGGTCTTTGGCTGAGGGGACTAATTAGCCGCCGAGAAGCGGGGCGCCCCGAGAGCACAGAAGTGAGGGGAGGCGGCTTGTGTCTGGATAGACGCCGGCCAGGGGCTGGAAAGAGTCCGGAGTCCACAGGATTTGGGGGAGGGGGTGGGAGAAGAGATGTGTATGGAAGGGGGACAGGGGTGGTGCCTCGGCAGCTGGGGAGATTAGGGGCCAGGGAGCTGGGGGTCTCGCCTCAGGCTGGGGACTTGGGCACCGCAAGAGGAAGGAGACCTGAGAATGACCTCCTTGAGTTGGAGCTGGGGAAGGGGGTGTCCTTCCTGTAAGATCTGGAGGTTGAGGTGGGAGAACCAGGTGACCTGGCTGAGGAGGGGGCTCTGCCAGGGCAGGAACCTGTCTGTCCTGGTCATGAATCTTTTTTATTCATCTACTAAGCATTGAGTGCCAGCCCCACTCAGCCCCTGGCCCACATCAGGCTAATGTTTGCTGACTGACTGAATGATCTAATCCCTGACCTTGCGCTTTTCCCTGTCTCCTCACAGAGTTCACTTTTCAACAGCCCTATGACCAGGCCCACCTGCTGGCAGCCATCCCGCCACCCGAGGTCCTCAATCCCACGGCCTCACTGCCTACGCTCATCTGGGACTCTCTCCTGGCACCCCAAGCCCAGCCGATTGGCTGGGCCTCTCTTCTGCCCCAGGAGATCCCCAAGGCCATCGAGCTGACCTCCCTGTCTGACGAGGACAGCGGGAAAGGCTCCCAGCCCCCCAGCCCACCCTCACCGGCTCCTTCGTCCTTCTCTTCCACCTCAGCCTCCTCCCTGGAGGCCGAGGGTTATGCTGCCTTCCCAGGCTTGGGCCAGTTGCCCAAGCAGCTGGCTGGGCTCTCCGTGGCCAAGGACCCCCAGTCTCGCAAGGCCTTCAACTGCAAATACTGCAACAAGGAGTACATCAGCCTGGGTGCCCTTAAGATGCACATCAGAAGCCACACGCTGCCTTGCGTCTGTAGCACCTGCGGGAAGGCCTTCTCCAGGCCCTGGCTGCTGCAGGGCCACGTCCGGACCCACACTGGTGAGTACCCCTGCAGGCTGGCTGCCCTTCTCACTGTCCCACTGCTTTTGCTACAAGCTCTTGTAAGATGGGCTTGCTGTTACTTTCAGATTGTGGAAACTGACCCCCCCCCACCCCCACCCCCCACCCAGTCTCCTGACTCCTAGCTCAAGAGTTCAGGGGCCTGGCTCCGAAAAGTTTGGCAGAAACATTCGTTCATTCACCAGCTAAGCAGATGGGCTAAGGAGATAATTTTACACGTCCCTCTGCAGGCTCAGTTCTCAGCCAAATGGGTTGGAGCTGGGTATGGGAAAGGTGTAACCAGCACCTTGCTGTTGGGGCCAGGTGTGAAGGGGCTCACCCTGCTCCACTTCCCCCACCCGCCCCCCAGCCAGACAGGATGTTTGTCAGACTCCCCACCTGCCTCTGACTCCTGCTTTGGGATCTTCCCAAACTTTGGGCTGCTGTTTCACCTCTCTAAGCCTCAGTACCCGCCTCTGTGAAATGAGCATACAAACACCTTGTGGGGTTTTTGCTCTGGTCAAATGAAAGAAAGCATGCAGAAATCACCTGGGACAGTGCTTGGTACATGATCAGTACACACAAACATCATAGCTGGTACTCACTCTGCTTCCATGCTGTGTGTCTTTGAGCAAGTGATTTAACGCTCTGAGCCTCTCCGATTATAATATGATCATATAGGGTGGGTTACGATAGCATTTCATATGGGGCTATCTAGATTCAGTGGCTCCTTAATCGCTTTATAATATCATCATGGTTCTCAGATCTGCTCTCCCCACCCCCATTCACACTGCTGAATAGATAATCTTAATCCTATCATGCAGACCCGGGAACACGTTTGCTGGCAGAAAACACAATTATGTCTTGGTGTTTCAAAAAATGCAACACTGAATGTGTAGAAAATTATGAAATGGAGCCTGTTCTAGCCTTTAGCTTCCTGGGAATGCAGAAAAGGTAGCCACTCCACCTTTTCAGAACATGAATGGTGGAGGCCACCCTGCTTGGGACTGCTCTTTGGAGAGTGTCTGTTGAGGGAGAAGAGGGTTCAAGGGTCATGACTGTTGGTTTTGGGGGTCAGGTTGGCCAGGTTGGAGACTCAGTTCTGGCATTTCCTCATCCGGTGGCTGACCTCTGAGTGAGCCGTGAGGGTCAGTGAAGTGGTTTGTGAAGCCTGGCATTTTGCAGGCATTACTGGTGTCATCGTTACTCCTACAGGGGTGGGGGGCATCCTCCACACCTTGCAGACTGTGGCTACTACCCATGTCTCTTACTTGGTGCACAAACAGCTCTGATTTTAACATGGAAGGGTCGAATTGCCTGGCCTCTGTCCTGGGTGCCTGCCCAGCTGATGGGGTCTCTATTTGGGGGGAGTGGAAGCCCTCAGATGCTCCCCTGGGCCCCCCAGCTTCTTTCCCTTCCCACTCGGACATTATTTTAATGTAAAGGCATGGCTCAGACACAAAAAGCCTGTTGAAATGCACCAGTGCCATCCTCATCAACTCCCATTGTGTGCCTTAATGGTGCGCCCAGGGGGCGGGGCTGGGGAGTGGAGCAGGTGCACAGGGCAGCGGTGCCCAGCACCTGTTCCAGGCCGCAGCTGCTGGCCCGCAGTGTGTCAGGCCGCGTTAATCCAGGGAGTATTGCATGTACACTGCCCCCCTCGGCGGCCTTTGTCCCGCTGGTCTGGTGCCGATTTCACACTCCAGGAGCACCATAAAGACGTGGCTGGGGTGGGGAGGGGGAATCCGTGAGGGGTGGAGATCTGCTGCCTCCTGCTGCACCCCTCACATCCCATCAAGCCTGCCCCTTTGTTCAGGTTTGTGTCTAATCATAAGAAACATAAAGATAACGTTCACTGAGCACTTGGCAGTGCGGGAGGCGGGGGAAGGCGTGATGCTCAGGGCTTCCTTCACCTGGTCAAGGCGGTAAATCCACCAGCAGTCCTAAGAGAGACGTGCCATCATAACCCCCTCTTACAGGGTGTGGAAACTGAGGCATAGAGAAGGAAGTCACTTTCCCAAGTCACAGCCCATGGGCTGGAGCCAGGGCTCCTTCACCTTGGCCGAGGGGGTGAGGGGGCAGTGGGGATTACAGGACTCCATCCCCTTTTCCGGACCTGCATAGCGTGGGCCCTGAGTTCACAAAGGAGTGTGTGAGTGAGGAGGAAGTTCCCTTGGACCTTGTAGACTGCGGTCATCAAACCCTTCCGGCCTGGTGTGCAGAGGCAGCTCAGTACGGCAGAGCAGGTCACTCAGGTGTCCCTTCCGCAGTCCTCTGGCCAGGTCCCCGCTCTCTGCCCCAGGAGACTGAGCCCATGAACGTGGTTCCACAGTGGGCCGCAGGCATCTGACTTCTAGACCCTGCCCTCCCTGCTCAGCTAGTGCCCCAGGCACCCAGGAGGCTGCTGGAATTCATTCATTCCCAGCTCTCAATTCCAGCACTGGGATTTAACTAGAGGGCCTTGGCCTAGGGGCATATAAGACTGGGAATGGAAGGATAGGAGAGTGTAGTTTCTTCTGGAAAAGACTATTCAGTATTACAGAATAGTGCCGGGCCTGTGGTAGGAACCTGATTAGTATTTGTGTAATGCGTTACCCTTCTGACTTTATTTGGGAAATGCTGCAGCCCCAGGAAAAAGTGAAACACAGCATTTGACGTTTCTGGAATGTGAGTTATAGTCTCTTGATTGGGGCAGGAATTATGAAAAGTTGGTGAATGGTGTTTTCTGGTGGTGATTGAGGAGTCAGGCTCTTCTGAGACCTTTATAAAAAAAAGACTTATTGTTGTACAAGCATTTATTGAGTTCTCACTGTGTACCCAGCCCCGAGTGCAAGACTCTTCTCAGTACAGCCTGGCCAGGCAGGTGAATGAGGGCCACAGGTAGGGTTTTTTAAAAAAAATAAGTCATAAGGTAAAAGGTTTCTGTAGCCTCTTGGGGGTTCTGGGCCTTGGACTGGAAGCTTGGAATGGATTCGGTGTCGGTGGCGGGGGGGATCCTGCCCTCATGGGGCTCAGTCTGATTGGGGGACGAACAGACTTGAAACTACCCTGAGTGTGATCCGAGTCGATGGGGAAGCAGGATAAAGGAGTGACCTGCTGGGGGATAGGGGTGGGCTGGGGCTTTAAGGCTGGCTCTTAAGCTTTGTCCCCAAGAGGAAGTAAATCCAGGGGATAATAAGGAACATCCATTACAGCCCCCTTAACTGAGGGGCAGTCTGTGTAGTGCTTAAAATCAAGGGCGCTGGGCTTCCCTGGTGGCGCAGCAGTTGGGAGTCCGCCTGCCAATGCAGGGGACACGGGTTCGATCCCTGGTCCAGGAAGATCCCATATGCCGTGGAGCAACTAGGCCCGTGCGCCACAACTACGGAGCCTGCGCTCTAGAGCCCGCGAGCCACAACTACTGAAGCCCCTGCGCCTAGAGCCCGTGCTCCGCAACAAGAGAAGCCGCCACAATGAGAAGCCCGTGCACCGCAACGAAGAGTAGCCCCCACTCGCTGCAACTAGAGAAAAGCCCACGTGCAGCAACGAAGACCCCAAAACAGCCAATAAATAAATAATAAATTCTTTAAAAAAAAAAAAAAAATCAAGGGCGCTGGAGTCGGGCTATTTGGTCTTGCTGAGATGTTGCATATTCCCTGTGCCTCAGATTCACCATCTCTAAACTCAGGACAAAGGTGGGGTTAAATGAGATCATGTAAAATGCTTCCACTGTCCCTAGCACAAAGTGTTCAGCAAACACAGTTGCCATCACTCATCATTGTTGAGCACTTCCTGCTGGCAGGGCAGGAAAAGTACTTGATTCAACCTTCTCTCAATTACCAGCCTCTATGAGTGGGGGATGAACAGCTCCATTTTACAGATGAGCAAATGGAGGCTCAAGAGAAGCCAGCTGACTTGCTCAGGGCCACACGGTGGGAAGCAGCAGCGCTCCCTGCCAAATCCAGGCCTTTGGACACTGTATGGCCTGGCTTTTCTGGGTCGCGGGAGTTCCTCAAGGTTGGAGTGAGCCCGGGGTGGGTGGGGATTTCAGTAGACGTCAGCTGTTCTCCCAAGTGGCTGAGTCTCACTCAGCTCCCTCCTGTCTTCTCTCCCCAGGCGAAAAGCCCTTCTCCTGCCCCCACTGCAGCCGCGCCTTCGCTGACCGCTCCAACCTGCGGGCCCATCTCCAGACCCACTCGGATGTCAAAAAGTACCAGTGCAAGACGTGCTCCAGAACCTTCTCCCGAATGTCCCTGCTCCACAAGCACCAAGAGTCAGGCTGCTCAGGGGGGCCCCGCTGACTCTAAAGGCTCCTTGCACCTCTCCGGGCCCTACCCCAACTCCAGAAGGAAGGACCCGGCATCCTTCTCGCTGCCACAGAGTTCCCTCCTGAGCTCCGCCTTCTGGCTGCGTTGGCCCCCCAGGACTCTGAGGACCACTTCCCAGTCCTCTGCTCTGAGCGCCCCACCGGGCTCTGAGGGGGGCCTTTCTTTGGACAGCTGATGGGAGGGTGGCTTGCAGCAGAGACCCCCTCCTGGCAGCCGCTGCTCCAGAGTGTTCTGGAGTTGGCCTTTCTGCATGGGTTTGTGTATCCAGAGCTGTTTGGATACAGCTGCTTTGAGCTCCAGGACAAAAGCCAGCAGACTGATGAGAAGCTCCCACCCCACTCAGGGGACCCCAGCCTCCCCTACAGGAACCCTCAGGCCACCCCCTCCAGAAGGTGCAACTTAACTATGCAAACACCCACCCCCAGGTGCACTCGCGGGGGTGGGCCCTGACACAAGGACAGCATCTAGACCCCAGGATGCCCCAGGGCCTGGGCAGCTATTCAGCCTCCTGTTTGTCACGGTGGCACCTGTTTCACGGGCAATTTAACAACGTCTCCAAAGGGACTGTGAATAATTGCCTTCACTTGTCCGGGGCC
This sequence comes from Globicephala melas, assembly GCF_963455315.2. Classification (NCBI taxonomy): domain Eukaryota; kingdom Metazoa; phylum Chordata; class Mammalia; order Artiodactyla; family Delphinidae; genus Globicephala; species Globicephala melas. The sequence continues at coordinate 75,107,358 of NC_083328.1, forward strand.
CAAGTGGGGTGCTTCGGCTCCACTGATGTGTCTCCCGGAACTATTTTCGGGGGCCCGACAGGTGGGCCCGGGAGGAAGATGTTTACATTTTTAAAGGTACACTGGTATTTATATTGCAAGCGACATTTTGTACTAAGGAAACGTTTTGTATAGTTATATGTACGGTTTATTGATATTCAATAAAGTGGTTAATTTATACATAAAAAAGTCTACTTGGTTTTATGTGGAGTGGGTATTTTAAAGGGCCTTTAGGGAGGGAGGAGGGGGGCAGGGATTCGTGGAGCTCGGATACTCCTGACACAGCCTCAAATCTTGGCCTCTTAAACATCACATGGCTTTGGACCTCTGGGTTTGTCAGGGACCTTGTTTGTGCAGATGGGTTTTCCTCGGAGCCTGGATGTCCTGTCCAATACGGAGGTTGGGAAACACCTGTGGGCCAGTGAGCAGTAGAGCTGTGTGTGCAGGTTTCTACACTGCGGCCCTTACTCATTCTCTCGTGCTCCCGTTTTGAAGCCAACCAGGCCCACAGGGTGAGAAGCCAGCTCCCTGGGTCTTATCAACTAGGCCTGCTGTGGGGCCTTCCCCAGCACTGCAGGTCTTTTGGGGAGGGAGCGGCTGCTGCCCCCAGATGAGGGAGTGGAATGCGATGAGTAAGAAGGGGACAGAGGACGTCCTTCCTGTTTCCAGGGGCTCCAGGCCCCGCTCCGGCCTCCCTGTCAGACCCACACCTCTGTCTGGCCTCTGGGTACCAAATGGCCTTTGATGCAAGGAAATTGGCTGGCTGGAGTCGGGAGGGTGAGAAGCCAGGCCAAAGGGTAGGGGTCATTCTGCTTCCTGCTCGAGGACAGGACAGGACAGGAAGACGGTCAGCTTGCGTCCCGTCCCGGGCTGAGCTAATTCACTCACGGCAGGCTGTCATGGTGACCTCACCTCTGGGGCCCTCCTGGGGCCAGGAGAAAATGAGTGTCCTTTTTGAACACAAAAGGTGCCGAAGGTGCCAGTTTCCTGCGGGGAGCTGAGCGGGCGTCCCAGAGCCCCAGAGTCAGGCCGGGGGCGGGGGAGCTTCGTGTTCCAAAGGAGAGATGATTCTTTCTTCTAAACAGGAAATGGTGACCCACAGGCCAGGAGCAGCCCTTAATGACTTGCAGCTTTCCTCCCAAAAGAAAAAAAAAACTTCTCTAACAATCGCCAAATTGTAGCTGGCCTCCCTGAAGGGAAGTTAGGGAGTCGGTGGGGGGCTGAGGGTTTGGGCGTCAATTTGCTGAAGGCCTACTGTGTCCCACGTCCCTGGGTGTCATACATCCACCCGTAGTAGGTGCTGACATTGATGGTGAATGTATAATTGATTGCATACACTCCCAGAGGGATGGGCCTCGTGGAAACTCCCAGCTGGCATTCAACATGGGTGCACGAGGCTCCGATCATTCTGGGAGTCAGGTACCAGGCTCATGCCCTTGGCTCGCAAGGCCTTGGAGCAAGGCTCTCCGCCTCTCGGACCCCCAGTTGCTGCCTCTAAAATAGGGTGATGATGGCGCCTTCCTCCCCGGAGACTGTAAAGGGATGTCCATCCAATCAGTTTTGATGAGCCCCGTGTGTGCCAGGCCCTGTTCTAGGCCCTGGGGTTACAGCCCTTAACAGAGAGACAGTCCCTGCACTCAGGGAACTAATGTTTTAGCAGGGGAGACAGAAAACAAACGAGTGATTAAATAAGCCGCTTTCCTACAGTGATGTGCCAAGATGGAATTAAAGAGAGCGCCTACTAGAGAGAGATGGGGTAGGGCACCCTCCGATAAGGTGGGAGAGCTGCAGCCCAGTGCCCATTCCAGCGGAGACCTGGAGGAGGAGAGAGCTCCAGCCTGTCAAGGAAGCAGCAAGTGCAAAGCCTCCGGGGCTGGAATAAGCTTGCCACGATGCCAAAAAAGACCAGGGCGGCAGAGAGTCTGGGGGCACCAGGTGGGATTGATGAGCTGTCCAGATCCTGCAGCACTTGTGCAGGTGGCCAGGAGTTCTATTTTGTTGAGCCCACAGGGCAGCCACAGGGACATTTTAAGCAGGGGAGCCATGAGGCCTGCTTTACTTTTGCACTGATTCCCCCCACCCTGGTGGAGAATGGAGTTAGCCAAGTCAGAGCTGGGAGCCAGTGAAAGGCCCAAGGCAGAGGGATGACTGCTGGCCTGGCCCAGAGGGGTGGAGGCCTCAGGGGATGGTTGGATTGCAGAATCTGTGGCAGCTGCACCTCCAGCCCTGTGCCAGGCACACCTGAGCACTGGTGGGTGCTAGTTACTAGGGATTATTTAAAGGAGATGTTGGACCCGGTAGCGGGGTGGGGATAAAAAGAAGGATGGTTCCTGTGTTCTGATGTGGACAAGCCCCCACTCAGCCACATTTAGCTAATTGAGAAAAATAACATGCAGACCGCGCTCCCTTTTGTGGGAAGAAGGGTGGAATTGAGCATGCTATTCATTCTTGTTTGTATTTGCATACAGAAACTCTGGAAGGATCTACAATAAAACAATCAAAGCCATCTCTATGCAGGTGCAGGGGTAGAATGGGGTAGATGGAGGTGGGCAGGAGAGAGCAGGGAGCCAGGTTTTTTAGATTTCTTTAAAACTTCTGATTTTGCCATAGTTTCAACCTGACAGAAAAGTTGCAAGAAGAGTACAATAAACTGGAATCTTTTGATCGGCATCTTATCAAATGCAAGTCTGCATTTTCTCTCTCTGTATATGCACATACACATACCTACTTTTTTTTTTTTTTTTTGCGGTACGCGGGCCTCTCACTGTTGTGGCCTCTCCCGTTGCGGAGCACAGGCTCCGGACGCGCAGGCTCAGCGGCCATGGCTCACGGGCCCAGCCGCTCCATGGCATGTGGGATCTTCCTGGACCGGGGCACGAACCCGCGTCCCCTGCATCGGCAGGCAGACTCTCAACCACTGCGCCACCAGGGAAGCCCACTTTTTTTTTTTGGAACCATTTGAGAGGAAGTTGTAGGCATGATGCCCCTTTACCACGAAGTATTTCAGTGGGTATTTCTTAAGGATAAGAACGTTCTTTCATATGACCACAGTTCAATGATCAAAATTGGGAAATTTAGCGTTGGTGCAATGCTATTATCCAATCCACAGTCATAATCAAGTTTCCCCAACTGCCCCAGTGATGCCCTCCGTAGCACTTTAGGGGGTGGGGAGAGATCCAGATCCCACGTTACATTTACTTGTCCTCTTTTGTCTCTCTTATTCTGAAACAGCTCCTTCCTTGGTCTTTTGTGAGTCTGACTTTTTTTTTTTTAAATAAATTTATTTATTTATTTTTGGTTGCATTGGATCTTCGTTGCTGTGCGCACGCTTTCGCTAGTTGTGGCGGGCAGGGGCTACTCTTCATTGCAGTGCGTGGGCTTCTCATTGCGGTGGCTTCTCTTGTTGTGGAGACCAGGCTCTGGGGCCTGCGAGCTTCAGTAGTGTGGCACGTGGGCTCAGTAGCTGTGGCTCGCGGGTTCAGTAGTTGTGGCGCATGGCGCATGGGTTTAGTTGCTCCGCAGCATGTGGGATCTTCCCAGACCAGGGCTCGAACTTGTGTCCCCTGCATTGGCAGGCGGATTCTTAACCACTGTGCCACCAGGGAAGCCCCTGTGACTCTGATATTTTTGAAGAGTTCAGGCCAGGTATTTTATAGAACGTCCCCCAGTTTGGATTTTCCCAATGCTTCCTCATGATGAGATCTGAGCTGTGCACTTTTGGCAGAACCACAGCGGTGGGGCTGTATCCTTCTCAGTGCAACGTATCATGGGGCACATGACGTCAGTTTGTCCCTTTCCTGGTGACGTCAACTTTGACCACTTGGTTAAGGTGGTGTCTGCCAGGTTTCGCCTGGATAAAGTCCCTCTTTTTCCCCTTTTGTACTTAATCCGTATCTTGTGGGGAGACCTTCCAAGGCCACGTGAATATCACGTTACTCCTCAAACTTCCACCCACGAGGTTTAGCCCTCGCTGGTGTTTTCTGCCTAAATCAATTATTATTATGGTGGTTGCCAAATGGTGATTTTTCTAGCTCCATCATTCCTTCTATTTTTACTGGTTTGCTTTCTACTGTAGGGAAGAACTACCCTCCTCTGTCTGGGCAGCAGCTCAGAGCTGTGGGTTGGGAGAGATTGGGTGGGGAGGAGAAGGGTCTGGCCAGGCCCTTAGATCCTCCCCTGGGTTTTTCTTTAAAACGAGTTCAGGAAATAAACTGGCTGTAAAGCTGGTCTCCGTGCAAGTGTCCAGGCAGGCAGGTCTGGGGCCAGGGCCACCTCTGGGCACATCTGGGCCCCATTAGTGATCCGGTGGCTTACTCATGGATGTCCCTTGAGCTGGGATGGGGGGGTACTCTGGCGAGCAGGGATCTGGGTCCTCCTTGCTCTTTTTTGCTTTCAAATTGTCAATTTCACAAATGTTAGGAAAATTTATTCTTTCATTAAAAAAGAAAAAATGAAAAGATTAGATGTGAGGCTCAAGTGATATGTGATCAACACACCCTATCCTGATGCCTTTACTGTCTCCAGCGTGCCGTGCCACTGTGAAGGGCTTAGTTTATATCTTCTAGATTAAAACAATAAATATTTACATGCACATATGGCTCCAGTCTCACTCACAGGAAAAGCCAAAGTCCTCACCCTGGCCCACAGGGGCCTGCACGATCCGGCCCCATCACCTCTGCCTCATCCCCTTCCCTACCCCCCTCACTTCCTCCAGTCACGAGGGGTCCTCTGCCACCTCAGGGCCTTTGCACTTGCTGTTCCTCTGCCAAGAAGACTCAGCCCCCAGAGAAGCTCACGTGGCTGGTCTCCCCCACCATCCCTCTCCCTTTTACATCCCAGCCCCCATGCCCTGCCCTGTTTTGTTTTGTTTTGTTTTCTCCATAGCACTTGTCACCATCCAACAATCCATATATTTCACTATCCACAGTTTCTCGGTTGACTGTCTTCCCCACTAGAATGGCAGCTCCACGCAGGTGGAAATTTTGTCTGCTTTGTTCATAGTCCAGTCTCCCGGTGCCTCAAGTCTCTCTCACAGGAGGAGCCCACTCAGTAAAACTTTGCTGAATGAATGATGAAAGAATATATGTGTGCCCCTAGGAAGTACAACGTTGTCACCATTCTTATGGGGCACTTTCTATGTGCCAGGCCCTGTGCTGAGTGCCTCGTATAGATTAACTCATTAAACCTTCACAACTGACTCAAGAAAGAGGAAACCAAGACCCAAAGAGGTTAAGTAACTTGTCCAGGGTCACACAGCAAGTAAGCGGCAGAGCTGGGATTGAAACCCTGAGTTCTTTTTTTACTGTTGTCATTTTGTTCCTCCTCCCTTTGCAGTGGGTGTAATTAAAACTTTTTAAATTGAAGTAGAGCAGAGTCTGGGTCTCTACCTACTACACTCGCCTGCCTAGACTCTCTCACATAGCGGGGCCCGTTCTGTCCTTTAACATGTCTTCTAGAAACACCACACATCCTTCTCCATCCAGGTAGGCAGCCAAAGGTGTGCGTAGATAGAGGGGTGGCGTAGGACCAGGAAAAGAGAGTTCAGTCCCCAACGGTACCCAGTGGGGTGGGGTATCCTGTGTGGTCCCTGAAGACCAGGAGAAGTTTCCAGACTAGGAGCTCCATGAGGGCAGGACCACCCACCTGGCAAGAGCTTGTTTGGTCCGACTTCCCTCTGTACCTAGGGCCTTAGACCCACTCTGGGTGCCCACAGTTGGGTGAAAAATTAGTTTCCTGTGGCTGCCATAAAAAACTACTGCAAGTTGAGTGGCTTAAAACAACAGAAATTTATTCTGTCACAGTTCTGGAGGCTAGAAGTCCAAAGTCAAGTGTCAGCTGAGCCATACCCCCTCCCAAGGCTCTAGGGGGAGACTCCTTCCTTGCCTCTTCCAGCTTCTGCCGGCTCCCGGTAGCCTCGGCTTGTAGGCGCATCACTGGTCTCTGCCTCCATGTTCACGTGGCCTTCTTCTGTGCCTTTATTTCTCTGAATGTGAGCCCATTCTTCTTATAAGGACACCAGTCACTGGATTTAAAGCCCACCCTAATCCAGTATGACCTCATCTTAGTTTGATTACATCTACAAGAGCATGATTTTCAAATAAGGTCATATTTACACATCTGGGGGTTAGGACTTGAACATATCTTTTTTTTGGTCACAGCGGGTGGTGGTGGGGCAGACCCAATTTAACCCCCTGCAGGTGTTTACAGCCAAGGGTGTGACAAGTCTTTCTCAGGGCCTGGAATGGATTTGGGAACTTTTTATTATTCACCCAACAAACACTGAGGGAGAGTTGGGAAGCTGGCCTGGAGGAGGGGGACCCTTAGGAGGAGATCTGAGGAGTTGGATTTTGTCTCTGTGGTTCTTGGAAAAGAGAAGTCTTTAGACAAATTCTCTGCCCACCCCAGATCTCAGAAGTTACTGTGTGAGAGGGGCAGGGGGATAGAAGGAGCCAGGTGAGAGAGGTCTGCTGGGATTAGGACCAGGGCCATGTAGGCCTGGGGGGCAATTTTTTCTTTTTTTAAGATTTTTATTTATTTATTTATTTAATTTTTTATTTTTGGGCTGCGTCAGGTCTTCAGTTGCAGCACGCGGGCTTCTCTCTCTTTGGGGGCGCACAGGCTCGATAGTTGTGGCGCTCGGGCTTAGTTGCCCCGCAGGATATGGGATCTTGGTTCCCCGACTAGGGATCAAACCCGTGTCCTCTGCATTGGAAGGTGGATTCTTAACCACTGGACCACCAGGGAAGTTCCTGGGGCAATTTTGGACTTACCCTGGGGCAGTCAGGAGGGGTGGGAGGGTTTGAGCAGGGGAGGAACATGAATGAATACATTCTTTAGGAAGATCCCATGGGCAGTTGTGTAGGGAGCAAAACCAGCAGTACAGATTCCCTGCCCTCTTGGTGTCTGATGAGGCAGAGGAAAGGATGCAGTGGAGAGATATTTGGGAATGAGGGAGCGGGGGCAAGGACAATGCCTTGTCCGGATTTTGCAGCAACTGAGGGAAATAAAGACTCAGTGAGGCAAATAATAATAATAACAATGATAATAATAACAACAATAAACAGCTCATGACAGTTCACTATCTGTTTTGCACAGATTACCTGATTTCATCCACATCCCTAGGTCATACAGGTATAAGGCTCTGGAGCCAGACTGCCTAGGTTCACATGTCTCCTCCATGGTCTACCTGCTGTGTGATCTACAGCATGTTGCTCAACCTCTCTGTGTCCATTTCCTCATCTGAAGGACAGCCCCTTCTTCTGGGGGTTGTTGTACAGATTAAATGAATGAATATTTATAAAATTGCTTGGCCTCGTGCCCGGTGTAGAGGACAGCTTCTGTAAACATTGGCTATTATTGGGACTTCCCTGGTGGCGCAGTCGTTAAGAATATGCCTGCCAATGCAGGGGACACGGGTTCGAGCCCTGGGCTGGGAAGTTGCCACATGCCGCGGAGCAACTAAGCCCGTGCGCCACAACTACTTAGCCTGCGCTCTAGAGCCCATGAGCCACAACTACTGCAGCCCGTGTGCCTAGAGCCTGTGCCCCGCAACAAAGAGAAGCCACCGCAATGAGAAGGCCGCACACCACAACAAAGAGTAGCCCCCGCTCGCCACAACTAGAGAAAGCCCATGCACAGCAACGAAGACCCAACGCAGCCAAAAAATAAATAAATAAGGTATTGCAAAGTTTTTATTTATTTTTAAAAATATATTTATTTATTATTTGGCTGTGCCAGGTCTTAGTTGTGGCATGCAGGATCTTTAGTTGCCGCATGCAAACTCTTGGTTGCAGCATGTGGGATCCCAGTTCCCTGACCAGGGATTGAACCAGGGGCCCCTGCATTTGGAGTGCAGAGCCTTAGCCACTGGACCACCAGGTAAATCCCTCCCCTGGAGCCTCGAGTGGCCAGATGGCAGGGCCCAGGGGAGCTGAAGACTTTCTGTGAAGTCCTATGTTCCCCATCCCTCTGTGGGTACAAGCTGGAAGGGCCTCAGGTGAGGGGAACCAGTGCTCCCAAACCCGATTCTATTTAGCTGGTGCTGTGGCCTGAGAAAACATTTTAGAGGTGCTGAAAAGGTGACAGCAAGGAGAAAGGAACGCTGTGTATCACCCAGGAGGGTGCTTAGGGCGGGAATCCCCCAAGGAAACTCATTTTTACCTTAGGGAGATGAGCTGGGACTGGGCTAGGGATTTCCTAAGAAACTCGGTCCTTGCCTTGTGGGTCCAAGTGCCACCAATACCTCACTCTGTGACCCTGGATGAGTCCCTGTCCTCTCTAGCCCTCATTTTGCACATCAGCAAAATGTGTTCAACTTTTGACCCAATCATCAAATAAAAAGTACATAAACACATTCCGCCCTGCGCTTTTCAGAATAACAGGATGCTGTAAACAGCCCAAATGCCCAGCACCAGGAGGCTGAATGTGTTAACTGGGGTCCTTGCGTATCCTGAGAACTTTGCAGCTACTATAAATGTCCATACAATCTTTAAAATATATATTGTGTAGGTAGCATGTGAGTGGAGAAAGACAAATGTCTGGCACACAAAAAGCGCTTCAAATATTTCTCGAATGATGAAATGAATGAATGCATGAGTGGTTAGTCCTCACTGAATAGTTGTTGACAGGAAAAAGAGAAAGAAAAGAAAAAATAAAATAAAATAAAAAGGGCTTCCCTGGTGGCTCAGTGGTTGAGAATCCGCCTGCCAATGCAGGGGACATGGGTTCGAGCCCTGGTCCGGGAAGATCCCACATGGCGTGGAGCAACTAAGCCCGTGTGCCACAATTACTGAGCCTGCGCACCTAGAGCCCGTGCTCCGCAACAAGAGAAGCCACGATGAGAAGCCCACGCTCTGCAACGAACAGTAGCCCCTGCTCGCCGCAACTAGAGAAAGCCTGCACGCAACAACAAAGACCCAATGCAGCCAAAAATAAATAAATAAATAAACTTTTTTAAAAAAAGAGAGAGAGAGAGAAAAGAAAAAGAAGGATCCATAAGAAGTGTACCCACTGCTCATCGTGATTGTCTCTGGAGGTAGGTTGAGGTGCTGGTGAAGAGGAGGGCATTTCATTCATAATTTTTTTTTTTTTTTTTTTTTTTTTTTTTTTGGCGGTACGCGGGCCTCTCACTGCTGTGGCCTTTCCCGTTGCGGAGCACAGGCTCCGGATGCGCAGGCTCAGCGGCCGTGGCTCACGGGCCCAGCCGCTCCGCGGCATGTGGGATCTTCCCGGACCGGGGCACGAACCCGTGTCCCCTGCATCGTCAGGCGGACTCTCAACCACTGCGCCACTAGGGAAGCCCCATTCATAATTTTTAACCTTTTCCACTGCTGTGTTATTGTTGTTCCCCCCGGTGAGCATCTCTTGATTTACAGTCAATCAATGAATATTTTCATGGATAAACCCGATGCTCACAGGTTGACTTGAAAAGGAGCCGACATGTGCAAGAAGCAGCTCACAGATCAGCCTGAGGAAAAAAAAGTACGGTCCCATTTGGGTAAAAAGTTCCTCCATCTTTATCCATCTTTGCCTTCACCGAGAGGGACGTGTGTGCCCTGGGGGTCAACGGTGGTTCTGTCGGGAGGGCGGAGTTGCTGAGGTTTAATTCTCTTCTTCAGAGATCTCAGAATTTTCTATAATGAGCGTGTGTTTTTCTTTCTAAACAGAAACACACACACCCACACACAGAAGAACGACATTCAAGACTTGGCAATGTCCCCAGGTGAAGGAAGTCACGCATGGTGATCACAGCCACCCTGTCACTTTCTCGAGGGCTTTGGGGTGATGTCTGGGTGTCATCGGGTGCCTCCCCCACCCCGGGCACTGCCCGTGAGCTGAATTCATCCTCGGCCTCTGTGTCTATGGGCAGCCCATCCTCCAGCCCCGGTGGGGCCGTTATTCACCGAGAGCCTGGATGGTTACCGTGCAGGGCTGTTTACTGGCTGTGAGTTGGTCAATCCTTTGAGTGAGAGAGGCAGAGCCTGGGCTCAGAAAGCGCAGGGGACTTTCCCAAGGACACACAGCTGTGAGATAATTGGTGGCACCAGGATTTTCTTTTTGCAACGGCTTTATTGAGATATAATTCACATACTATGCAATTCATCCATTTAAAGGGTACAATTCAGTGGTTTTTTTGTACATGCACAAGGTTGTGCAACCAACCCCACCACCTAATTCCAGAACATTTCATCACCGGAAAAAGAAACCCCGTGTCTGTGAGCAGCCACTCCCCATTTCCTCCTCTCCTGGCCCCTGGCGACCATTAATCTGTTTTCTGTCTCTATGGATTGGCTTACTCTCAACATGTTATATAAATGGATCATACAATTCAGCACGTGTCCTTTCGTGACTAGCTTTGCTCACTTAGCAGATGGTTTTTGAGGTTCATCCATGTTGTAGCATGTGTATTTCGTTCTTTTTTATGACCCCGTAATATTCCACGGATGGATATACCACATATTGTTTATCCATTCATCCGTTGACGGACATGTGGTTTGTTTCCACTTTTTGGTTCTAATGAAGAGGGCGGCTGTGAACATTCCTGTGCAGGTCTTGTGTGGACCACAGCAACCTATGGGAGAGATCAAGCTGTACTACATCCTTGCCAACGTTTTGTTATTATGGGTTCTTAGTTTTTATTTTAGCCATTTTAGTGCATAAAGGTGTGTGTGCGTGTGTATGAGTGTAAGAGTTTTCTCAAGATGTAATCGACATGCAAGCAACGGCCAGGTATAAAGTACACATTTTGACAAGTTAGTCTCTTGGGAAATAAACGAGTTTGGGGTCATGTGGTAACTCTGTTCCGGCACCGGTATTTGAACTGGTGTCTGCCCTGCCCGTAGGCCGGGGGGATTTCTGCTGGCAGGGCCCACTGCCTTGAGAAGGAGAGGCTGGGGTGCCCCCGATGGGCCTCAGCCCTGACTCTGCCATCGGGGTCTTCTTTCTGAGCAGACGGCAGGTCTACAGAAGGTCTGCGGCTCCAGACGTGAGCGCCCGCGACTGGAGCTCAGTCCTGTCTGCATTCAGCACGTACACTGAGCACCTACTGTGTGCCAGGCCCCATTCCAGGCAGCGAACAGATAGTCGAGGTCTGTTCTCAGAGAGCTGACAGTCCAGGGAGGGGAGTGACTTTGCCTGGAAAGGGTGCAGGGTGCCGAGAGACAGCAGGAGGGCGCCAGCTTAATCAGGGCTGTGGAGGTATTTGGGGGGCCGTCCAAAGATGGTGAAAAAGCAGGAGCGAGCCAGGCAAAGAGAACTTGAGGGGGATGAGGAAGCTGCGGGCAGAGGGAACTGCAAGTGCAAAGGTCCTGGTGTGGGCATGTGCTTGGTGTCTTCATGATGTGACAAGGAGCTCAGTGTGGCTGGAGGGGAGAGATGGGAGAGGGGGTGGGAGACGTGGGCAGGGGCCGACCCTGCAGGGCCTTGTAGACCAGGTGTTTGGGTTTTATTCTAAGCCATGGGAAGCTGCCAGGGGATTTTATGCGGAGGAGAGACTTCCCCCTGGCTGTGGGTGGGAAATAGACTGAGGGGACTGAAAGGAAGTGGGAGACAAGAGAGGAGGCACCTGCAGGCTGTAGCTTCCGCCTGGAGAGACGGCCAAGAAAGAATGGGTGGGAGGTGTCTTTGTGCGTGGGTTGGGTGGGGTTGTAGAGCGACTGAATGAGGCGATGAGCAGAGGAGGGATTCCAGCGCTACTGGCTGGAAAAGAGAAGAGAGATAACATGGAGAGAAGATGGAGAAAGTCTTTAGAATTGTCTTCTTGCTGGACCCTCCCCCAGCCATCTCCGCTACAGCCCCCACCCCGCCTCGGTGTTCCTCACCCCAGTCCTGACCTGCGATGCGATGCCTCACACTAGCAACCAAACGGACAGCCCCCCGCTCTCTACGGATCTTCCCCCCTCAGCTCCCTCCCCTGGTCCCACCTCCTTTCTCAGTGAGCTTCTCTCACCAGACAGCAGCTCTGAGACGGCAGGAGCAGCACCTGGTACGCTGCCTGGCACATAGCAGGCTCTCCGTAAACATGTGGTGAATTAACTAAAGAAGGCTGTGGATGCCCTTGGCGGAGAGTATGGTTCTAGGGAGCCAGAGAGGAGTTCGGAGGGAGGGAGGCTGAGTTCTCTCGCTCACTCTCTCCCTCCTCACTCAGGCCTGTAGAAGGGCAGAGGCTCTCGGGGATCTTGACCAAGGTGGAGCAGCCGGTTCTAGAGCCCAGGAAGGAGGTTATCACAACAGCCCTTGGGAGATGCAAATGCTCTTACTATCACATCTCTATTTTAAAGATGAGGAGACTTGAGTCCCAGAGGAAGGAGGCATTTGCCCAAGGTGCCCCTCAGGTGATAATGGCTGAGCAGGGATTCGAACCCAGACCCGTCTAACTGCGTAGGTCCTTATCTAATCTTTTTGTTCTCAAAAAGGCTTTTTAGAAAACTTAAAATTTAGAAGTTGGCAAAAAAAAAAAAAAAAAAATTGGGGCCTGGGGCGGTAAAGAATTCCTTTAGGTAGAGGTCCTTCTAGAGCCTTCCAGGCATTAATACAGACATGTGTTTGGTGGCCTCTATGGAAGAGACCTGAGGGCTGGATTACAAATAAAACTGCTACAGACATGGACAAGTCTTTGTGTGGGCGTATGTTTTCGTTTCTCTTGGGTAAACATACAGGAGTGCAATTGCTGGACTGAATGATGAGTATATGCTTAACTTTTTAAGAAACTGTCAAACCACTTTCCAAAGAGGCTGCACCATTTTGCCTTCCGACCAGAAGTGCACGAGGCTTCCAGCTCCTCCGTGTCTTCACCAACACTTGGTACGGCCAGTCTTTTAGATTTTAGCCATTCTATTGGGTATTTACTTGTTTCTCATTGTGGTTTAATTTGCATTGAACCTCTTTCCACGCACTTATTTACAATCAACAGATCTTAATTAGTGAAGATATACAATATTCAAATCTTTTGTCCGTTTTTAAATTGGCTTCTTTTCTTATTATTGAATGTTGAGAGTTTTTTATATATGCTGGATACAAGTTCTTTACCAGGTATGTGTGGCAGATAGACTGAAGAGAGTTTGTAATAGACGCTGGAAACACTGGCTGGCAGTTTTATTGCTATCATTTTCATCACTGTGGTTTAGAGTACCAGTGTTAGGATTCAAATCTCAGCTCTGCCACTCCCTGGCTGCATGACCTTGGGCAAGGGACTTCTGTCCGTGTCCCAGTTTCCCCATCTGTAAGGTGGTTCATATGACGGTTGAATACTCGAATGCAGGTAAAATGGAGTAAAGGCTGGAAAAAAAAATTAGGTATTATTATTACTATTATTATTTTAATGAAAGTCAGACAAGTTCAGTGGAATATCAGATTTTTGACTTGTTGTGGCAGTGGAGCTGAGGGAGCCGGTCTGTGTCTGAACAAGTGTGGGGATTAGGTGACCCTGCGCCAGCATCACCCTGTCCCCTCACACGGATCATCTTTCTTAATCCTCACAGCAGCTCTGAGTGATCAGAACTAATCACTGCATTTGACGGAGGAGGAGCTGAAGGCCAGGGTCCTTTATGGCCTCACCTGCCTCCTCTGAGACCCACACCAGAGCCTGGCCCATGGAGCGCGTGCTGGGAAAATTCATGTCTCCTCCATGGCTGTCTGCGGGCTGAGGAGGCTCCGAAAGGGGGGGACACACTGGGACTCGAAATATTAGTGAGAGTGAGGATGAGGGTGGGAGTCGACGATCAAAGGTAAATGAGGGGCTTCCCTGGTGGTGCAGTGGTTGGGAGTCTGCCTGCCAATGCGGGGGACACGGGTTCGATCCCTGGTCCGGGAGGATCCCACATGCTGCGGAGCAGCTAGGCCCGCGGAGCAGCTAGGTCCGCGGAGCAGCTAGGCTCACGCACCACAACTACTGAAGCCCATGCTCCACCACAAGAGAAGCCACCTCAGTGAGAAGCCTGCACACCACAGCGGAGACCCAATGCAGCCAAAAATAAAATAAATAAATAAATAAATTTATTAAAAAAAAAAAAAAGGTATATGAGACCGAACATTGTTTAAAATAAGTAAAAGAGGGGACTTCCCTGGTGTTCCAGTGGTTAAGACTCGAGCTTCCACTGCAGGGGTTGTGGGTTCGATCCCTGGTCAGTGAGCTAAGATCCCACATGCCATGAGGCGTGGCCAAAAATAAAAAAATAAATAAGTAAATAGAATAAAGAATAGAGAGAACTATAGCTGTGTCCCTCTGGTGTTAAAGATGAGAATTATTTTAAGAAACTCCTGTGTCATGTATTCACACAAAAGCAAAAGCTTACAATGGCCTTGTTTGTCCTAAGAACCAAGCGCTTTTCTCTCGGTTATTTTCAGCCGCACTCGGCCTGACCTGCCAATATGTGAACACGCTGTCCGTGTCGTACCTCATCAGGGATATGAACAAGGCCTGTATTTCACTTTACTGGTTGCTTCTAAAAGTCATCATGAAACATTGGCCAAAGCCTACAGGCCTTAGAAAAATAAAAATTTAAAAGTTGGCAAAATTTACAAGCTGTCACTACAGGACAGTTGAGTGAATATCTTCTTGTGGGCTCTATTGGTTGAAAGTCTATCAGTCACTTGAGATATAAACATATATTTACTGTAAAGGAGCAAAACACAGTCCTATTTTAATAATTATTGTGAACACGGTCGACTGTTTTAAAATCCAGAAGGTTCAAAGAAATCAAAACTAAGGAAATAAATAGATGGTTAATACAAAAGTGATAACTTTGGATGAAACATCATTTTTTCTCGAGCAAGTGATTATAAATAATTAAACGATAGCAACAGAGCAGTAGCATTAATTCTACTACTTGTACCATTACGTGGTTTGCTAGCTTTCATGACAAATCATAAAATTCATGATAAGAATATAACCTTTAAGAATGTAATAGTTTCAGTTATTTCATTTCCTCTTTTAGGAGTCTTTTAGGAAAACATCTTATTTGGGCATATTTAGAAAATGAAGGAAGATTTAGAGAAAATGAGGAACCACATGATCCTTTGTCCTCGCCGATCAAACTGCAGAACCATGGATATCCTGCAAGAGCTTTAGGTACATACTTTCTATACTATTTCCTGTCTTCAGGCTACAACGCTGTACAAGCAACGTGCTATAGTTATTGCTATTCATGCAAGTACTTCAGTAGCTGAAAAGGAAGGACGTTTTAAATTTGCCCAAATCGTGAATCCTGGGTAAAAGTTCCATCTTGAGAACATATTACGAAAAAGTGTGTCTGGGAATTCATGGCCCTGGACCCAGAGACCAGTGATAGCCTTCCACGTGTCTGCCGAGAGGGCCCATCTCTTCAGTGTGGTGCCCTGGGCGCAGGGAAAGGGTCCCCGAGCAGCTGACAGAGTGAGAGAAACTGATCTTCCCAATGAGCTCAAAGTTTAAAATTGACTACTAATCATAGTAAAAATAAAATGGACGGATAGTTTTAAATTGTCCGATAGGATTTTACATTCCCCCTTGTCTTTCAGATGCATTCCATGGTGGTGATACTCAGCTTCAGTCAGCGTTCAGAAAACAGAGATTTTAACCCTCAGGAATTTTAATACTGAGCTGAAATGTATACATGGGGTTAGGAGGGGAGAGTGTGTAGCTGGTATGATAGATAAAAGGGACAGGGCAGAAAGGTGGCCCAGGGACAGAGAGCAAAAGGGGAGGTGGCAGAAGATGTGGAATTAGTAGGGGGTCTGAGCAGGGCTGGGAGACAAGACCGTACAGTGGGGGAAAGACCCTACAAGGTTGAGGCAGAGTGGGATGGTTGGCTCATGAAGGGATGGAGCTCATGGGGAAAAGAGCTGGTGCAGAGATGAAAGTCAGGGTGGGGTTGGATAAAGGCCAAAGATGGTGGAGGGAGGACCAGGGTGAATATAAATTTGGGAGATAAAGGACATAAAGATATCTATGGATCTGGAGGTGGATCAGGGCCATTGGGTAGAGGAAGGAAATAAGATGGTGGGCTTAATTGAAAGAGAAAGGGGGCCTCAGAAGGTTGGAGAAGGGGCGGCTAGAAAGGGAGTAAAATGATGAGAGAGTTGCTAGAAAGTGAGTAAAAGAGAAGAAAGAGATATGAACCTAAGACAGGGACTCAGAGAGAGATGAATAGAGACAACATGTTCCCTGAGAGGCTGGAGCCGGAGGAAGAATGGAGAGGAGATGCAGACACAGAGGGAAAGAGGGAGGAAGAGGAGGCAGGACAGAAGGGGCCACTAGGAGAGAGCTGGGCTTTTAGCCCCTTTCCTGGGAAAACACAGAGGAAAGCCTGACCTCCGGAGAGGAAGAACAAAAGCAGCGATGGATGCCATCAGAGAGGTGCAAAGGCGGGGAAAGGGCAGAGCACAGAAGAGGGGGCAGTGGCCAGACAGCGAGAAACCAAATGAGGAGGGAAAGATGGTTTAAAATTGTCGAGAGACACTGGGAGGCTGAGAGGTGGTGTGAGGGAAGAGGGTGATTCAGTAACTGTCTTGTTTTCTACCAGTTGCTCGTATGTAAGCGAGGGGATCATTGCAGCAGTGACGCAGGTACACTGGGGATACAGGGTCCCCATCATCTGCAGTGTCACCCAAAAGGACACAGGCAAGCTGGGGAGTCACGCTGGCATGGACCCCAGAAGCCAAGACGTCGGCAGGCAGGAGGGTCCCACTGCACAGAGGAAGGGTGGCAAAGGCCAGGGTGGTGAAGCCAGCCAGTAGCTGGTCTCCTCTGAGAGCAAGTGTGTGTGAGGGCGGGATGCAGGAGGGTTCCTTCTGCAGGTGGGTGTGTGACTGCGACGGGGACATGGAGAAATAGGCATGACGCTGGCTTATGCTGGCCCAAACCTTGGTCACATCTTGAAGTAAAAGGAGAATCGTGGAGCGTGGCTGTGAGGTCCCGGGTGTGTCAAGTGGGAA
This sequence comes from Globicephala melas, assembly GCF_963455315.2. Classification (NCBI taxonomy): domain Eukaryota; kingdom Metazoa; phylum Chordata; class Mammalia; order Artiodactyla; family Delphinidae; genus Globicephala; species Globicephala melas. Next base: position 75,124,287 of record NC_083328.1, read on the forward strand.
AGATAAGCACGGGAACTGGAGGACGTCGGGGAGGCACTGCTGTATAAATGCGGGAGCAAAAGGAGTTACCCCCTAGGTCTGAGCCGACAGGGGTTTCCTGAGTCATGGACTGACTCACACAGAAATCTGGGGATGGCTGGAGAGTAGCTGGGTGACATGGGTGACTCTCGGAGAGCTGGGCATGAATTCCTAAGTGATGGGAGTAAAAAAAAAAAAAAACATGGTATATTGATGAGCGCAGCGATTCTGAAGAATGCCCAGGGGAAGTCCGGGTAGAGCAAAATGACTCTGCTGGCATCCTGGCTGGCATGGAGAGGGAAACGTGAAGTTGTGCAGTGGAGGTGACAATGCAGAGGAGGCTGGTGTCGCTGGGGGAGAATGAAAAGTAGGCCAGGGTCACTGGTCAAGAGTTGCCTCTTGGTTCTGAGATGCTTGGAGAGCCAGGGAGAAGCTGGCTGAGACTGACGTGTAGTCTGGGGAGTCAGGACTGGGGGACCCTTCACGGGAGGACCCCACTCTCCTCAGATGTGGACATGGTTGAGAAACCCAACGCTCCCAGGATACCCGACCCCTCTCTGACAGCAAACATGGAAGGTAGTGTGGGATGTGTGTGTGTGTGCCCTTGAAAGAAACGTGGATACAAACAAAGCAGGCAGAAGGACAGAGATTCACTTACCAAGTGTTCTGTCCTTCTGTCCTCTGAATTCCCTTGCCGGTCGCAGGACCCTGGAAGCACCAGGTGCAGGCGGCTCAGGCAAACTCGTCCAGATGCTGCCCTCCTCTGAGACGATCTAGGTATTATTTATTGCATCTTCACACAGAGATGAGCCGCCAGGAGGAATCCCACCACTAATGGATGCAGGGTGGACACTGTTCTGAAATTCTTCCTCCCTTCTGTCCCTCCCCTACTGCCCTGGCCAGTCCCTGTGCTAAAAGGTGGAGAATCAGACCTGTCTTTGCCCATGTCACATCAATGTACCACATCATTATGAGTGCAAGCGACCCTAGTTCAAATCCCACCTTGGCCACTGACCTGCTAAGGGACCTTAGGTAGGCCTCTTAACCTCTCTTGGGCCTCAGTCTCCTCAGCTAGAAAAAGAGAATTATGTAGATTCCTAGACTGGCCAGAGTGGTTGAAAGGAATGGAAAAAAATAATGCATGAGAGATACCTGTAGTAAATGATCAAGAAATGCCGGCTAAGCATGCTCCTGCCTCAGGGCCTTTGCACATGCTGTTTCTCTTGCCTGGAACACCCTTCCATTATCTAATGGAAGCCCACATGACTCCAACCTTCAAAGAGACCTCTGCTGACCATCCTATTATGCACCATTTCATGCACTCCCCACCCCCCTCACAGAGCCCTCCCCACCACATTCACTCCCCAGCCCCCCTTCCTGCTTGATCTTTCCCCACAGCACTCACCACCCTCTGACACTTTTAGTTTATTTGCCAATGTCTGGCTCCCCTACTGGAACATCAGCCACAAGAGGGTAGGAAGTTTTGTGTTTTGTTCACGGCTCTATCCCAATCTCTAGAACCGTGCCTGGCACATAGTAGGTGCTCGCTCCATAGAGAAGCCTGAGCTGTGCTCGGATTCATTAAAATGATCCCACACCCTCCTGTGAGACCGTGGTCAGTTTATTTCAACTCCCTGGGCTCCGTCTTCTCTCCTGCAAAAACGAGGCTCAGAGAAGCCTTTCCACCTTGAGTTTGCTAGGAGAGTCTCATGGGACGTGCTGGTTCTGAAGCTCTCTTGGTCCTTTTAGCAGGGCTCCATAAATGCCGGCTGGGTTTTTGTTGTTGTTGTTTGCCTTTTTGAAATGGATATTTACGAATGTGGAATTCTCGAGGCTGCGTCCCGACCCGGGAAGGGGGCCCTTGCTGCAAGGAGCAGGCGAGGTCCCCGCCCGCGGGCCGCCGGGCGCCCCTCCAGGCCGCGGCCCCCTCCCCCGCCGGCCCCCAGCGAGACGAATGCAGCACACGGCGGCCTTTATGGGGCCCGCAGACAGCGCGTCGCCAGGCTAACCCTGCGTGGAAAATTCGGAGGTGGAAGGCAAGGCGCCTTAATGAGGGGGCCGCCAGCAGCGGCGGCGGCGAGGGGGCGGAGGGGGCTGCCGGCCGGGCCGGAAACGTGAGCCGGGCTCTGCGGGCGCCCTCCGCCCCCGCGCATTCCCCGGGCCCCCCGGGACCGCGCTGCCCGTGGCCGTGGTCGGCAGGTGGAGGGAGCGGGGAGCGCCGTGCGCCTGGGCTCTGCTCGTTTCCGTGCCGGCTGTTCCTCCCTTCCAGGCGCCTTGCTGCTCTGTGCCTTGACTTCCTCCTCCGTAAAATGGGCCCTGCCCTCTTAGGGTGGGTGGGAAGATTAAATGAGCTGATAGATGCAACGGTGTCCAGCACATGGGAAGCCCTGGACAAAACTAGTAATTTATGGCTACCGTAAACTTTATGATTTCATCAGCCACAAGCTGAGGCTGAGGTATTCAGGAGACCACGGCACATTTGGATTTGGGGGCTGTTCCCCACCGCCTGCGGTGAGACGGGAGACAGGCTTGGAATAAGGGCAGTCCCTGAAGAAGAGGCCATCAGATTAAGGTTATGGGCCCAGGACCTGGAGTCTGACACAGCTGAGTCCCCAGCTGCAGAGCCTCCATGGCGAAGCTTGAGTCAGCCAAGGTGTTGCTCTGAACCTCAGTCTCCTCATCTGTCAAATGGGCACAGGCCAGGCACTGTACCAGGTGCTGGGGAAGAGCAAGAAGCAGGACCCCCAGCCTCTGGACTCCTGGGCTTCCACTCCAGTGGGGGTGACGAGGCATTCCCTTGAAAGAGGGAAACAAATAATTTCATAGGTGCTTATGTAACACCCTGGGCCCTTAGGGTGGAAGGAGAGGGAGGGAGGGAGGGAGGGAGGAATGGGAGGATGAAGGGAGGTGACCCCAGGATGGGGGAATTGGCGAGAGGGCAAGCTCCTGAATGCCCAGTTTCAGATTCAGACTGGAAGAAGGCAGAAAGCAGAGCTCAGGGAAGCCAGATGGTAGCGGCCCTTCATCTGCTCCTTCCTCCACCTGGATATTCCACAGCTCTCACTTTCTCCAGGCCTCTACTCAAAGGTCACCTCCTTAACGAGGCCTCCCCAGACCACTATCTAAACACACTCCCACCCTGGGCTTTTCTCTTTGCCCCCTGCCCTGATTTATGTCTTGTTATTATATATCTTTTTGTTCGCGTATTTCTTGTCTGAGACCTCCACTTGCCCCCGAGCTCAACCAGGATGGGGATTTTGTTCACAGCTGTAGCCTCTGCTCCCAGGCTGGCACAGAGTAGGTGCTCAATCGATGACTGAGGAATGAATGAATGGACAGTGCCAAGCAGTGGAGGACACAGAAAGCCTCCCTCTTCTTTCTGGTGACTGTTTCTGGCTTGTAGGGGACAGGTTTCCTGAGCTGCAGGCAGGCAGACAGAGAGAGGGTCAGGTGAATAGAGGGACAGGGGACAGAGGGCTCCAGGGCCCACCGGCTGTTCCCTCCTCCAGGGGCCCTGCAGAGGGAAGCTCATTTTCAACTTCTGCAGCAGCCCCAGTGGCAGGCGGGCTGGGAGCTGGGAGCTGGGAGCCTGCTCTTCCTGTCATTGCCACTGGTGAGAAATCTCACACGTTGTAAAGGCAGCTAGGCTCCCTTCTGGCTGGGGCAGCTGGCTGGATCTGCCCTGGGCTGGCCGGGACGTTCCCAGGGTCCCCAGGCTGGGCGGTGTATCTGGTGGGGCCTCCTAGACCCTGGGATCCTCTCCCTGGGGGCGGGGCACGGACCCTGCATTTTCACAGACCCGATAGCATAGAGCTCAAGGTGAGTCAGGCTGTCCAGGTTCAAATCCCAGCTCAGCCATTTGGAGCTGTGTGATCCTGGGCAAGCTACCCAAACGCACTGTGTTCCTAACCATAAAACGCTATTATAATATTAAAAATGTGAAATAATACAGTACCTGGACCTGGTTCAGGGGCTCCTATCTGCTTTCATGCCATGGACCCCTTTTATGTTTGTAAATTTAGATTTAAATTTATAAATTAACGTGTATAGGATTAAAAGAAAACCAATTATATTGAACTAGTCGAATGTTCGATATGGGGACAGCTGTACTTCTTTGCTAATGAATTTAATGATAAGATCGGGCCTAATAACTAGGGTAATTTTGAAGTTGAAAAGAGGATGAAAGCTGTTTCTGAGACACTGTAGAGGGGCGTGGGACAGCATGTGATTTCTGAGGAACAAAGCCACGGTCCTGCTGAGGTTCATTTCCCAAGTCCACCTGTAAGAGCAGGACATGCTGAATTTCAGGTGGTTAGTGAAGATGTACCTTTCTTTCCCAGTCCAGGTTCATGGGCCCCTGAATTCCACCTTGGGCCACTGGAGGTGGTGGTGAATGATGAGGTCTCCTGGAGATGGACCAGGTGCCCAGGAGCCCAGGTGAGTCTGGTGGAAACAGCCTCAGGTGTTCTAGAAAAGGCACCGGATACGGAGTCCCCTGGGTCCGACTTCGGCAGGCTTCTAGGAGGGAAGATGGGGCAGGACGGTAGGTGTCAGATGGCCAGCACAGGGGTCTGGGCCCTCATAACACCTCCCAGGTTTGGGAGATGCTAGGGTGGAACGGGGCTCTGAAGGAGGGGAGTGGCCATTCTGTGCCTGGTGGCCTCTCTGGGACCCGGGCCTGTGTGTGAGTCACCGTTTTGCGTCGGTGTCATCTGGGTGTCACCTGGGTCAGGGCAGGGTGTGTGTGTGTAGGTGTGAGTGTGTCTTTGTGTGGGGGGCACATTTGGGAGGGTGGGGGGTGTGTGTCAGTGGGTGGGGAGTGTAGAGCGGTTGCACGTGTGAGTCTGTGTGTATGTTTGTCAGTGGGTCAGTTCTGGGAGTGGCTTGTTGTGTGTGTGTCAGGGTTTGGTGGGGGGCTCTGGTGTGTGTTTGTGTGGGATTTGCAGGTCTCTGGAGTGTTCAGGTTGGGGGTCTTTGCTGTTAGCTGGTGTGAGCGTGAGAACACGGGTGTATTTGGCGGCGGAGGGAAGGATGGATTTTGTGTCCGTGCACGCATCAGGGCTGGTGGGGGGTGTCCGGTGTGTGTCTGTGTGAGCGTGTGTGGCCCTGTCACCGCCGGCTCCGGGCCCGGCCACATAAACTTCGCACCCCTGCGGGCGGGCTCTGGCGGCCCCGCAGTGGCCGCGTCAGGCAATGGGAAGCAGATGGGCCGGGATGGAGGCCATATGGGGCTGGGGGCGGGGGCGCATTCCTCCCTCCCAGAGCCGCCAGGAAGCCCCCTGCCTGTCGGCCCCCCATCAGGGCGGGAGCTGGAACTGACACAGTAACAAATGTCCCGCAGCCAGCGTGGAGCCGAGGGAGGCGGGGGAGGCAGCCCCTGCCCCACGGGGAGTGTGTGTGTGTGTGTGTGTGTGTGTGTGTGTGTGTGAGAGAGAGAGAGAGAGAGAGAGAGAGAGAGAGAGGGAGAGAGAAAGAGAAAGAGAGAGATGCGGAGTGGTCCAGGAGATGCTGTCTTGAGGGGAGGCTGCCTTGAGAAGCTGTAGCTGACCCTAGGGCTGTGCAACCTTGGGCATACATGCCTGCTTTGTGCCTCAGTTTCCCCAGCAGGGTCATAGCAGGGTGGCCATTTGGGATGGGATCCTGGGAAGTTTGGACATACCCTCCTTCTCAGGGTAGGACCCTAACTGCAGAAAGCTAGGCAGATACCAACAGTAACAGTGACAAAAGCAGTAATGGCATCTAGCTTCGACTGTGTGCAGGGTACTGGATAATGGTTAAGAGGTGGGCTCTGGAACCAGACTGGCCTGGGTTCAAATCCCTGCTCTGCCCTTTTCTGGCTGTGTGACCTTGGGCAAGTCATGTCTCTCTGTGCCTCAGTTTCTCTTCTGTAAAATGGAGGTAATAATAACAACAACAGCAGCACCTCCCTTTTTCCAGGCGGTCACGAAGTTTAATCCGGGTAAAGTGCTCACCGCAGCGGCCGGTCCCACCCTGTGCAAGCCAGGCTTGGGGCCCCAGAGTCGGGGGACACAGCTTTTCAGTAAGTGCTAGTTGTGAGCATCAGCTTGACAACCCCACGGGGTGTCTCCTGGGCTTAGGGCCATTTTGCAAGTGAGACCCAGGGAACCAAAGCACTCACCTCACCTGGGCTTACACAAGGGTTAAGGGGCAGAGCTGGGTTCAAACCCAGGCCACCTTCCAGGTCCAGACCCTGGCTCCCCTCTCCCTGCTGTGTGACCTTGGGCAAGTGCCTGAACCTCTCAGGGCCTCAGGTGATTACCCTTCCCCCCCAGGCTCAGAGACGAGGAGATGGACGGGACTGTTCTTCTCAAGACAAATGTCCCATGAATCACCCCTGTTACCTCTCCTCTCCTGGAGGCTGAGATGGGAGAGGGCAGGAGTGGAGGGCGAGGGCTCAGGAGCTGAGGCCAGCTCTGGGTAGACTTGGCCCAGTCTGTTCACCTCTCCAAGCCTTCCCAAAGGGATATTTTCCAAAGGAGATCGTCAGGAAGCTTAACAAGATCTTGTAAATAAAGTGGCACATGCTAGGTACGCTTCCCCTAGGGGTAGGGCATGTGACCCAGCACTGACCAATCAGAGCACTGCCTCCTCTCAGCAAATGAGAGGCAGGCCTGGGATTTTAGCTGGAACTAAAAAGAATGAAGTGCTTTCTATTCAGGTGGCTGGTTGAGTGGAAGCTTGGAGCATGGAGTTCATCTTGCTTCTATGAGCGGGGAGTTTGAATGAGAATGGAGGCAGGAAAAATGGAGAGAAAGCAAGTGCTGAGGATGAACTCTGAATACCTAGATGCAGCCATGCCTGGTACCATTATGGTTCCTGCTTTGTGGGTGAGGAATTGAGACCAAATCCAGGGTCACACAGCCAGGCAGGAGCAGAAGAGGGATTTGAACCCAGGCCTACTGGCGCCAGCGGCCGTGCCCTGAACCTCTAGACTCCACAGAGCCCTTTGGTGTAAATCCCTCCCCCTCGCCTGGAATTCTCTCACCCAGCCTAGTTTTTGAACTCAGCTATTTCTGATCATCCCGAGGGAGAACGTTTCCTGCCTCTGGCAGAAAAATCAGGGGAGAAATGAGAGCCCTGTGGTCTGGCCCCAAACTCAGTTTGGGCAAGCTTGGCGAGATGAGAATTCTTTCCTTTTCTCTCTTTCTTTCCTTTCTTGTCCTTTTTTCTCTTTCTTTCTCTCTTTCTTCCCCCTTCCTCCCTCCGTTCCTTCCTTCCTTCCTTTCTCTTTCTTTCTTACTTTCTTTCTTTTCCCCTCCTTCCTTCCTTCCTTTCCTTCCTTCCTTCCTTCTTTCTTTTTTCTTTCCTTCCCCTTCCTCGCTTCCTCCCTCCCTCCCTTCCTTCCTCCCCAGCCCCTCCCTCCTGTCTGAAATAAAACATTGTTTACTCCAGCCCACCTCACACCTGGTTCATGCTCTCACCTCTGCCTGGATGACCTCCATCTCAGCCCTGCTCCTGGCCTAGTTGGCTGCATTAGGCCCCAGTACAGCAACCATCCGCAACTCTTATTAAAATGCAGACCCCAGGGCCCTGCATGGACACAGGCATGTTTGCACACTGGGGGCAGGGCCGGTGAAGATGAACACCCGGTGGAGATTGGAATGCAGGTGATTCATGGGACACTGCACGAGGGTGTCCTTGGAGGGCCTTGAAGATCACGGTTAAAAGTTGTGCCTCGGGTGGGGCGGGTGCTAGGGAGCTGGGCCCCTCTGAACTGGAGTGGACTGAGGCTGGGGCTGAAGGAGGGGCCCTCTCAGTCCTTTGGCTGTTTGGATTCAAGTTTCACCTCAACTAGTTTTTCACTCTGGGCAGGTGCTGTAACTTCTCTGAGGCTTGGTTTACTCATCTGAGAAAAGGAGATTCCAGAGAAAAAGGCTCAGTATGTGTTGAACTGTTAGTGTATACAAGGCTCTGAGTTCAGCACTTTGCATGGAGAAATGTATTCAGTCCTCACAACCCCGGGAGGTGAGTACTGTTACTCTTGTTAATTTTTCAGAAAATGAAACTGAGGCTCAGAGTGTTCAAGTTACTTGTTAAAGGTCACACAGCTGGTAGGTGGCAGAGCTGGGACTTAAAACCCAGGCATCTGGCTCCAGACCCTGTGTTCTTACCAGTACTGTATAAAATTTTTGCTCTGTTTGTGTTATTCACTGTTGTGCCCCCAGGGCCTGGCCCATGGTAGGTCTCACTAAATATTTGTGGAATGAATAAATGATCACCCCTTGAAGAGAGTTGACTCAATAGGTAATGGCTATTACCTCAGTAACGGCTCATTCTCCCTAAATGTGGGAGATATTAAAGCGAGTGCTAATCCTTGTCATGAGCCTTGGTCATCTCGCCCTGCTTTGAGTAACAGGGATAGTAACAGTCCTACCACTGAGGGTTGCTACGGGGACCCTGTGAGATAACGCTGGGACCCCAAGCCCCATAGAATAGGCTCTGAGGGCATTAGCTGGTTCTAGCAGCTTCCTAGTCTCTTCTTCACTCTGATTTCCTGGTGTGATCCTGTCCCCCTCACAGGCCAAGCAGGCCTATGGCTGGTGCCAAGCACACAGTAGGTGCTCAGAGGAGAAGGATAGATACCTGGGCGCTTGCTGTGTGTTGGGCTTTTTAAACATTCATCATCTGACCCACTTTTCCCCCCAACCAACACAAGAAAGGGGCCCGGTGCCTGGGCCTCTGTCTGTTGAATGACTGAATGAAATGCAGAGCTGGCTGCATTGGTGGAGCGTGTCTGGCTCAAGCCCCACCCGCCACCCACTGTCTGCCAGCTCAGAGCCAAGCCTGGGTTTCCACATCTGCTGCTGCTGCCAGGAGGTGAGTGGGCCTTGGGGGAGGCAGTTCCCGGCCATGGAGCTGGGGATTTGTGGGAAGGCTGCCAGGGGGAGGAATTTCCTTCATGAAGTTAAGCCGGGTCTGAGTAATTCCTCGTCCAGCGGCGGCTGGGAGGGCAGGCATGGGGCCGTGAGACTCACAGTTCTAGCCGAGCCTGGAGCGCTGCCAGCTGTGGCTCTTGGGCCCCAGGTTCTGCCCCAGGATGAGAAGCAGCATCCAGGAGGTGCCACCAGCTGCTTGGACGAGTCCCTTCACCTCTCGGGGCCTCACTTTCCACATCGGCACCATGGGAGGGCAGCTGTCCCAGCCTGGCGGGGCTGTTCTGAGATTCAGAGGGGTCACATGTGCCCAGCTGGGGTGGGTTTTTTCATCGTGTGGAGGACAGGAGCTGTCTGGGGGTGCAGATGGCCTGGCCTCAGAAGCAGCAGGCCCTGAGGGCCTTGGGTGAGTCATTTTGCTCCGCAGGTCCCAACTTCCCCCAGCAGCCTGAGCCTGGGACAGGAGCAGGAATGTTCTCAGAGGCAGGAACTTTTGAACCACAAGTGAGAAAGCAATGACAACCATAATAATAATGCCTGGACAACGGAGCTTTCGACCGCTCCCTCATTTGTTTCTGCTTTCAGCGAATATATTTTAGCTCCGTGCGTTCATTCAGTGAACATCGCTGAACACATTTCGTGCCTGGCTAAGGTTGCCGGGTTTAGCACCAACAAAAACAAGTTCCATAACAACAGCAGAGAGCCCAGGATGCCCAGCTAAAGTTGAATTCCAGATAAACAGCAAATACATTTTTCGTATAAGTATATCCCGTGCAATATCTGTTAGTTTAAGTATATCCCGTGCAGCCCCACGGCAGGACCTGTGGGAGGCATTTTGCTCACACGCCCCCATTTCTTTTTCACACAGCCCTGTGAGGCGAGAATTATCACCCACGTCTACTCATGAGGAACTGGAGGCTCAGGGAAGTGTGCCCACCCACCCAGGATCACTCGGGCTGGGCGTCCTGACTGAGGGCCGGGCCTCAAGTGCCACTGGGCGGCAGGGTGCTGGGGGGGCCTTCAGTAGAGCCGCACTGACTCTCTCACCCCCTACTCACTTCCTGGATGGCAATTTCAGGAACACAAGGTCAGATTGGTAACTGCCCAGCACTTTCTCCCTGCCCCAGACTTCACCTGTTGGGGGAAGTCCCTGTGGATCACCCAGGGCTGGAGGCCATCACAGCCAGGACGTGGGCTGGGGAGCTGGACGGGCAGAGCTCCCACACTGTGTGGGCAGAGTGGGCGTCCAGAGGGAGGAAGACAGATGGGGCTGCGGTCACCAGAACTACCTTGGCCACAGCCCCTCATCAACAAGCAGGGCCTCACTGACACCCCGGCTAAGTCCTAAGCCAGGAGGGGACCACTAGAGTCACCCCTGTCCCCACTGCATGCCCTTGGGGCACTCTTGGCCCTTTTCTGGACAGAGCCCCATCCTCTCTGCAAAGAGGCATTCTTTCATTCTTTCACTCACACATTCACTCATTCATTTATTTGTGCTTTACTTCCACAGATGTTTCTTGAACACCTACTATGTGCCAGGCATGGTTCTAGGCTTGAGGCATAGGGGGATACACCAGAAAACAAGACAGATCAAAAGCCTTGCTGTCATGGAGCTGATGGTTTAACAGGGAAGACAGATAATAGACACATAAAAACATAATTTCAAGTGGGAAAAGTACTAGGATAGAAATAAAGCAGGGGGAAGTGACAGAAGATGACTGCTGGGGACCCCTTGAGGCAGAGCAGTCCAGGAGGGCCTCTCTGAGGAGGTGATGTTTGAGAAAAGATCCAGAGAGTGAGAAGCAGCTGGTCCGGGGCAGATGTGGGGAAAGGGCTCCTGGCAAAGTGATCAGCACGTGCAAAGGTCCTGGGAACAGAGCAAGCCAGGTGACTGAGAGAATGTGTTGCTAGAATGCAGTGAACCAGGGGGAGCCTGGTGGGGCTGAGGGAGTCGGGGGTGAATCATGCAGGGCTGAGCAGGTCACAGTTAGAGATCCTCTTGGCTCCCTGAGTCACCTCCTCCAAGGAGCCTTCTTTGATGACCTTGGCTAAACTAGCCCTCATTTCATTCTTCCTTATAACGCTCATCGCTATGTGGCATCAGAGTCTCTATTTATCCCGTGTATAGGGATGTACTGTCTTTCTTTTTCCATAATTGCAATGTCAGCTGGGCAGAATCACCCAGAGTTACCTATTGGCTGCCACATGGCATGGAAAATGTGGCCACAGGATCCAAGCATGGGAGCCGTTGATGGATGGCAGGGAAAACAGGTCCTGGGTTTTGTGGATTGTAGTTTTGACTTGATTTAAGCTTCACCAGCCAACTCTGGAACCCAAGCCCTGAGTACAACGAGATTCTCTTGAAATAAGATAATAATCCTGGCTAACTTTCACTGGATGCTTTCTGTACGCCAGGCATTGGGCTAAGCACTTTGTGTGTGTGTGTGTGTGTGTGTGTGGTAAAAGACACATAAAATTTACCATTTTAACCTTTTAAAAGTGTGCAATTCTGTGACATTTAGTGCATTTACGCTGTTGTGCAATCATCACCGCCATCTAGTTCCAGAACATTTCCATCACTCCAAGAGGAAACTCTGTAGCCATGAAACAGTCACTCCCCATTCCCCCCCTCCCTCTAGCCTCTGGAAACCACTAACCTACTTTCTGCCTCTATGGCTTTGCCTTCTCTGGGTATTTCATGTGAATGTACTCATACAACACGAGGCCTTTTGTGTCTGGCCTCTTTCACACGTTCATTCGTGTTGTCGCGTGGATCAGTACTTCATTCCTTTTTACTACTGAATAGTAGTCTATTGTATGGATATACCACATTTTGTTTATTCATCCATCAACTGATGGACATTTGTTTCCACTTTTTGTCTATTGTGACTAGTGTTACTATGAGCGTTTGTGTACAAGTCTTTGTTTGAACACCTGTTTTCAATTCTTTTGAGTATATACTTAGGAGTGGAGTTGCTGGGGTCATACGGTAATTCTATGCTTGATTTATTGAGGAATTGCCAGCTCAGCACTTTTTAGTGTCCATGACCTTGGGGAATTCTCACAGCATGCTAATGAGGGAGACTGTGCATTGCCCCCGTTCTGCAGATGAGGAAACTGAGGCACAGAAAGTGGAATTCGTGAGCCAAGGTCACACGGATAAGAATTGATGAAGTCGGGCCCGTTGGATTGCAAACCACCTTGAACCCAAGCTGAAACGGGAGGGAGAAGGAGAGCAAGGACAGGGCTGTCTCCGCTCCATCTGCAGAGGAAGCTGAGGAAAGCCGTAAAAGGCAGCGTTTCTCTATCAGACTTGCTTGGATTCCAATCCGCCTTGCTCATTCCTGGCTGTGTGTCTTAGGGCAAGCTGGTTCACTTCTCTGGGCCTCCACTTCCCCATTCAAGGGTGCTAAGGAGACAACTTCCCTCAGATGGTAGTTATAAGGATGGAATAAGAAGCCTGCCCCTGCTGTTATCCTTATGAATGTTGTTATTTTCTGACACAAGGGGAAGAGGTTTCTCCAGCCCTGAGATCCCATGCTCTTGCTTTGGGTGGGGCTGGGAGCAGAAGGGAGTGAGGGACTCCCAGAATCTCCTCTCCAGAGGGGCTGGAAGGGCTGGGCAGCCCAGGGGTGGAAGCGGTGTCTACCTTCAAGTCCCACATCCATGGTGACGCTGAATGTTTCGGATGGGAAAACAGTGCACAGTTTTCCAGAAATGCTTGGACGCCACCTCATCAGAAGAGAACGTAGCCTGGGTCCATTACTCCCCCAGAACCACAGCACATTTTAGGCCAGAAATAATACTAACTCGGCTTGTTACGTGGACGCCAGAGAATAAAAATCTAACTTGGACATATAACTCTAACGGGATGGAGAGGGTGACTGAGAAGTTTCACAGATGAGCTTTCAATACGAGCATGGGGGTGGGGGTCCCCAAGCCTCTTTGCTGAACTCGGCACAGACCCAGGCTTGCAAGCTTGCAAACTCGGAGAACCTCAGGAACAATTACTAAGCACTTGCTGTGCGCATCGACTCATTCCACATGAGAAACAGGCCTGGGAGGCGGTTCTATTGTAAGCCTCTCTGTACAGATGGGGAAACTGAGATGCAGAGAGGTACAGGCGCCAGCCCAGGGTTGAACAGCTAAGAAGAGGCTGAGCTGGGGTTTGAACCCAGACAGTCAGGAACTGGATGAAGCCCACACTCTGACCCACCACAGCCTTCCTCAGGGAAGGCCGGGAAAAATGTTTTGTGTTCTGCAAAATTAAGTGACCATGTCCGGCTGAGGTCACTGGCTGATGGGTGGGAGGTTGCTGATGAGGAAATGGGGAGGGGCGTGAAGGCACCCCAGGAAGTGCCCAGTGTCCCTTTTGCTGGAGATTTTCCTTCCTGGACTCTTGGCCTGGCTGTTTCTTGGTGAGTGTGTGTAGGTTGGAGGGTTAGTGAGAGAAGAGAGACCCCGAGCCTGGTGCTGGGGCGTGTTCGGGTCCAAGGTCAGCTCTGCAGCCCAAGGTCCCTCCTGCTTGGGAGGTGCCCGGGGAAGTGCGCGGTCTGTCTACACTCCACCCAGCCTCCTGCCCCAGACTTGCCAACTAGGCATGGTCACTGCCAGCACTGCCTCCCCAGGTTGCCAGTTCTGCTTTGTGACCTGGGTAAGCATAACAGCCTCTCTGAACCTCAGTTTCCTCCCTTGGAACGTGGGGATAACCCCCCCACGCAGTTGGGAGGGATACATGGTTGGGGATGCCACTCTTATTCCCGCTCTTGCTGTTAGCAAGAATCCACGTGGAGTGTCTGCGCTGCCGAGGGGGGGACACCCCTGGCCCAAGCCCGGTCGGACGCCAGGCGGGAGGGCCCTTGGTGTCGGCCAGGGCTGGCTCCGGCCCGGCCGCCTGCCCGGACGGACGTTGGGGGAGGGAGGCCCCTCTCCCGCCAGACTCCTGAGTCACAGTTTCCCGGCGCTGCCAGCACCACGGGAAAGGGGGGAGGTGGGTGGGGACAGGGGGAGGGGAGGGGAGCCTGGGGAGTGGGCGGAGAGCTGAGATCGCAGTTGTGGCTGTTTTGGGGCGGGACGGAGAGAAAACCATCTGTCAGGAGCAAGTCAGATACGAAGGGGGTCCTGCGGTGTCAGAGTGGGATCCTTGCGCCCCCGTCCTGGGTTATAGGCAACAAACGCAGTCCCTAAATACCCTGACCCCCGTCCCCCACGTACACACGTACTACACTCGGCTCCATGACCTTCTTTCTGTTTCTTGAATTTGTAGATCAGGTTCCAGCCTCAGGGACTTTGCACTCGCTATTTCCTCTGCCTCAAACACTTCAAGGGACTGGCTCTTTCTCAACCCCAGGCTTAGTTTAGATGTCACCTCCTCAGAGAGGCGCTCCCTGACCACCTGAGCTTTCAAGTGTTCTCTTCCTCCTTCCCCTCCCGATTCCTCGAGCTCATCCATTCACTCATTTATCTGCCCCCGGGATACTGAGCCCCTACTGTGGGCCAAGCCTTGCTCTGGGCATGTGGGATGTAATAATGAAGAGAGCAGCAACCTCCCTGCCCTCCTGGAGCTTTCATGCCACCAAGTGAGACAGACCAGCACTGATGAATATGCAGTAACATGGGCCGTCCTAAGGGTCAGCGGGGAAGAATGAGGCACAGGTGGTGGAGCCAGATTGCCAGAGGGAGCGGTCTCCACGTTGGGTGGGGGGTGAAGGAAGTTCTCTCAGAAAGTGATGCCACGGAGATTTGAAGGAAATAAGGGAGGGGACCATGTGCGTATCTGGGGAAAGAGTTTTAGGCAGGGGGGAACAGCAGGTGCAAAGGCCCTGAGGCAGGAACATGGCTGACATAATCAAGGAGCAACAAGGAGGCCAGTGTGGCTGAAGCAGAGTAGGGGTTGTGGGATGAGGTCAGTGAGGGAACAGGGTGGGCAGATAATCAGGCTGTGGTGAAGATTTGACATTTGCTCTGAGTGAGGTGGCAGCCCCTGGAGGGTCTTGAGCAGAGGGGCAACAGAAGTGGTGAGACGGTCAGATTCCAGGTAGATTTAGGGGGAGAACTGTCCTGTCTCAGAGACAGATTAGGGAGAAGGCTACAGAGAGGGAGGTGTCAGGAAAATGCTTCAGTTGGAATCAGGACCCCTCCAACCCTCCAGGCAGACAGGCAGTGTCCCCCTAGATCACCCTTGTCCTGACAGGCCCAAGCCCTGGACCAGGACTCCGCCCCACAAGTGAATTGGGGTTTTCAAAGTCAGGCTTGAATCTGTGTTGGGCAGAGGGCAGTTTCTCACCAGTCAGCCTTCCCCCATGGAGGCTTTTTGGGGAGACGGGGGTGACCCTAAGTCTTCTCTCTTTCTCTTTCATAACCCGGAGGCTAAGCAGGGACTTGGTCAGGTCTGGGAGGTGGCTTGGGGGGAGGGGCCAGGACCTTTCAGAGCCTTGCAGGCAGGAGAGGTGAAGTAGAAACCACTAGTGAAGGGGAGAAGCAGCCTGTGGCCAGCCTAACCCCCAACTCCCCAGGTGTGCGCACGCGCATACACGCACACGCACACGCGCACACACACACACACACACACACACACACGCACAGACTTGGTGTCTCATCCCTCTGGCCATGGTCCCCCCACCTCCAACGTGATCAGGCCCATGGGATCCTGTCCAGAGCTGTGACCAGTGAGTCAGCAGGAATCACCCCAGACAGGAGCCAGTACCCTGGTGCCCAGACCAGAAACCACCCCTGACCTGTCCAGCTGGACAGGAACAGGGACCTAGTGGGCGGAAAAGCCCTCAGAGCAGGATAGCTGTGGGGAGAGGCAGTGAGGTAAGACCCCCCCCAGTCCAAATGCAGCTCTCAGCCACCTGTCCCCGATGGTTTCCACTGGGGTCTGGATAATAGTTGGAGGAGGTGGTTTTGGTTCTTCCGTCCAGTACTGTTGAGGCCTTGAGGGTCAGCCTGGCTTTGCTGCATTGTGTTGGGTTGTCATGGTGTATCAGGTCCATTTCATTGCAGTTTCCGTTCTACTGTGTGTTCCAGTCTGTTCCAGGGCCTTCCATTCCTTTGTATTCTATTGTGTTTATTTGTTTAGTCATGCAACAGGTGTTTATTGAGCACCTAATATGTGCCAGGCAGTGTTCTAGGTGCTAGAGTTACAACTTTGAATAAAGCAAGATCCTGCCCCAGGGAGTTCACAGGGAGACTAGCAACAAACCAAAGAACAGCATCAGGTAGTGCTGAGAGCAGTGGAGAGGAGTGGCAGCCAAAGGACAGCTCTATCATAAAATAGAGCTGAACAGGGAGGGGCTGCTTTCAGCAGTGGGATGGAGTGGGGTCAGGACTGGCCTCACTGAGAAGGTGACATTTGAGCAGAAACCTGAAGGAGGTGAGGGAGGGAGCCCCACAGCTATCTGAGGGTCAGGAAGAGCATTCCAAGCAGAGGGAAGAGCAAGTGCAAAGGCCCTGAGGTAGGAACTTGGCTGGTGTGTTCAAGGAACAACCAAGAGGCCAGTGTGGCTGGAGCAGATAACCAAGGGGACAGTAGGAGAGATGGGGTAGGAGAACAAGTCCTCCATGCATTTCAAGCAATTTAAGTGTTTCTAAGAATATTTTCGCCTTTCCCAACAGATTTATAGCAGCAAACCCCACCATCTGAGATGTGTCTGCTGGTATTCTGGTCTAAGCCTTTGCTCTCTGGGGCCTGATCTTGCCAAATGGTCTTCCCGCTGCCTCCCAGAGCTGGGCCAGCTGTAACAGGGCCTGGGACTGGTTCATTCCTTCCTTCCTTCCTTCCCTCGTGTATTCATTCATTCCACCAGCATTTACTTAGCTGGAACAGTGAGGAGCAAGACAGACACTGTCCCTGCCCATGGGGAGCTCAGAAGTCCAAAAGCGGGAGCCATGATGGAGGATCCCCAAAAAAGCTGCAAACCCGGGCTGCCTCTGAAGAGGGAGGTAACACCCACTCCAACAACAGCAACGAGTACCGAGAGCCTTTCCCTTTTCAGAGCCTTTATGGGAATCAGCCCATTCATTCTTTTTTTGTGTGTGTGGTACGCGGGCCTCTCACTGTTGCAGTCTCTCCTGTTGCGGAGCACAGGCTCCAGACGCGCAGGCTCAGCGGCCATGGCTCACGGGCCCAGCCGCTCCGCGGCATGTGGGATCTTCCCGGACCGGGGCACGAACCCGTGTCCCCTGCATCGGCAGGCAGACTCTCAACCACTGCGCCACCAGGGAAGCCCAGCTCATTCATTCTTACAGCAAATCTTACTGTCCCCATTTCACAGCTGGGAAAACCGAGGCACAGGGATATAAAGGGCAGGATGGGCAGAACCAGGCTTTGTCCTTGGGTACTTGGTTCTAGCCCTGCCCTCTCAATGCATCCCACTGGGGCTGATCATCAGGTGTGGAGAGAGGACCCTTGTTGTCCAGTTAATCCTGTTGTTAGGTGTGAAAAAAGATGTTTTTTTGTTTTTTCGGGCCCCACTGCATGGCTTGTGGGATCTTAGTTCCCTGACCAGGGATTGAACCCAGGCCTGGCATTGAAAGCTTAGTCCTAACCACTGGATCACCAGGGAGCTCCTGAAAAAAAAAAAGTTTCATTGATAAATTGTTGCAAGCACAGCCTGGGAATCCACTGTTGGAGGAGTAGAGGGGAGGGATGGATGTGGGGTTATGTCAGATGGGCAGGCTGGGTGCCATCCGGGGAGCCTTCCTGGAGGAGGCAGATGCCAGGCAGCAGTGAACAAGTGGGACAGAGCTCCCGATGGTGCTGGTGGCAGTGTGGGTCAGCTGGGGTGGTCTTGAATGGCAGGTGCCCGTGTGAGTGCGTGTCTGTGATGTGGGCGCCTGGGATGTGTGTCTGTGTGTGGTGGTGTATATTTCTGTGTATCTATGTGTGTCTACCTGTGCATCGGCATTGTGCGTCTGATTTGGGGCTGTTTGTGCTTCTGTATTCGTAGGTGTCTGTGGGTGCGTGCAGTGTGTATGTGTGTTGTGTGTCTGGGATTTTGTGTGATTGGTTATGGGTGTCATATGTCTGTTTTTTGGGTCAGGTGTCAGGTATGTGTTGAGTGTTGTGTGTCTGCTGTGTGTTTGGGGGTATGTGTGTGCATGAGTGTATAGGAGAGTCTGTGTTCCTGTGATCGTTTTATGGTCTGTGACAAGTGTCTGGGTTCCTGTGGGTGCAAGGCCATGGGCAGTACCCTGCCTGCAGACACACCCCAGAGCGGCAGCAACAGCCCTGCATCACCTCAGACAGGTCGGGGTGGGGAGGGCTCAGTCTGAGCCCCAGGGCAGGAGGCTGAGTCCCGCCAGCGCGAGCCCGTTTCTCCCCATCACCCAAGTAGCCCCAGAGCAGCAGGAGGAGCCTCAGGCGCAGAACAAGGGTCAGGGCTCAGCTCACCTACCCTCTCCAGGCCTCGCAGGGTCCCTGTGGAGTCAGAAGCCCCCATGGAAGGTGTGGAGTGGGTACAGTGGACACTCGCAGGCCTGGGAGTGGAGTACTTGAGCAACTTGGGGGCCATAGGGAGCTCTGGCCTCCTTGGACCCCAAGGCAGACCTGAGTTAGTGCACATGAGTGGTGAGGGCAACTACACACACTTAGCTTACACCAGAGCATGGGAGGAGACCTCGTGCTGTTGTGTGCACAGATGACACACATACAAAAGGGTAAGTGTGTGCTCCAGGGTAGACGTGGGCACAGACAGACAAGAGTATGTAGGGACAAATGTGTGTGTAGTGACAGACACACATGCACACATAGACACATAAGTGCACAGGCAGGTACTTAAATGAGCGAAGAGTGGGACAGTAGGGCTTGACAGGGACTGTGGTGGGCAGGATTCACTGTCGTGCAGAAAAGTCGGCCCATTGCCATGGGAAATGGGAAGTCTGGATTTTGATGGAAATCTGGGGCCAGGAATTGAAGTTGTTTCAAACCCTGTGGGAGCCGAAATGACTCGTCTGTCCCGCTGTGGGTCTGGCTGGGTCCGACGGCCCTCAGTTATGGTCTCTGCCTCTTGGCTGAGACGGGGAGCTTGCTATGTGCCCTAGAAAAGTCCCAGGCCTCTCTGTGTTCAGTTCCTTGTGGCCAGGCCTAGGGGAGGACCCATGTGGTAGAGGGCTGGGACTGCCTGTGGGAGAGCCAGACCAGGACGGAGAGGCACTGTCCTGCCTGCAAAAGTCGTTTCTCACCACCACCTCCACCCCACCCGTCTCCTGGCATCTGTCAGGACCTTGATGGATAAAACATCCTGCCAGTGCTTAGGCCCTCCCCTCCATCCTGAGACAGGCGCCAGCTCTGGACGAGTGGCTCTGGGCACCCACGGGTGGCAGGGCCGGTGTCAGAGTTGGCCTACAGAATCCCAGAGCGAGGCAGCTCTCAGCAGGCCAGAGTCATTACGGAAGGCTTCCTGGAGGAGGCGGTGGGGCTGCTGACCTGGGAGTCAGACACCTGGGCTCAGACTAGACCACTACCAGGTCAGTGAATATGTCATCTTGGTCACATCTGTGTTCTCGGCTCCCAGACCAGAGCCTGGTACATAGTAGGCACTCAATAAATTTCTGTAAAATGAAAGAACAGAAAACAATAGCTTGGGACTTCCCTGGCAGTCCAGTGGTTAAGAGTCTGCGCTTCCAATGCAGGGGGTGCGGGTTCGATCTCTGGTCAGGGAACTAAGATCCTGCATGCTGCGCGGCGTGGCCAAAAGATTCAAAAAAAAAAAAGAGAAAACAATAGGTGTAGAGAACATTTTCCTTATGTAAGAACTGTGAACAACCCTGTGAGGTGTGTGCTATTATAATCTCCTGTTTTATATATGAGGAATCAGGCATGGAGCAGTTAAGTCGTTTGCCAAAGGTCACACGGCTGCCAAGTGACAACTCGGGGTTCAAACCAGGCATTCCTGCAAAGCATGGTGCACATCACTCTTGAAGGTTCAATGTCTGTCTCTCCCATGGGGCTGTGAAGGCCACAAACGTGAAGCTTGTCGGATCCCTGCTCGTTTATTTTGGCCTGGCACATAGTAGGAGCTCAATAATTATTTGTGGAATAAGTTACAAAAGCCCTGTCTCTTTGAGTCCTCAGACAAATCACTTCTCTCTGAGCCCCAGTTTCCTCGTCTGTGTGATGGGGCGGTTTGGATGCTGGGAATCTGGGTTCTCCCAGGCCCCTGTCTCGGTGGGCAGTGACTGGCCCTGGAGCCTCTCCAACCCTGGATCTCAGGGGTGACCACTCTGATGGTCCCAGACCTGGCAACTCACCCCAGTAGGCAGGTGGAGGAGCTGGTTCTCTGGGCCTGAGCCAGGGCTAAGAACCTGCCAGCTCAAAGCAGGACAGGGCCTGAGCTCACAGGTCCAGCTGCCTAGCAGGTTTGAGCTTCCACTGGGTTAAGCAATGCCCCACCGCACCCCCAAGGAAGGAGATCAGAGCCCTGTTAAATGGAGCACCTGCTGAGTGCCGAGCCCATCCTCTGAAACCTGGCCACTGGCCTGGGGAAGTGGGGAGCAGGGCTGTGACCATTTTACAGATGGGGAAACTGAGCTTCCCAGAGGGCCATCAAGTCACCCAAGATCCCAGAACCCAGAACCTCCTGCTCCAGGTTCTTTCCCCTGCCTGACCCTTCTTTTTTTTTTTTTTTTTTTAAATTTAATTTAATTTTGGCTGTGTTGGTGTGCGGGCTTTCTCTAGTTGTGGCGAGCGGGGGCTACTCTTTGTTGTGGTGTGTGGGCTTCTCATTGCGGTGGCTTCTCTTGTTGCGGAGCATGGGCCCTAGAGCGCGTGGGCTTCAGTAGCTGTGGCTTGCGGACTCTAGGGCGCAGGCTCAGTAGTGTGGCGCACGGGCTTAGTTGCTCCCCGGCATGTGGGATCTTCCTGGACCAGGGATCGAACCCCTGTCCCCTGCATTGGCAGGTGGATTCTTAACCACTGCGCCACGAGGGAAGCCCCCTGACTCTTCTTAAGTCAGGGAGGGAGAGGTACAAGAAGGGTCCCCTCAGAGCAGGAGGGGGTCTGATGACCCCACAGTCATCAGGAATGGCAGGCCCCACCCTCTTTAAAGGGCCAGGGTCTTTTTGTAACCACAGGAGCAGCTCAACCTAATTTTCAGATGAGAAAACTGAGGCCCATCTTGTTCTGGGTAGTGAGTGCCGCTTCTCCCCTCGTCCATCTCCCAGGCCCTGAATGACCCCCCATCTCTCAGACATCCCCCCTCCTGGTTCCCTCCCCCTCACTCTGGCTCGCTGTGCCTCAAACACACCAGTTGTTCCCTCACCTAAGTGCCCTGGCGTCCAGGGGTCCAGCTGCCTGGGACCCACTTTCTCCTCTTCACTTGGCAGCGCCTCCTTTTCTAGGTTTCAGCCCAAAACTCTCCTCTTCAGAGCGCCCTGCATTCGACCTCACTCTAAAGTCCCTTCCATTTGTCACCCTTGTCACGTCTGAATCATCAGTTGGTTTCTTCCCTTGCTTGTTAAGTCTCTGTCTTCCCACTGGAAGGTCAGCCCCTGAGGGCCGTCCTGTCTGTCTCATTCTGCTCTATCCCCAGACCCAGCCCCGTGCCTGACAAATCCGTATCTGCTGAATGAGTGTTTTTCAATGAATTTGGACCTGGCTAAATGCCTGATGCATAGTAGGTTTTCAGCCAAGTTTTCAGCCAAACTGAAAGCAAGTATAGTTTTCAGCTATAGTGACAATGATGGACCAAGGAGGGACAAGTTAGAAGAACAGGAAAAACTCACACAGTGGGGTTCTGGTCTTGCTTGCTGTGTGACCTTGGGCAAGTGCCTTGCCCTCTCTGAGTCTGGGCCTCCATTGTCCCAGCTGGAATAAGGGATGATCACAGACTGTCTCCAGGGTTCCGGGGAAGCCTAGCAAACTCTGTGAAAACCGGAACCAGCCTGCCTTCAGCAGGTGCCCACACGCTCCCCACCCCTGTGCCCTGCGGTTCCCCAGCTGGCCAGGGTGAGCGGGGAGGCGACCTGCCAGAGTGTGTGTGCAGAAGGATGGAAAACTCCCACTTGCTGCTCTCTCCTTAGGCCAGGGCAGGGATCCACCTGCCCAAGGTCACAGAGTGCAGGCGGGGAGCTGAGGGGCTGGGGATCGGGCGTCCTGGGATCTCTGAGAACAAACCATCCATTGTAGCCTTGTGGTTGTTGGGGGGCTTGAAGGGCCTGAATGAGGGTGAGGAGGCAGGGGCAGGTGTGGGAGCAGGTGTCCACTGTCATCTCTCGGCATCACTCCAGGCGGGCCGGGAGTGTCCTCGTGCCCGCCCCAGAACCAGCCTGGCTGGTCGGACATCTGTCCTCTGATGCTTTTGTCAGGAGCCGTCACAGACGTGAGCCAGGCCCAGGGTGAGGTGGGTAGAGGGGGATGGGAGGATGGGGAGGTAGAATGTGGGAGGGGCCTGAGGGGTGCTGGGGGAGAGGGACCCTGCATAGAATCCCAGCCCTGCTCCTCAGGCTGGGGACACTGGGCAAGTCATGTCACTTCTCTGAGCCTCTGTTTCCTCAACTGTAAAGCGGGGCTAAAACTCCCCTCTGTGTGCAGCGTCTGTGCCAGTGAATCTTCCAGGCACATCTGAGGGGCAGGAGATGGGAGGCTCTGAGAAGTGCTTTGGGGCCTCAGGCTGCCCACAGCTCAGCCCCCTAAAAGAGTTTATCATTCTTTCACCCAAGAAAAGTTTACTGGGCACCTACTGTGTGCCAGAACTATGCTGGGTGCTGGGGACACAGGAGTGAGTGGGACAGATGAGGTCCCTGTCCTGGGGGGAGAAGGCAGAAAAGCTGTAGGCAAAAGAATGAGCAAGAAAATTTCCAGGGAATTCCCTGGCCGTCCAGTAGTTAGGACTCCACGCTTCCAGTGCAGGGGCTATGGGTTCGATCCCTGGTCGGGGAACTGAGATCATGCAAGCCGCACAGCGTGGCCCAAAAAAAAAAAAAAAAAACCCAAACAAAAAACTCCAGACAGTGATACAGGCAATGAAGAATTAAATGGAGGCTGTGTTAGAGGGTGACGGGGTGGGAGCTGCTTTAGACAGGGTCAGGGAGGCCCCTCTGAGGCGGTGACAGGGAGGGGCGACCTGGAGGAGGGGCAGCACGGGAAGAGCAGGCTCCAGGTAGCCGGTACCACTGCAAGGGCAAAGGCCTTGGGGTGGGACTGAGAGCTCATTTTGCGTTTGCAGAGGAACTGCCAGGAGGCCCCTCCGTGAGGGGATCCGTCCTGAGGGGACCCTCCTGCCCTGTTCCCAGGGGCTGAGGCCAAGGGGCAGGGCAAGGGCCAGGCTGGAGGAAATGGGGCCCAGACCCCGGCTGGCAGGCTCTCCTGGGACTCCTAATATCCCGAGTGCTGGTGACAAGACCCAGTCCCAGGTGGCAGGGGTGGGGGCCCGGGCCTCCATAAACAGCCACGGCTCGTAAAGCTGATCAAAGCGGCGGGCCTGTCCTAGCCCTGGCCACTTCCTGCACGGCCCAGAGCAGCCCAGCTCGTGGGAAGCAGCCTCTCAGACTTGCTTTGGGGTCTCTGTGTGGCTAAGGGCAGTCTCTGAGCTTGTCCAGGCCTCAGTTTCCCCACTTGCCTCACAAGGAGGGGCTGAGTGGAATCTCTGCACAGCCTGTCTCATTCTACATCTCTGACAAGAGCTCAGCTTCTGGGACCGCAGATCTGGGAGTCTGAGTCCCAATCCTGCCACTGCGTGACCTCAGGCAGTGACGCCACCCCCACTCTGTCCTCAGCTTTCAGCTGGGGTTCGTGATAATATCTGCTTCAACATCCTAGAGCATGGAGTTTATTGATGTAATTTGTACTGATAGTTTCTTGCTTATCTAATGGTAAGGGAATGATCCTCAGGCATCCTAGTGGAGGAGCCGTGTCCCAGGCAGCAGGTTTGACAGAGGTTTGTGGAGCAGAGGGTGAGGGTCTGCGCCCCTCAACTGCTCCTTATGGGCAGGTCTGGGCAAGGGGTGGCCCCAGAGGTGAGGATTTCCAGCTTGTCTGGGCCACAGCCCAAGGCCCTGGGCAGCACTTCCCAGGCCTCGTGGCCTCCTGGGGCCTGGCCTGGCTTTGGAATCCCGGGGTTCTCACCAGTTCTCTCTGAGGCTCTGTTTCCTCAGCTGCCAAAGAGGGATGAAAATCCACCTGAGGAAGATTTGAGGTTGAAAACAGACCCAGGATTCTACCATGTCTCCCCACCTCCTCTGCTGCCCTTCTGGTTCAGCCCCATCCTCTTATTGCAGCGACCTCCTCCGGGGCTCCCTGCATCCTCCCTCATCCCCCTGCATCCCCCCATCATCCCCCTGCATCCCTCCTTCCCCCTGCATTCCCCCCTCATCCCCCTGCATCCCGCCATCTCCTGGCACCCCCCTTCATTCCCCTGCATACCCCTCCTTATCCACCTATAGTACACTTTCTGCTGGGGAACCTGGGTCAGACCACATCCTTCCCCTGCTCAGAACACTCCAGGGCTCCCACCCCACACAGAAAGCCCCCCCGCCCCCACACACACAGCCCACAGGCCCAGCGTGGCCTCCCCTCACCCTCTCCACCCCTCCCCGTCGTCATCCAGCCTCACCACGTAAAACTACTAAAGCCCGTGTTCAGACTGCATTTCCCTGCCCTTATCAGCTTCTAACACACTATATAAAATACCAATTTATGTTGTCTGTCTGCCCCGTGAGCATGGCAGCTACATGAAGACAGGTTTTTTTAGGTTTTTTTTTTTTTTTTCTGTTTTGTTCCCAGCTATATCCCCAGTTCCTAAAAAAACGGTTAATAAGTGTTTGTGGAATGCAGGAATGCATCCTTGTCCAGCTCTGGGAGGCAGGCACTATTGTATTTTGATTTTATGAAGGAGGAAAGTGAAGTTGAGCAAGGCAGGAAGTTGGTGAGTTGCCCAAGATCTCAGACAGCTGGAGTCAGGGCGATAATAATAATAACAGTAAATAATAATAATACAGCTAAGACATATTGGGCTCCTACTATGTGTCAGGCACTGGGATGTTGGAATAGAAGTGGAAGAAAAGAGCCAGACACACGGTAAGTGCTTTACATGGGATAACTCTTGGAATCCTCAGTGGGACTCTGTAGTAGGGACTATTAAACCCATTTTACAGATGAGGAAACTGAGGCTCAGGGGGATTAAGTAACAGATCTCTAACAATAATAGCTACCATAGCCCCAGTTTACTAAGCTATGCTCTGGGCACGCTTCATATCTGGTATCTCTCATCTTTACCACACCTTCTACTGTACTTTACAACAAAGAAGCCAGTTTCTGAGAAGTGCTGTAATTTGGCACTGGTTGTAAGATGGTATGAGAGAGCTTGAGCCCGTTTCCCAGGTTCTTCTGCCCCAGGACATACCTGGCACTGGAAGGTGGAGAGGCCCAAATACAGAAGCCCACTGCACATCTGGTGCCTCAGAGCCAGAGGACCTCTCTGGTGCCTTAGTTTCCCTAAGTCTCTTCAGGGTCTGGGGCTCAAGCTGCCCCCCAGCATGGAACTGGCAGGGGTCTTCATTCCTGTTCATAGTTGGGACTCCTGCTTTGTCTAGGGAGGGTCTGAAGAAGTGGTGGCAACTCTACTGTGTGACCTAGGGTAAGTTGCTGTGCCTCTCTGAGCTGCCAGCCTCAACTGACTCCATGGGGTCATGGTTTGCTGAGAAGGAGGCTCTGGGAACTACCCATCCAAGGCCTGGCAGCTCGGAGTGCCTGCTTCCTGCCTGGGAGGACCAGGAGGCGCAACAAAGCCGCCTTCACCCCTGCCGCCTATTAGAGCCCTGCAAGTCCCCAAGAAGCGGGGTCCAGCCCTATCCCCCATCCATCCTCCACTATTCTGGCTACCTCTTCTCACTGGGAAAGAGCAATAAATAATCAGGAGGCCGCATTCTCCAGGCTTCCCAAAGCCGGCACCTGCACCTCTTCTGAATCTGTCTCATTCCACCTTCCCCTGTGGCCTGAAACCGCCCCCTCCCCCCTGCCCCCCCTTCCTGGCATCCAATCCCTGTGATTCAGCCCGTGCCCTGGCTCTGCCTCTTCTACACATTGGGAAAGTGAGGTGCAGAGAGGTACCTGGTGTGGTCCTGAGTCCAGGGAAGCTCCTCGTCTTTCCCAGAGGGCCATAGGGATCTTTCCAAAGGCCTCCCCTGTCACACCCTTGCCTGGGGTGATAATGGCTCCGTGGGTGGAGCACACTCTGTGTGTACCGTCCCCTACTTTACAGAAGAGGGAGCTGGGCTTCAGAAGGGCACAGACACCTGCCTGAGGTCATACAGCCGGGAGGTGGCAGAGTTCTGTGACTACAGAGCGGGAGACTGAGGCCCTGAGAGGGGAAGGACCTTGTCCAAGGTCACGCAGGCCCTGTTAGGGTCTAGATCCCCAGTGAGGCTGGGCCAGAGCTGGAAGCACTGGATCCCAGGCGAAGCTTTCCCACGGCCCTGGGGTGTGGGTGGGGGGACTGCCTGGCATTTCCTGTTTGGGCAGGACCTGAGTGGGGTGATGCGGGGAGACTTCCCGTGGCCCCTCCCCGTTCTCAGGAAATAATCCGGACCCAGGGGCCAGGCCCCCGCCTTCCCTAGGATGCAGTGGGGGGCAGAGGCTGGGAGCTGGTGTCCTGGGTTCCAGGCCTGCTCTCCCTTATTGCCTGTGTATCCTTGTTCCTGTCCCTCCACCCCATCCCAAAGTCTCTGCATCCTTGGGGGGGTCCTCATTCTTAGCATCCAATGAACAGACTCACAAAAGTCCCAGGCCCTCGGGAGTCCCAAGGCTGTGACCCTGCAGAATCACTTCCCCCTCTGAGCCTCAGTTTCCTCCTCTGTCAAATGGAGTCATTGTGGGGGTGGAATCAGAAGTGCCAGCTCAGCACGTTGGAACTCCACGTCCCGGAGGGAGGGAGTCATCCAGGTCTCGACACTGACCTGGCATGCGGGTTCCCAGATGGAGAATTGAAGTCGTAGAGGTCAGGGGACCCACGTGAGGACACAGCCAGCTGAGACCTCTCCACTGCCATTTCCTGGGAGGCAGCTATGCAGTGCCAGGAAGGCACTCCATAGTGTTGGATACCCCAAGTTCAAACTTCAGGCCTGCCATTGTCTGGCTGTGTGGCTTCAGGCAGGTCACTCTACCTCTCTGAGGCTTAGTTTTTTTCTTCTGCAGAATGGGAGAAAACTAACCTGATGGCAGGACTTAGTGAGCTAATTAAGCATGTAAACCACCCATGGCAGAGCCTTGCACCCAGTAGGCCTTCAATTCATGGTAAGTCTTCTTCCCTGGGAGGAGGCTGGGCGAGGTCATCTTGGCTGCATTCAGTTGGGGAAGGGTCAAGAGTCCCAGCTGGGGTTGCTGGAAGAGTGAGGAGTGGTCGCTGCCCCACAGCTCTAGGTAAGCAGGACCCGGCTCCTCTGCATCTCGGCCCCCCTTGGTGCTGCCTCTGCTCTCCGGACCTGACCTGGCAGGCCTTGCCTGCCTCACCCCCCTACGCTTGCTCACTAGTGCTCTTCTCCAACCACACCGACCCCTTTTCGGCTCCTCCATCCTCCAACTCATCGCAGCCTCACAGTTTTTGCACCTTCAGATCTCTCTCCCTGGATCTCCTTTCCCCAGTGTTTTTCCTTCTTTAACAGAAATTTTATTTTTACATTCTATCATTAGATTCTAAAACAGGACCTTGAATCTTTTAGGCATTTAATAAATATTTGGCCCATGAATAAATGAATAGATTTTGATTTTTGATCTAATATGAGTCTTTGTTTTCTAATAGACCATTCAACCCACTTACATTTATTGTTTACAGGGATGTATTTGATCTGTGTCATCCTGTATTTTGTTTTCTGTTGACTGAATGATTGAATGAATGAATAAATGAATGAACGAAGCAGAGTAAATTCTAGGTTGCTGGGGTGGGCTAGAATCGGGGTTCTCCAAACTGCCCTGGGCCATCCAGGGTAGGAAGAACATGGAACTGACCCTGGGTCCCTCACTCTTGCAATTATTTATTCCACTGCCCTTAGCCCTCAGACAAGGGCTTATCGTCTGTCTCTCCCAGGTGGCCCCCATCCCTTCCCTCCTACCCGCACCTCCCCTCAGGAAGTGCCGGGTTTATGATTCTGGGTTCTGAAGCCAGATCTGCGTGCTCATCCCAGATCCCCCATTAACAGGAGGCATGGTCTTGACTTACCTCCCGAGTCTTCATTCCCACACTTGTAAAATAGGGGTCACGGTATTAGCTTCCGACAGTGATGATCGTTGGGGGGATTAAATGAAAGAACTTGGGTCAAAGGGCTTAGCACTGTGCCTGGCTTGGAGTAAGAGCTCAGTAAGCATTAGATTTTATTATTTTGTTGTTGTACCTCAGTTTCCTTCCATTGTAAATGAGGCTGCTTGTCATTTCCTTCTAAGTACCTCAGGATCCTGCCTCAAAGTCTGGAGTTGGAGAGCTGTTCAGTCTACACTCTCTTCTCCGTCTCCCCAAGCCCGCAGACACGATCATCTTCCAGGACTCGAGGGGTCCACGGAGGCCTGACCCACCACCAGGAACTGGGGAGAGGAAACAATACAAGCTGTAATGTGAAGTTCATTCCTTCCCCCTGGCCACACCAGCATTACCCCATCGCGCAGATGAGGAATCTGAGACTCACTGGCTCATTTAATCCACAGACGCACCCTGAACACCTACTGTGTGCAGGCTGTGCTGGGCCCTCTCCCACAGGGCTCACAGCTTAGCGGGGAAGACTGGGAGAAAACAACTCACCCTGTAGGATTTAGATCAAGTGCCTTGCCCAGCGCATAAAGGGCTCCCAGAGAACCTACCAGCATCCCCGCTTGTGGGGGTAGGCGGGCGACTGTTCCCTTTCCACAAAAGGAGAAAGCCAGGCCAGAGCGGGGCATCCCGTGCAAAGCCTCCAGCTTCCTAGGGGTGTGGTGTGGCAGCCTTCCTGCCTTTGCATGGCTGGTGCCTCTGCCGGGAAGGGAAGATTCTTCGCGGTCGCCACGGATCCGGCTCTGTGTTCAGGGCGTCACTTCCTCAGAGACCCTTCCGGGATGGGAGGGCAGGGTCAGCGCCCCAGGGTTTCCTCTTGTATAACGTGTGTCCCACTCACTCCCGCGGCTGTCCTCGCTGAGCCTCCTGAGGAGATGCAAACTTTGTGTTGCCCAATGAACCACTGCAGGGTCACACCTCCACCAGGAGACACTCCCACCCCCCCAGAGGTCCAGCCACTTGCTACAGGTGCCCATGGCACCCAGAGCCTCATCCCCCTGCGCCTTCTCCAGCTGCAGTTCTGCACTTTGTTTGCAGGATGACTGCGTTGGTGACTAGCATCCTCTCTATATTTTTAAAATTGTTTTCTTTTTTTTGGCCACACTGCGCAGCATGTGGGATTTTAGTTCCCCAACCAGGGATCGAACCCGCGCCCCCTGCCTTGGAAGTGTGGAGTCTAACCACTGGACCGCCAGGGAAGTCCCAGCATCCTCTTTAGAACATGAGCTCCTCAAGGACAGAGTTCTCTGCCTGTTCCATTCACCATTGTGTCTCCCAGTGCCTAGTACAGAGCCTGGCACATAGTAGGTGCTCAATAACTATCTGTGGAAAGAAGGCAGGAAGGAAGGAAAGAAGAAAGGGAGGGAGGGGTTGCAATTCATTTATCCAGTTTTGCATTTGTTTGTTCAGCAAGTACTTATTGAGTGCCAGCTGTACGCTGGTTCTGGGGAGAGAGTGGTGACAGCACAGACAGGTGTCCTGCCCTCAAGGCGCTCGCTGACTTTCTGGTCACTGTCAGCAATTGTGATATAAGCTGGTGAAGACTCTGAGGAAAGGTGGAGCCAGGAGAGGGGCTGCTGGGAGGAGGGGTCAACCGAACTGGCAGAGGCAGGGGTAGGCTTGGGGCTCCCCCCACCCCGCCCCTGCTGGCAGATGCTGGGGCTGTCGTAACTGCGGGCAGCTCGGGTTGCCAAACGCCACCACAGCTGCGTCACTGAGAGCCTGGAGGGCCCAGAGGCTGAAGGGGGCCGGGAGGGGCCCCCTCACCCAGGCTGGTTTCAGCCCCGAGTCAGACAGAGCTGGGTCAAAGGTCAGCCCTGCGTCCACTGTTAGTCACTCTACGTAATGTGGCTGTGTGGCTATGTGCTGTTGCGGATTGCTTGCAAAAAAAAGTCCAGAAATGATGCATAAGCAGCCACATTCCCACCTCCAAGAGAGAAATGAAACATGCAGAGACGTGGGAGACCCCACCCTCCCTCCAAAGGTGGCTTCATCCTGAATTTGACATCTGTGACCCTGTGTGTGACTTCACAATGTTACCTTCCTGGGCCTACCTCTGTGTGTCCCTAGGCAAGTCACTTAACCTCTCTGGGCCTTGGTTTCCTCACATGTAAGATGGGAATGCTAACAGTCCCTCCCTCGGAGGATTGGTGAGAATAAACAAGCCATCTGCGTAAAGTGCTCAGATGAGGGCCTGGCACACAGTAAGCGCCACGTAAGTGCTGGCTATGATCATTATTGTCATTGAACACCCAGAAGAGGGGACAGAGAGCCGTCACTTGTGTCAAGGTCACTTCGGGTGGTGCCAGGGTTCACATCAGCGGCTGGCTCTGGAGTGGTGTTGCTCAGGTGCCCAGGCACTAATTCTGGTTCATTCTGTCCCACTTCCTGTTGGGTTTGCCTTTCCCACCAGCTTTAAAAAACCAGAGCCTGTGCCTGGCTTGTTCTCTGCTGTCACCCTGCAGAGGGTGACAGCCCAGGGTCTGGAGACTGAAGGATGGGTTTGTGGAGCGAATGAAGGGGGCTGTCTCCTCATCTGTATGATGGGTCTTGCAGGCCCAAGGAACGAGAAAGTGCCTGAGTAGTGTAGGTGCTTTATAAACTCTTCTTTATTTCCTCCTCTCCCAGCTGTACTCCCCTCCCCCTCCCCTCAGGGATAGGCCTGGACCCCACTCACTTCAGGACAGGCATTCTGCTGACAGATTGCTCCCCACTGACTCATTCATTCATTCATACCTTCACACTTCCAACAAATTGGTTGAGCACCTACTGTGCTCCAGTCTCTGCTCTAGGCTCTGGGGATCCCGAAACGAATAAAACATGTAAAAATCTCTGTCTTCCTGGAGCTGATATTTCGTCAGGAGAGACAGCCATCAGACAACAGTGTGATTCAAGCTAAGATTCACAGGGGCCCGGGCAGCAGGGATCAGGGGAGGCCCTGCCTACCTCAGTCTGGGGGTTTGGGGAAGGCTGTGAGCTCAGACCAGAAGGCTGAGGAGAAAGTTAGCCAGATGAAGGGTGAGGAGGGTGTTCCAGGGGCAGGGACCGGCCTGTGCGAAAGCCTGTGGGTGAGTGGGCATGGCACTTTGGGGACCTACTTGTGGCTTGGCCTGGATGGAGGGGAGGGAAAGGGAGGGTGATGGGAGTTGAGCTGGAAGAGGCCTGACTCGATTTAGGTTTTGCAAGGTTTGCTCCAGCTGCAGCATGGAGCTGGGATCGGAGGGGTGAGGCTGGAGGTGGGAAGACTGGAAGGGAGCCTGGAGTCCTGTCCACCCATCAGAGGAGAACAGGAGGGCAGGCTTCATGCAGACCAAGGAACCCTGGATGTGCCGGGCGGGGCCTGGGTTTCCCTGGAAACAGGCCCAGGATGTGGCAGCTGAGGCTTCCTCCCTTCTTCCAGGGATCTGGATCAGGCGTCAGCATCACCTCCGTCCACCACAGAAGACAGTTGAGCAGTGGCCCTCTGCCCTTGCACCGCTCACCCCTGTGACTAGCCAGGCCCTTCTGAGAATGGACCTCCCCCCGGTTCCATGTGGCACGACCTCACACGAGGGTGTTCACGGCACATTTACCACCAGCCCAAGATGGAAACAACCCCATGGTGCATCACCCAAGGCCTCGTCAAAACCGCCTGATCCTCCAGACGGCGAACTATTTGGAGCCTCGGGAGAGGCTGGATGGTGAAGAGTTTCGGAGCACAGACCTGGGAGCCCGACTGCCTGGGCCTGAATCCCAGCTCTGCCAGTCACTGCTGTGTGTCACTGGGCAGGTTCCTGGCCGTGCTGTGCCTCAGTTTCCCCATCTACAAAATGGGGATGACGAGAGTGATAGAACTTCCCAACAGGAGCACTTCACTCTTACGATTCATTCATTAATCCATGTAAAGCACCTGGAACTGTGCCCAGCACATAGTAAGTCCTCTAGAAACCTTTGCTACCATTATTTTTTTTCCTTTAATTTTTCTTTATTTATTTTTTGGCTGTGTTGGGTCTTCGTTGCTGCATGTAGGCTTTCTCTAGTTGCGGCGAGCAGGGGCTACTCTTCGTTGCCGTGCGTGGGCTTCGCATTGCGGTGGCTTCTCTTGTTGCAGAGCACGGGCTCCAGGCGCACGGGCTTCAGTAGTTGTGGCTCGCGGGCTCTAGAGCACAGGCTCAGTAGTTGTGGCGCACAGGCTTAGTTGCTCCGCGGCATGTGGGATCTTCCCGGACCAGGGCTCGAACCCATGTCCCCTGCACTGGCAGCCGGATTCTTAACCACTGCGCCACCATGGAATCCCTGCTGCCATTATTGATCAGCAATCATATTAACTTTATGATTATTAGCAGCAGTAGTGGTAGAAATATTGGATTAATCCAAGGGAGAAGTGGCAGGACAGAACGTAAAGTGGGCTGCCGGTTGCAGAAAAAGGCAAGAATAACTAGATAGATGTGTGTGTAGACGCTCACACCACCTCAGAATGAGCTCCTAGACACTGAAAACATTCGATTTGTCTGGTTGGGGAGTGGGGACCTGAGGGGAGGAGGGGAGGGACACTGACTTTTCCCTCTATGCATTTTACACCCTCTGTGCTCTTTGAGCTGTGTGTGTGTTTCCTCTGTGCACTTGTGTATATATTCAAAACCAAACATGCCAGAAAGCAATTCTGCGCGAGGTTTCCTCCAGGAAGGCCCCAGCTCTCCCCCCTCCCCCCCGCCCACCCTCTCCATCCACCCCCGCATCCTGGCCTGTGTGTGGCCCAGCCTCCCCGCTGCTGGTTTTCAGAGCTCTAGGCCCTGGAGCAGGTCCGAGCTGGAGTGCCCTGCAAGAAAGGGGGCTCCTCGGAGACCCCCAGAGCGGCCTTGGCTCCGGGTGGTGCAGGGTGTGGGGTTGGGGGGGGGCTCCCGACCCACTGACTGGAACTCCGAATACTCCCCAGCCTGGGCCGCTAATCGCTTCCAGATTGGCGGGGTCAGGGCCAGGGCCGCCGCCGCCTGGCTCCATAAACAGCCCGTCGCTCCAGATGGCGGCTGGCTCCAGCCTGGCGAGCAGGTTCACGGGGGACTGGGGGGTGGCAGCAGGTGGAGGACCCCCAGCCTGCCTGGTTGGGGCAGGGAGGCCCCCGCCAGCCGGCCCTGGCTGCCGCTCATCCCTCTGCCCTGAGTCAGGATGCTGGGCCAGAAGGGGCTGTAGCAGTTGAACCCATTGCTCGGAGGAGAAAAACCGAGGCCCAGAAGGGGCAAGGGACGGTTCCAGGTTGGTGGTTGACAGAGGTGTGAGGCAGGGGCTCCTGAGGGTTGACCCTGGGTTTGCTTGTGTCTGTGAATCCAGCACACAGTTGGGGGCGCAGTAAAGACCCAAGGAAGGAAGGGAGGAAGGAGAGCAGGAGGGAGGGAGGCATTATGGCCTCTTGGGTTCAAATTCTACTCTGGCTTTTAGTCCCTGAGGGAATAAGTTAGTTTTGCTTTCTGGGCCTCAGTTTCTTCATCTGTGAAATGAGGATGGCTAGAGCACAGACCTTGCCGATTGCTGGAACAGTGACCTGGCTCTCGTGAACTTCCGGGCAGTGCGGGCTGTGTACGTTGCAGGGGCTCAGTTCTGTCTTTCTCTCTCCCTGAGCCTCCTTTGATTCCTGCTTCTCCTCCCCCGCCCCACCACCACCCCCGGGAGCACGATGGCCTCCTCTAGGAAGCCACCCTGGCTTCCACTCAGACCTCTTCCTTTGTGCCAGGCTTTGTGCCCTTCCCGTGGCCTCACTCACAGAGCCTCCCCAGCGCCACGCCATGACTGGTACCTGTGCTATCGCCCCTCTGGCAGATGAGGGCACGGAGGGTCAGGAGGTACCTGTGTTGTTGCTCCTGCCCCGTCATGGAGGCAACAGGACATGGTGAGGGCCTCGCCGCCAGGAAGATGCAGAGCTCGGTGTGACTGGAGAGGATTCACCTGGTCTGAAGTCAGGTAATGTGGCTGGAGAGGATTCACCTGGTCTGAAGTCAGGTAATGTGGCTGCTTCCTGCCCCCACTCACCAACCTCTTGGCACATGAGGTGAGGACCCCGGCCTGCTGCCCCCAGGCAGGTAATGGGTTGTGATCCCTAGGGAAAGGAGTGTGGAACCCTGGCCTGGAGCCCAGGCTGGCCCTGGATGTCCCTTGGGTGGCTGGGCCAGAGCCTCGTCAGCTGAGCAGGGATGCAGCTCCTTGAGTGAGGGCTGAATCCCCCATTTTTCACCATCTTAACCCTCGTACCCAGCACAGAACACCCTGAGTTCAGCTTTGTTGAATGAGTGACTGAGAAGTCATAGTATCAAGCATTTATAATCCAGGAACTCTTCTGAGCAACTGACTGAGGGTAACTTCCTTTTTATAAAATTTAATTCAATTTTTTGGCCGTGCCATGCAGCATGCAGGATCTTAGTTCCCTGACCAGGGATCGAACCTGGGCCCCCTGCAATGGAAGCGCAGAGTCCTAACCACTGGACCACTAGGGAATTCCCAGGGTAACTTCTTTAATATTCCCATAACCTGCTGAGGGAGGGACTATTATAATTTCCATTTTACAGAGGACAAAACAGAGGCTCAGAGAGGTTGAGTGCCTTGCCCAAGGTCACACAGCTGGAGGTGGGATTTGAACCCAGGTCTTCTAGCTCCAGTGCACACACTCCCAGCCACCTGCTTCCCCTCCCAGGGCAGCAGTGAGCCTGAAATGAGCTCAGTGCCCCGCACATAGTAGGTGCTTTCCCACGGCCCCCACGCCCGCCTCCATCGCCTGGTACCTGGATTCAGATTTCGGCCCAGCCTCGAGGTCAGCGGCCCGTTCTGCCCTGTGCCGGGAGGAATGTTCGTGGTGGCCTCGTCCTGGGTCCGAGAAGAAAGGCAGCCTTGTGGGCGAAAGGTGAGCTGCTGGGTGGGCGCGGGGCTGTTTACCCAGTGCCGGGCGTGTGGCTCGGGGTGGCGCCACTGTCAGCCGCGCCGGCTGCCCCAGGCCTGTGCTGGCCTCCAGATGTGAGCTGGCTCCAGCCGGCCGGGCCCCCCCACCCTGTGCACAGAGGGGCTTTATCAAAAGCGGCTGTGAGGAGGCCCGGGAGGCTGCCTGGCTCCAGCCTGCTGGCTCCACGCCCCGGGCCTGCAGAAGCCCAGCGAGCGAGCTAGAGCTGCTGTGCCCAGGACTTGATCTGCTCCACCGCCAGCTCCTCTGCTCTGCTCGGGGCCTATGGGGGCCCAGACGAGGGGTGCAGCCCTCTGTTCCAGGAAACTGAAGCTCCAGGAGCAATCTGGAGGGGTGACAATGCAAGAAAACTTCTTTGAAATTAATTTTCTACATCCCTGAGGGGAAAGGTAACCCACACAGAAAACAAAGTACAAAACTCAGTTAAAATTCAAGGGGTGCTAAGTGCATAGCAAAGTGAAGACACTCGTGGGAAGAATAAATTGCAGGTTCAGAACAGCAGTTCCTGTGAGCCGGGAGGAAAGTAACTGGGAGGGGTTACCAGGGTGCAGTTCTCTCCATAGTGTCTTTCTTGGGTTGTGTGGTGAGGATGTTAGTCTTTATGTTTTCTTTGTTGGCCTGAACTCTTTTGTATTAATAAATAATAACAACTGGAGGAAAAGAAAGAAAGAAAAAACCAAGACTTCTTCCTGCTTCTGACCCTTAGCCCTGCCCCTGTTAAGAGTGTCTTCCGGTACTTTCCAGGGATTGTCTGAGAATCCACAAACAACTCCACATCTCTTCCCGTTCCTATGTTGTTTTCCTATGTCGTTTTTGTTTTACAAATAGTATCAAGATATACATTGTACAGCGCCAGGCTCTTCACAATATATCCTGGGGACCTCCCTGCAGCCTTGTTCTTTTTCACAGCTGCATAGTATTCCATCCTGAGAAGGCACCTCAGCTTATTCTCCAGGCTCCCCTTGATGAACTTTTAGGTTGTTGCCTGTTTTTGCTGCCACAGACCATGCTGGGGTGGACCCCACCCCCATCCATGTCTTTGGGGACTTAGGCAAGTATTTCCTTTTTTTTTTTTTTCAGGCAAGTATTTTCTAGATGATCAGCTCTTAGCAGAATCTCAGAGGAGTCCTATTTACTCTCCTGAGAGTCGTGCTAATTTGCCCTCCCTGAAGTTTGTTTCCTTGTGTCAGCCCACCAGCGATGCTGCCGACAGGAAACTGAGACCCAGAGCCAGTCAGCTGTTCTGTGGGGTGAGCAGGGGAACAACCTCACAAGGAATGTCTCCTAAAAAGAGACAAGTCAAAACACCCCTTTCTTGGTTTTGTTTCCTTTTGAATGCAAAAGAGAAACATGTTCACTGCAGAAACTTTAGAAAATAAAGAAAACCGCAAAGTTAGAAAATAAAGCCTCCCTCCCCTTGACGGCCACCCCCGCCCCCACCCAGCCCGCCACCAGGGGCTGGATGCAGACCAGGGTTTGGGCATCGGGGTGGGCTGGCTTCCTCTCCATCCCTATGCCTGACTTGCTGTGTAACCTCAGGCAAGTCAATCAGCCTCTCTGGGCCCCTGCGTTCTCATCTGTAACTGGGGCTACCAAGGGCTCCAGCCTTGAAAGGCTGCTGTGAGAATCAGATGAGATCACGTGGGTAAGGGGCGGCCCAGCATGCCACGCTTCCTAAGGGGAGGCCGTGACAAGTTCTCCCCGCACCTGTGCAGCCAAACCCAGGACTTTCTTTATATTCGGATTTTTTTTTTTTCGGCTGCACCTCAAGGCACGTGGGATCTTAGTTCCCTGACCAGGGATCGAACCCGTGCCCCCTGCAGTGGAAGGACAGAGTCCTAACCACTGGACCACCAGGGAACTCCCCAAATCCAGGACTTTCTCATTGACCCTCCCCCTCAGTGAGCTCTGGTATTTTATTCCTGCTCCACCAAGGCCCACAGCCTAATGACTCCCAGGACCCACACGTCCAGACCCAGCTCCATTCCCACCCGACACAGATCACACAGTTCCAGCCTCTGGGCTTCCTGGACCCAGTGGCTCAGCCAGAAAACCGCCATCCAACCTGTCAGCACCTCCTGTCTGCTCCTACTTCAAACTAGATCCAGAGCCAATGGCTTCTCCCCAACACCCACCACCAGCTTCCCAGGCTGGACTGTCGCGGACCCTTCCTCACAGGTCTCCTCACTTCCCGCCTCGCTCCCTGATAATCTCTCCTTGCAGGCTAACAGGGCGATTTGCCTCCCACCCCTGGGGGACGTGTGGTCATGTCTGGGGACATTTTGGTTGTCACAACCGGCAGAGGGGATGCTACTGGCATCTGGAGGGTGGAGGCCAGAGGGGCTGCCAAACCGTCCTCCAGTGCCTGGACAGCCCCACGACTGAGAACGATCTGACCTCAACATTAATAGGGCTGAGGATGAGGACCCTGTGTGAGATCCAAATCAGGTCTGTTCTGTGCTCTTACCTTCCATGGCTCCCACCCACCTCATCCAGAGAACAGCCAGCATCCTCTCAGCGGCCACAAAGCCCCATGGGACATGCTCTATCTCCTCCCTTCCCTCCCGCCCTTGGCTCCAGCCACATCAGTTCCTCCCTCTTCCTTGGACCTGAAGACAACCTCACACCACAGGCCTTTCCTCTGCTTTTCCCAAATGTTCTTTCCCAGACATCTAACTTTCCCTCCTCCCCTTCTGACGCTCTGTCGAATGTCACCTCTTCCAGGAGGCTGCCCTGATTTCCTTATTTAATATCTGCCGCTCCCTGAACCCTTCTGCCTTCTTTCTCCCTGGCACTGGGTCCCGATATCTTACTGATTTGTCTGTGTCTGTCCCCCAACCTAGAACACAAGCTCCATGAGGGAGAGACAGGGCTGGTCTTATTTACCACTGAGCAGGTAACATGACCTCCAGCTCACAGTAGGTGCTCAATAAGTGCTCATGGATTGACCAGTGGACCCTACCTTGCAACTTCCTGATGTCTGGGCAGCGGCTGTGGACAGAAGACCCGGATGCTGAAAGCTGGCCCCTGGAGGATTGGAGGCCCAGAAGGAAATTCCCTGAGGCCATGGGCTGGAATTTCCCACATCCCTGCAGCCATACCTCATCCTGATTGCACTAAGGGGTCCCCTCACCAGGGACAGCAGCAAAGATGGAGGAGACCCCACAGGCAACTCCCCAGCCACCACCAGCATTCATGGAGCACCAACTGTATGCCCCACTCTAGACTGGGCAGCATAGAGATTGTACCCCAGTGAATTCCTGGGGGCCAGGGGCGGTCACTTAATCACCTCACTGTCTCCAGGGCCTAGTACTGGCCATCCATGTATTCAAACATTACGGAGCACCTACTGTGTACCATTGACTATGCTGAGTGCGTCTACCAGATAATTTCCAGACAGTGGACTTATGGAGAAAGTCCCTGCATTTTTCTATCAATGCTTTCAATTATTATTATTATTTGTTTACAGAAAGCATTCTTTTTGTAAATAAATAGACTTGAAGAATCCCAAGTTAAAAAAATACAACCCTACCATCTACTGATGCTGGGCAGAAATTTAGGGGGCCTTGGGCGCCCAGAGTGGGCCCCTGTGGGGTCGAGGAGGCTCCCAGGAGGTGAGTCCTGAGCTGAGGCCCCAGGTCGAGTATGAGGGGACTAAGAGTGGGGAGGAAGGCCACTGCACAGACCTGGGGGATGCAGCGAGTCGGCTAGGGGGAGGCTGATGGTCTGGCCCCAGCCCAGCCGAAGGCTCCACCTCTGGCCGTGCGTGTCCCGAGTCCAACATTTCCTGGTGGAGTTTACTGCACCATCATTTCTGTAATTATCTGTTTCTGTCTCTCCCCAGCCCACCTCTGAACTGGAACTCCATGAGGGCTGAGCCTGCCCTGTCTGGTTCACTACTCTGTCCCCAGGGCCTGGAGCACACAGTAGGTGCTTG
The DNA here is from genome assembly GCF_963455315.2 of Globicephala melas. NCBI lineage: Eukaryota > Metazoa > Chordata > Mammalia > Artiodactyla > Delphinidae > Globicephala > Globicephala melas. Next base: position 75,163,293 of record NC_083328.1, read on the forward strand.
TAGTGAGTTGAATAATGTGTCCCCCCCCAAATTCACGTCTACCCAGAAGCTCAGTATGTGACCATATTTGGAAACAGGATCTTTGCAGATATCATTAGTCCGGGATCTTAAAATGAGATCATACTGGACTGGGGGGCCCTTAAGCCAGCAACTTGTGTCCTTATGAGAAGAGGACACAGACACACAGAAGGCCACGTGAAGATGGAGGCCAAGACTGGAGGGCTGCGTCTGCAGGCCAAGGAACGCTGGGAGCCCCCGTGAGCTGGAACAGCAGGGGAAGATTCTTTCCTAGAGCCTTCAGAGGGGGCATGGCCCTGCTGACACGTTGATTTTGGAATTTTCCAGAACCATGGGAGAATACCTTTCTCTTGTTTCAAGCCACCAAGTTTGCAGCAATTTGTTACGGCAGCTGCAGAAAATACATACAGGTTCCTCGTGTGGATGATCAAGTGCACAGAAGAATGAGCCGCGAGCAGCTCGGCTCTGGTGGGTGGTCCAGGGCCAGTCGGGTGTGGCCAGATGGCTGTTTGCCCTCATCCCTTATGACTGGCTTTGCAGACTGGGGTACCTGCTTGGATTTCGGGGTGGAGGGAGCTAGAGGCCGTCCAGCCAGTGAGGGGGTGGGTGTGAGGAGATGTTGAAGTCGTCCAGCTAAAGTGACAAGGAAATCGGGTTCTGCAGGTGCCACCCCCACCCCATCCCCAGAAACTCATGTCCACACCCAGCTTGGACACCGGGGGCTGAGGTTCTGGGCACCTCACCACCCATGATGCTGATGCCTTTCAGATACGCTGCAGCCAGCGCTTGTCCCCACTTCCTGGATATTCCGCAGACTGTCCACCCAAGGAACTCTCAGCACCGTCCGTTAGAGCTCAGAGCCTAGGACGTTGGGAGGGAATTTGTCCACCTGTCTGCCCTTAGTCCCTCTCACTGTGGCCTCTGGAATGAGGGAGGCGGCGAGATGCAAAGGAAAGAGCCTAGAACCTGGCTCTGTGCTGAGTGATGGTTGAGCGGCTGCTCTTCCTTGAGCCTCAGTTTCCCCATCTGTACTTGGGGGAACATCACGGGCTTCGTGGAAACTGCTATGGAGAGTGCATGAGATGAAGCCTGCCCCGGGCTGGCAGGGCACCTGGCCCACAGGTGCTTGCTAAGAGGAGTGCGCTTGTGGTCCTGTTCTCCCAGAACATGGCCTCAGATCCTAAAGGGGTGATTAGACTTTCCCTCAGATCCTTTCAAAGCCCAAGCCCTGCCCCGTGGCCTGTCCAATGGCCCTACAAGACCACCCCACCCCCGAGGAACACCATATCTTCAGAAGGACCAAGGCTTGGATTTCATGCCCATAAAATGCCTGAAATCAAAGCAGGGCTCACAACAAGGAGGGTTTTGAAGTCGGCTCAGGACAGGAGGGGGGTGTGAAATCCCCAGGGGTCTTGGCCCTTCTCTTGGGATCCACCAGAAAGCAGGGTGTCTAGGGCCCAGGCAGGAGGGTAGTGGCCACATACAAGGGGCACCTGTCATTTTAGCAGTGATCTGAATTCCAACGAAGACTTAATCATCCCAAGTTTTAGAGAAGACAATTGGGAAAACCCAACTGAAAAAGCCCATTTACTTGATGTTAGAGGCAGTGAGAGAGCCAGTGGTTGACAGGTGGGGACTTGGGTCTTGAAGCGAGCGTTCCAGTCCCTGCTCTGCCCCTTACTGTGTGACATCAGGCAAATTGCCTAACCTCTCTGTACCTCAATTTCTTTTTATTTATTTATTTATTTATTTTTGGCTGCGTTGGGTCTTTGTTGCTGCGCGTGGGCTTTCTCTAGTTGCGACGAGCGGGGGCTACTCTTTGTTGCAGTATACAGGCTTCTCACTGTGGTGGCTTCTCTTGTTGCGGAGCACGGGCTCTAGGTGCGCAGGCTTCAGTAGTTGTGGCACACGGGCTCAGTAGTTGTGGTTCGCGGGCTCAGTAGTTGTGGCACGTGGGCTTAGTTGCTCCACGGCATGTGGGATCTTCCCGGACCAGGGATCGAATCTCTGTCCCCTGTGTTGGCAGGCGGATTCTTAACCACTGCACCACCAGGGAAGCCCCCTCAATTTCTTCATTTGCCAAATAAGGGATAAAAAACAATCCTTCCCTCAAAGCGTTGGGTCAGGGCGACCCGAGTGACTTTATATGACATGCTGGCCCAGCCCTTGGGCATGTTATTATTTTTTCCTAACGACACAAACATTAACTTCTCCCAAATTGAGGGTCTACTGAGCCAGCCCCTTCACAGACATCGTCTCACTGAATCTTCCCACAGCCGCTGGAGGCGGGTGTGCTCCCACGGCACAGCTAGTGATCAGGAAGATAAGGACACTTGCCCAGGGGTACACAGCTGGGGAGATGCGATATAAACCCCAGTCCTGGCTGCATACTCATACTCTTAATCACTTCTCTTTAAAAAATAGGACAAGCTAAAGGGAAGAAATACACCCGCCACCCCCATTGTTCACACAGGCTGGAGCAGTTTCTCCTCCCTGGTACCGCTGACATTGTGGACTGGCTGGCTGGCTGGCTGCTCTGGGGGTGCTCTGTGCCCTGTAGGATGGTTAGCACCGCTGGTCCCTACCCATCGGATGCCAGTAGCACCCCTACAGTTGTGACAACCAAAATGTCTCCAGACACTGCCAAGTGTCCCAGGGAGGGGGCAGCCCCTTGTCCAGAACTGGTTGGAGTAAGGGTGTTAGAATACTGGAGTGTTTCTTTCTGGATTTCTTTTCCTACATACACACACACACACACACACACACACACACACACACACACACACACACACACACACACACACACACACACACACACACACACACACACACACACACACACACACACACACACACACGGCATTCTTGACTGCTCCTCAGATTCAAGGACCCCTGCGCCCTTCCCTAGGACCCCCCAGGGGTCAGGACTGTAGCAGCTGCAACTGACTTGCAGCCCGGCCATGAAGCAGATAATCCTGAGTTGCTCAGACGCCCATTCGAGCCCCCATCATCCACTTACCAGCTGTGTGTCTTGGGCCAATGGCATCCCTCTCTGAGCCTCAGGGTCCCTGCCGACCCCCCTCCTCCCGCACCAGGGCTGTGCTGGCCTCCAGGAACTCGGGCCAGGAAGGTGCTTGGCTGTACCAAGTGTCCAGTCACGGGTGCCGCTTTTGTGATTAATCTGAACAGAGCTGTGTTGGGTGTGGAGACCACCACACACAGCCCTTGCAGATCCAGCCCTGCCTGGCTGGTGTCTGCCTCCCTGGGCCTTGCTCAGAGCCCCCCAGGGTCACTGCTCTGCCAGGCTTGAGGGTCACATATCTATAGTTTCACAGGAAGCACTGGCCTTGGGTAAAAATGTCACAGGACGTCAGCCTAGTGGATCCGGTCCTGGGCTGGGAGTGGGCAGGGAGGTTAAAGTATTCCTCCTGGGGCTGGGTTTTTTCCGGGGGGACTCAGGGCTCTGAGTCATGGCCTGTGGTCAGGCTGAGGGGACTGAGGCTCAGGGGCCAGCAAACAGCCCAAGGTCACCCAGCATTGTCAGCATCTCCCACCACCTCAGGGCCTTTGGGAAGGGTGGGGTCAGTGGAGACACCATGTGAAAAAAACACACATCCTCTAATCAATGGCACACAGTGTCAGCATCCACCCACTTCTTACTTGCTCTCCTGGGAATGCCCAGGGTGGTCCCATCCTCCCCTCCCTACCTCCCTACCTGGGGTCTGTCTCCATCTCTTCCCTGGTCCCCTGTTCCACCCTTGCCCCATGGCCTGCAGCAAGAGGAACTCCGTGAAAACCTGAGTCACATCTGTTTCTCCTCTGCACAGCTCCCATCTCCCTCAGAGGAAAATGTGAATCTTTACAATGCCCTGCCTGATCTGTCCCTTGTCTCCTGGACCTCATCCTCTCCCTCCTCCCCCTCACTCACTCTGTATAGCCAGCACTGGCCTCCTGCTGTTTCTCCAATAAATAAGGCATGTTTCTGCCTCAGGGCCTTTGCACTGGCTGTTTCCTCTGCCAGAAAGATTCTTCCTGCCCCGCACCCCGCTGTCCACATGATTCAATTCCCTACCTTTTTCAAGTCTGTATTCAAATACCACCTTCTCAAATATCAGGGCTTCCCTGCCCTACTCCTATCACCAGCACTCCCCACCCTGCTTTAGTTTCCTCCATAGAATTGATCACCAACCAATATTCTACATAATTGAATTTTCACTTGTTTATTGTTTCTCCCTGCTCCGTACACCATTACCACACCCAGAATGTCAATTTCATGAGGGCAGGTGTTTCTGCCTGTTCTTCTCCCTGCTGTATCCACTGGGCCCACAGTAGGTGCTCATTAAATACTTGTTGAATGAATAAATGTGGAAGCGTGGATGCTGAAGTGTCCCTGGGTTAACTGGGAAGCTCCAGGGAGCTCTATGGTTTGAAATCACCCTGTAAACTGTAGAGTGCAATGCTCCCTGACATCCATGGCTGGGTAAGCATGTTCTCAGGTGGAGTTTGCGAGAAAGGGGCAGCTGGGGGTCCTGGGTGTTTACAGTCAGATTCCCAGAGCTGGGTAATGATCAGGGGCCCAGGCAAGAGGGGGAGGCATGGGGGCTCCTGGGTCTGGCTTTAGGCTTCTGACCACAGTGTCAAGTTTGTGGAGTGAGAAAGGTCAGGAAGGCAGTGAGAACAGTGTAGCCGGAAGTGGCCAGCCCCGTCTTCTGGCCTGAATTATCTGGGAAGAAAAATAATCACATTCCAAAGAACCCATGGCTTGGGCGCCGGAGCCACTGTGGGGGCTGAGGGTGGGGTGCAGGGCTGGCCTGGGCAGGTGGTGGCCCTGCCTGAGGCTCAGAAAAGTCAAATCATCAGCTCAGGGTGACCCAGGGGTACTAGGATTTAGACCAAGCTGGGGGAGATGCCCCCCAATTGTGAATGGCTGGGGCATGGTAGCAGGGTATGACTCCTTGGGAGGGGAGACCACTGCTCTAGTCTGCAGTGCCCCTCATGGACTCCTGGAGCTGGCTGAGCCATCACTTCGTTCCAGGCAGTGTTCATTCCCATCCCCCAGGCCCTGGTGGGGGCAACTGGGCCAACAGGGGCGACCGCTATGCTACAAGACACAGATAGAACCTGAAAGATTGGACAGCCCTTCTTAGGATGGTCCCAAGGCCCAACCTGGGGAGGATGTTGGTGATTGATAATAATAGTAATAATAATCGCTATATTGTGTTTTAGACACTTTCTTGTACTCTCATTTAACCCTCACATCACCCTATGCGGAGGCCACTATCATTCTTCCCATCACAGCTGTCCTCGAGGGTCTGAGGGGTCTGCCTCCATCTCATCCTCCTCACTCCTACAGCCGACACACTCACATACTCTGCTCCAGCCACAGTGGCCTCCTTGATGTTCCTTTCTCCCACCGATCTCATGCCTGCCTCAGGACCTTTGCACCAGCTGCTCCCTCTGCCAATTCTTTCTCCAGTGAGCACTCAGCTCAGATGTCATTCCTTAGAGGTCATCTCTGACCACCCATGTAAAGCAGCTCCCACCCTTTCTCGTCTCTACCACATCAGCTCACTGTACTGTTCTTTTCTTTTGGCCACGCCACTCGGCTTGTGGGATCTTAGTTCCCCAACCAGAGATTGAACCCAGGCCCGGCAGTGAAAGTGCTGAGTCCTAACCACTGGACCCCCAGGGAATTCCATCACTGTACTGTTCTTATTGTCCTGATCCAGTTGTGAAATTATCTTGTTTATTCATTATTTCTTTACTCTCTGTCTCCCATGCCTGGAATGACGGCAGAGATTTTCTGTCCTGTCCATTTCTGCATCCCCAGTGCCTGGCACAGAGGATGCCCTCACAATACTTGTTGGACGAGCAAGAGTCAGACAGACAAGACAGATGTATCCTCGCTCTGTGTGCTGTTCATGACTGGATGTGCCAACCTTGCCACCCTTTAAGAAAGATCTCATTTCATCCGGGCTGGACCCCAGCCCAGGGCAAAAGTGGGGTGGGGGCTTCTGTAGCCCCCAGATCACTGCCTTCCTCTGAGGAAAGGCCTGATGTTCCTGGAACATCCTGCCCACCCCGGCCCAGGGAAGTCAGATATCAGCTCAGCTTCCCTCTCCACACCACACCCCTGGATAAACCACGTGGACTCTGGCCCAGTGTTTAGGCCACAAAAAAAGTGGGCTCAAGCCAGATTGGGGGGTGATACCTGGGGCTGTGCAAGGGCCTTTCCAGCCAGAGATGGGACTGGAAAATTTCCAGCCAGGCTGTGTATGAGGCCAGAGTGTATGGGGAGAGGCCTGTGACCAAGCTGCTGACACCAGAGCAGAGGCAGCTAGATTTGGGCAAGCCCTGGGTCTGTTCATTCATGCATCAGCTGTTGCCTCCCCAGTGCCCGGAACAGGGCCTGGCACAGCACATCCATGTGTTCACTGATCCACCCTGGGGTGACATGTATCTTCCCACCCCAGGGCCCTTGCTCTTGCGGTTCCCTTCACCGGGAACTGTCCACTCTGCCAGGTTCTGGGCACAGAAGCTCCTCCGCACATTTGGAGTTACCTCCTCAGAAAGGCCCTCCCCGCCCATTGCTGCCTTCCCATCCCGTGCTCTTACTGGGGTATTTCAGATACGTGCTTCCTGCTTTGAAATGACATTGCGAATTCACTTTGTCTCTTCTATTCCAATGTTAGCTCAAAAGACAGGGACTTTTGGTTTGTTTTGTTCTCTGCTGTGACTCCAGTACAGAGATCAGCACATAGAAAATGTTCAATAAATGTTTGTTGAATAAATGAATGAACGAACAAATCAGTGGATGAAAGTTCCACTGGGAAAGCTCGGGGATAAGGTTTGGCTCCTAACCCAGATGTAGGAGGTGACCTGTAAACTGAGGCCTGAAGGAGGAGGATAGGGTGGGCAGGCGAAGAAAGGAGGGGACGTGGTTTTTTCTCAAAATGCCTTTCTCCAAGGGAGAGTTAAAAGGTAGCTTGGAGGTAGTAACTGGTGATTAAAATTTAAAAAGACTTTAATCCATTGACACCATAAAAATTGAGATATTTTACTAAATCTTTTGTTTGCGGTACGCGGGCCTCTCACTGTTGTGGCCTCTCCCGTTGTGGAGCACAGGCTCCGGACGTGCAGGCCCAGCGGCCATGGCTCACGGGCCCAGCCTCTCCACGGCATGTGGGATCTTCCCGGACCGGGGCACGAACCCGCGTCCCCTGCATCGGTAGGCGGACTCTCAACTACTGCGCCACCAGTGAAGCCCAAGATATTTTACTAAATCTTGATGTCTGGCTTTTCTCTCAAAAAACTGAAAGATGTGGCCAACCTGAGCCCTCCTTCCTGAGGCAAAAAGTTCAGTTTCCCAGTTTGTAGCAGCCCTCATCAGGCCCCTGAAGCATTTGTTGGCGACCCCTGAAGCCAGAGACCGCCTTGGCATCGCTGCAGGACCCCACCATGAACACCCAGGCTGGGCGCCATTGGCGACGGCCTTCTGGACCGTAGCTCAGCCTGGGTAAACTGTGGCTGGTAACGCGGGTACACTGGGTCCTCCAGGTAGGTATGGGGTTGGGCGGTGGTTGTGCATCCCCTCCCCGGGTCTCTTGCAGGCTCCCCCTGCGCCAAATGCACACACCCAGACGCCTGAGCGCCAGCTCAGAAGTGGTGCCTCCATACCCAGAGCTCACATCTGTTCCCTCTTCCACTCCAGCCCTGCCCAACCCCTCCAAGCCGGCGCATTAGTCTGCAGCGCCCGAGCGCCCTCTGCTAGCGCAGAGCGGGCGCGCAGACCTGAGCCCAAACCGAGAACCCCGGCGCCGGGAGACCTGGGGAGTTTCACTTCGGTGGAACGGGGTGATTTAACGGTAGCTTAAAGGGTTTAATGTGTGTCAAGGACTGTGAGAATCTCACTACACGTAAGACCTCATGTAATTATTAGAACAATCCTGCAGGGAGTTCCCTGGCGGTCCAGTGGTTGGGACTCCTTCGTGAGGGGAATTAAGACCCCTCCTGCTGCGAGGCGCGGCCAAAAAAAAAAAAAAAAATCCTATGAAGTGGATACAGAGAGGCTAAGGAAACTGCTCAGGGCCACACAGCCCGTAGGCGGAGCTGGGGTTGGCGCACTTGACTCCGGGTCATGTGCTGAGATCCCCTGAGTT